>NC_084481.1:116097955-116400985 GCF_030035675.1 Rhineura floridana | reverse complement strand
GTATTTCAATTTGAATTTGATAGAGTGCAAATTGTAACACAATAAAATATAAGAAATAAGTGAAGCAATACAAATACAATTAAAATCACATAGCATCTAGCACAGTGTATTACAATTGCTACAACAGGCAGAAAAACAATTAAGTAATCTGCAAGGATCTTCAGCAATTTTCAGGTGGTCTACAAGAAAAAAAAGTTTGTGAACAACTGTTCTAGATTATGCATTGTCTTTTAATCACATATGAGGCTCAAATCCTCAGGTATTTCACGTCCAGAAAAAAAAATTTTTTAACAATACCAATAATTCAGTACTAATAGTACCTCCTATAATTACCTAGCATAGGCATTCTACCCTCCACCCCCAAAACATTTAGTTATATCAACTGATTATTGCATTACACTCTATGTGGGCTACTCTTGGGCATGGTAGGGAAGCTTAGCTGGTACAAAATGTTGTAGCTCGACTGTTGGTGGGGACAGACTACCATGAATAACCAAAGAAAAGTCATTACACAAAATGTGCAGCTAGAATGCAATTTACTGCTGAAATGATAGCAAACACAAATAACACAAGAGTAGTAAATAAACAATACAAAACCATACAAAATACTGCTGGAATAGTAGTAATAGCAGGAACAAATAACACATGAGTAGAAGATGACAGTTACTCCGGCTTATGGACCTGTTTCAGTACTTCTTCAGATATTGAAGATACTCAAATGTTAGCAGCCAGCCTTGAGTTCCCCATAAATATCTGTTGGGAATGTGACAATAATCACCCACATGTAAAACAGTGGACAATTAAAAATATTCAAAGGATATTTAAAGAACATGTTCATGATGACAGAGCATAATTACTTTCACAGAAGAAAATACAGATTGTATAAGTAGCCAATGTATTAATTCACTAATTACCTTCTTGTGAGGATAGTGTGTCCTAATGATGTACCAATAATAAATTGTAATTAAAAACAATTAATGAACAGGGTTAGCCTCCCTCCTGATAAGAAGTTTCTATTTTGTAAATGAGGTATGTAAAGGTTTTTGGCTTTTTTCTTATTTAAACAATTTTTGTATGTTCATGTCACATTTATAGTTAATTTTGATGTTATACTGTATCCCTTTTGCATCCATCTTGAACACCACTTAAAACTATAGTATTAAGCAGTATATAAATTAAAAATAAATATTTTAAACTAATTGATCTCTCTCCTATTTATTCATCTTTGTGCTGCTTGTTTGCATCTCCATTCTTCCTCCCTCCACTCCTCTGCTTCAGGGAGAGAAGGAAGTAATTCTGCTGGGACACTGCTCTACATTATCTTGCCAAACTGAAGAGGACCAACACTTCCATTGACTGTTTATTTTAAGCAGTATTGTGCAAGTAAAGTTAAATGCTTATCACCAAAGGGGAATGGAAAACACAAGACAGAAGCTCAGTATTGCGGCCTATTGCCGAAATAAAACACAGACACCATTGCTTGGGTAAATGATGGGCCACTTTATTTAAACAGAATCAATTGAATAATGAACCTGCAGAAGGGAGATTAAGGGCGGGGCGTTCTGGAGATCCAGGCAAAGCCTGTTAGCAGCTATCAGGCGATCATGCCCTGCCTGAGCCTGGGGCTGCCCTGTGCCAGCCCCCCAGCTCCAGCCACACCCTGAAGATGTGTAGGGGGTCCAACCCGCATCACCGCCCCTCGGAGCCCTGAAACTCTGAGCGGATGAGGCACGTTGGCCCCAAAGGCGGCCCGTACCCTGTCCCCGGGCCGTGTAGCCCTGAGCTGCAGGCCTCCGGACCGCCTGTCACCCCCAAAGGTGCCTAAAGGTGTCACCTAGCTGCCCTTTCCCTTTAACCTTTCCCCGCACTTCTTCGCTTGCATCCCAAAGTGACCGTTAACAATACAAACTAAACAGCCCAATCAGCCTATTGACCCCAGGGGCACCCGTGCTAACCCTTGACCCCTCCCCCCAACCACAGTGTGGAGTAGGCAAAAGAAACCTGCCAGCAAAGCGAGGCAGGCAGGCCAAAAATTCCTAGTCGGCCCCGTAGCGACCAAATGGATCACACTGCAGCAGAGGGAGGGTCAGGCGGGTGCCGCCGAAATTTGAACTGGATGGCGGGAAGCAGGCGGGGCGGCCTTAAATAGCCTTCAGCCGCCCCGCCTCCCTGCCGCGTCACACGACGGCGCGCCAGCGCGCCGTGTGTGCACGCATCCCATCCAAGATGGCGGCCGGGACATCGACAGCGGCCGCAAGCTCGTCCCTCTGCCCGGTAGGTCCCAGGCACGGAACGGGATTGCGGCCTATTGCCGAAATAAAACACAGACACCATTGCTTGGGTAAATGATGGGCCACTTTATTTAAACAGAATCAATTGAATAATGAACCTGCAGAAGGGAGATTAAGGGCGGGGCGTTCTGGAGATCCAGGCAAAGCCTGTTAGCAGCTATCGGGCGATCATGCCCTGCCTGAGCCTGGGGCTGCCCTGTGCCAGCCCCCCAGCTCCAGCCACACCCTGAAGATGTGTAGGGGGTCCAACCCACATCACCGCCCCTCGGAGCCCTGAAACTCTGAGCGGATGAGGCACGTTGGCCCCAAAGGCGGCCCGTACCCTGTCCCCGGGCCGTGTAGCCCTGAGCTGCAGGCCTCCGGACCGCCTGTCACCCCCAAAGGTGCCTAAAGGTGTCACCTAGCTGCCCTTTCCCTTTAACCTTTCCCCGCACTTCTTCGCCACAGAAGGGGGACAAGCCTCTGCTTAGTCCCCCTTTACCCCACACCCGATAAGAATCTGGTGTAAACCCTTCTGCAGGTCCCTTAGAAAGATGTCGTTGCCCTTGTCCGTCAAATGGACGCCGTCAGGCCGAAACAGCTCAAGCTTGTTGTGGCCCACCTCTGGGTGGTGGATGACAGAACCTCCTAAGTCCCTAAGGGCCCTCTGAATTTGCCTGTTCACCTTTTTCCGTGCCCTGTCCATCCCTCGTGGGTCACCGGCACAATTCCACCTCCTGCGCGGCAGGATGTCTGACCACACTAAGTGCACCCCCGGCCAGCGACGTGCAATGGCCCGGAGGTCACCGCATGCCTGTTCAATTAGGGCCTTGCCCTTTAACAGACCCAAGTCGTTGCCCCCGAGGTGGATCACCAGCACCTGGGGCGCTGCCACTTCCACAGCCGGTTGAAACAAGGCTGGCAGGAGCCCATCCCAACGCATCCCCCGACGACCCAGCCACCGCACTGCGGCCCATTGACTGAGCCCCAGCTGCGTGCCGAAGCGAGACTTCGCCGCCCTGCGGCCTGCCCAGAACATCATACTGTGGCCACATAGGAGGATGCGTGGCTGCTCCGATCTCGTCCAGCGATCTGTTGAAACAACAACGACATTGGGTAACAATGGGGGGGGCCCTGGGGGGGGGCAAAGTCTAGCCGCTGGCGCCGTGTGTGTCAGCAAGTGGTCTAACGTAGGCCTTGTACGCGTCCGAGGACCACCCGCCCACGGCCTGAAGCCTGTCTTTAGTAAAGCCCAATAGGGCCGCCGTGGAGGCCGCGCCTATCCGGAAGGAGTGTGTCCCGAACTTACTGGGGTCCACGCCTAAGTTCCCCAGTGCGGCCTTCGCCACGGACCAGAACTGGTATCTGGTAAGGGGCTGGGAGTTCCTATGTATGAATAGGTACCCTGACTGCGACCCCCTCGCTGCCACAAAACCGCGCAGGGCTGTTACTGGGCAGAGTTCTTGCTGCCGGCATGGGGCTAATACCACCAGGCGCCCCTTACCATGCTGGTCCGTTTTAGACCGCCTGAGCCGCAGGATGGCCCGCTCTGCCCTCCAGCTGAGGTCGGAGACTAGCAGGGCTCGGAGGGAGTTATCCCTCTTGGAAGCTGCCACCACCTCCCCAATTCGGAAGGCCCCAAAAAACAGAGTGAGGGCCGTAGCATGATATAGCAGGGCCTCGAAAGGGGAAGAACACAAGTGCTTCCACTGTCCCTGCAGGACAAACAATAGCTCTGGGGAAAAGGGGAGGCGGGCATCCGGGGGGCAAGGGCGCTCGCGGGACCAACCCTCCAGCATCCGGCGCACCCTAAAGTCACCCGTGTAGTCCTGAAAGCCCCGTGCCTTCGCTAGGAAAGCGAGGCCTGAGAGCTTACCTTTGATGGTCCTGACTGAAAGGCCTCTCCGTTTCCCCTCCACGCAGAACTCCATAAGCTGCTCGACCGGGATGGGCCACTCCTGGACGTAACCCCTGGACTCTCTGAAGTTAGATAGATCCCTACCTGCCCCCTGGTAGCTGGCCAAAGTGCTGGGCGCCACAGAAAGGCTTATGGCCCTTTCTGATTCAATCCTCCAATCTCCCATAGCGCTGGGGGGAACGCCTCCGGCAGAGCCCTTGCCCACGGTGCCAGCTGGCGAAACTTCTCCATCTGGTTCCGTGATAGAGCATCAGCAATACTATTGTCAATACCCGGAACGTGGCGCGCCAGGAACTGAATATTATAGCGAAGACATTGGAGCACGAATGCTCGCACCAGAAGCATAACGTTGGGGTTTCTAGAGGACAGGGTGTTAATAACGTGCACTGTGGGGAGGTTGTCGCACCAAAAGTGGACTGAGGAATTACACAGCTTGTCGGGCCAGAGGTGTACGGCCACGACAATGGGGAAGAACTCCAAGAACGTCAGGTCTCTGGTCAGGCCGGCCAGTGTCCAGCCCTGTGGCCAGCTGCCGTGGCACCATGAGTCATGCAGAATGACCCCAAAACCGAAGGCACCCGAGGCATCGGAGTGCACCTGTAGCTCTGCCTCCAACAGGCGATCCCTTCTCCATAGGGAGACCCCATTAAAGTCCCGCAAGAAGGTGGACCACACTGTCAGGTCAGCCCTAAGAGCGGCTGTCACCCGTGTGCGGTGGTAGGATCGTGATAGGCCAGCCATGGCGTCATATACGCGCCGCAGGAAGGCGCGGCCGGGCGCTACAACCCCGCAGGCAAAGTTCAGCTGGCCTGCCAGCCGTTGGAGAGTGGCTAATGTCACCTTATTAGAACTGACCACCTCTGAGATCTTCTCCCTGAGGGCCCCCAACTTGTCCTGAGGAAGCCTGCAGCATTGGGCCACCGTATCTATCTCGATGCCCAGAAACGTGATAGCAGTGGATGGGCCCTCAGTTTTTTCGGCCGCGAGGGGGACGCCCAGCTCCCCAGCCAGCCCCGCGAAATGTGCCATGAACGCCCTGCAGGTGCCTGAGTCCGCAGGGCCCGCAAACAGGTAGTCATCTAAATAGTGTACCACTGATTGCAAGCCTGCGCGCCTCTTGACCGCCCACTCCAAGAAGGAGCTGAAGCGCTCGAAAACAGAGCATGATATAGAGCAGCCCATAGGCAATGCCCTGTCCACGTAATATTCACCATCAAAAGCCAAGCCCAACAGCTCGAAGTCCTGTGGGTGGACCGGGAGGAGGCGGAAAGCAGACTTGATGTCACACTTTCCCATAAGGGCCCCAACCCCGCAGTCCCTGACCATTCGCACAGCACAGTCGAATGATGTGTAGCGGACTGAGCACAGCTCCGCTGGGATAAAGTCATTGACTGACTCACCCTGTGGAAAGGACAGGTGGTGTATCAGGCGAAATTCACCTGGTGCCCTCTTGGGGACGAGGCCCAACGGGGAAACTCTGAGTGAGGGGATGGGTGGTGCAGCAAAGGGGCCCAAAACCCGGCCGGCTACTACTTCCTTCCTAATTTTTTCTCTCAGAACTGATTCCATGCCTTCCACTGACTTAAGGTTGCAGGACATGAAAGGTCGCCTGGGACCTAAATAGGGGATCCGAAAACCCACTGTGAAGCCTTCTAATAAAAACTGGGCATCTAGGACTAGGGGGTAAAGGTGGAGTAAGTGTCGGAGCTCGGCAATTTTAATTGGGCTGGGGCCCCTTTCCCTGAGCTGCGCCTGCAGCCCCTGTCCTCCTTGCGCCAGCCGAATCCCTGTTTCCACCCCTGAAGGGGCGGCCCCTGGGGCAGCTAGTGCAGGCGTGAGGGCCCCCACATATGGCACATTCATGTCTGAACCTGCACGGGCTCCGACCGCAAAGGCCACGCGAGCTGAACTCCCAGCAAAGCAGGCGGGGTTGAACCCCCTGCCCCGCAGGCCCGCGGGAAGCAGTTGCTGATGCCTGGCGCGCCAAGAGATGGCCGCTGTCCGCCCTATCGCCTGCCATGGGTCTAGAATGCGCCATAAATTGCAGCCACAGGTCAGCCTCCTTCTTGTCCCAGGGGAGGGATGTATCAAAAGCCGCCCTCATACGGAACGCCTGGTCGTAGTCCAGCCATGCCGTCCCTTGAAACTCCGAGTAGCCCCGGTATATGATATCGAGGTATTTGATCAGTACCGAGGCCCTGTGAGGCTGCCTCTGTATTACCACCCCCATGTAGGTAAGGAATGCAGGCAGCCAGTTAGCCCAAGAGCGCTCTACCCGTCGGCGCTTGGGCCTATCGGGCTCTGCATGTTCTCCTTTATCCTTATCCTTCCCAACCGGCTCCCTGTACAGGAGCGAGAATAGGTCCACATACTCTCCCCTCCATATTCTGTCCTTCGTAGCAGGCAGAAGATGAAAACCCAGTGGGGCAGACGTTTCCCCAAAAGGTATGGCCCCCTCTCTGACTGATCCCAGGGGGTCGGATATCTCTGCAGGGGGGTTGGCAGACAGGGCGGGCTGATGTCCTCCTTCCGTCGCCGTCCCAGCGGCGAGGTGCCAGACCTGCTCGCAGGCCTCCCTTAGGGGATGCTGCTGCTGTGGCGTAACCTCCCCCCCGCCGGCGGGGGTCCCTGCCTGCCCATATCCCTCGGTTACCGCTGGTGGGGAAAAGGGCCAGTAGGGGTACCCCCAGGGGGCTCAGCTCCACTGCTGCTGTCCTTGTTGTTGTGGCATGATAGAGGACTCACCCTGTGTGCTTTCCGCCGAAGGTCCTTGTGCGGGCTGCATTGTTGGGGCTGCTTGCAGGGTGGGAGTTGCGCCTGGCTCTATGCTGGGCGTCCTCGCCTCAGCCCTGAGCCCGGCCTCCAGCACATCCAGTCGCGCTAAGATGGAAGCAACAGCCCCTGCATCAGCACTGTTCACTGGCCGCTGTGTTTTCCCCCGAGACCGTTTGGGTGGTGGGTCTTTCTTCTTCCCTGTCACAGGTTGGTCCCGGGGTGCATTAGGGTGGCTTGAGCCATGTTCTAGGGCTTCCAACCTGGCTAATATGGCCGCCCATGGTGGCCCCTCCCCACTCCTTGCCCCCTCCGCCGCTGGGGGTGGGCATCTCCCCCCTGCTCTGGGGGCCTTTCCCTTCCCTTTTGGCCCCCCTTGTCCTTTCTTAGGCATACTAGAGGGAGATAGGGGGCCCCGCTTGCAAAACGACGTGATTACAAAGCGTTGTGAAGGAGCCCGCCTGCTTATTCAATACCCCCACCCGGCACCCAATTATCCTGGAGGGTAGCCTAATTGCCCTGCACGTGGCAAGGATTGATGGTTGGGTCGTGCCCCACCTACCCCCGCGTTAATTAAAATTAACAATTAAATTTAAAAATTGCCGGCCAAAGGCCGCCTAGCCTGTGGTCCTCGCCGTGCTGGATCCGATCCTGCGCTGCCGCCTCGTCGTGACTGCCCCAGGATCCTCGCCGCCTAGGCCTTGTTGCCCGCCGCCACTGCCTCCCTGTCTCTCAATGAGGTTGGGGGGGGGGCTCGCTGCCGCCCAGCCACCCTGGCCACAGGAAGCCTCCGGAGGCCCACGTGCGCCAGCAGAGAAGCCGCCGCCGAAGCTGCTGCTGCCGAAATTGCCGCTGAAGGAAGCCGCGCCTTGCCGAAGCTGCTGCTGCCGCGATCGCTGCCAAAGGAGCCCCGCCGAAGCTGCCGCCAAAAGGAGCCCGGCTGAAGCTGCCGCTGAAGGAAGCCGCGCCGAGCCGAAGCTGCTGCTGCTGCGGCTGCCCCGATTGCCGCCGAAATTTGAACTGGATGGCGGGAAGCAGGCGGGGCGGCCTTAAATAGCCTTCAGCCGCCCCGCCTCCCTGCCGCGTCACACGACGGCGCGCCAGCGCGCCGTGTGTGCACGCATCCCATCCAAGATGGCGGCCGGGACATCGACAGCGGCCGCAAGCTCGTCCCTCTGCCCGGTAGGTCCCAGGCACGGAACGGGATTGTAGAGGACAACCCCTTAAAACTGAAGTACAGAGGGATGAGCACTCATATTGTAGGTTTATTTATTTATTTTATTACATTTCTACCCCGCCTTTCTTTTTCATGATTGAAACCCAAGGCGGCTTACATATGGTTCCCAAGAGGTCTCCCATCCAGGCACTGACCAGACCTGACCCTACTTAGCTTCAGCAGGGAGCTGGCCACATGTGCCTTCAGAGGGTGTCCAGTTATGTGCAGTCTCCTCAACTAAATTAGATAATGGCCCAGTTTGGATATAAAGCTACATCATCACTTAGCTCTACATGATCAAGCCTAGGTGTTCAATTTAGGTTTCTGATCCAGATTTATTTCAATAAACCATGGTATAACTAGTCACAGTTCCCAGCATGGATGCAATGGTAAATGCTTCCAATATCTCCTTGCAACAGCACAGAAAAAGAGTGAACGGGGACCACATGAGCCCAAGGCTCACTCAGGCTCATTCTCAGAGCGCTATACTACTTCCAAACCAGATCAATATTTCCTTTGAGCTATTTACTAGTATCTAATTATTGTGCTAATCTGTTAATGCCACATCAGAGTTCAGTAATAGAAGAAACAATGATCTTGGTGTGAGACAGAGAAGATCCTCCTCCGTGCCTGAGGACTGGAAAGTGGCAAATGTAACGCCAATCTTCAAAAAGGGATCCAGAGGGGATCCCGGAAATTACAGGCCAGTTAGCTTAACTTCTGTCCCTGGAAAACTGGTAGAAAGTATGATTAAAGCTAGATTAACTAAGCACATAGAAGAACAAGCCTTGCTGAAGCAGAGCCAGCATGGCTTCTGCAAGGGAAAGTCCTGTCTCAGTAACCTATTAGAATTCTTTGAGAGTGTCAACAAGCATATAGATAGAGGTGATCCAGTGGACATAGTGTACTTAGACTTTCAAAAAGCGTTTGACAAGGTACCTCACCAAAGGCTTCTGAGGAAGCTTAGCAGTCATGGAATAAGAGGAGAGGTCCTCTTGTGGATAAGGAATTGGTTAAGAAGCAGAAAGCAGAGAGTAGGAATAAACGGACAGTTCTCCCAATGGAGGGCTGTAGAAAGTGGAGTCCCTCAAGGATCAGTATTGGGACCTGTACTTTTCAACTTGTTCATTAATGACCTAGAATTAGGAGTGAGCAGTGAAGTGGCCAAGTTTGCTGACGACACTAAATTGTTCAGGGTTGTTAAAACAAAAAGGGATTGCGAAGAGCTCCAAAAAGACCTCTCCAAACTGAGTGAATGGGCGGAAAAATGGCAAATGCAATTCAATATAAACAAGTGTAAAATTATGCATATTGGAGCAAAAAATCTGAATTTCACATATACGCTCATGGGGTCTGAACTGGCAGTGACCGACCAGGAGAGAGACCTCGGGGTTGTAGTGGGCAGCACGATGAAAATGTCGACCCAGTGTGCGGCAGCTGTGAAAAAGGCAAATTCCATGCTAGCGATAATTAGGAAAGGTATTGAAAATAAAACAGTCGATATCATAATGCCGTTGTATAAATCTATGGTGCGGCCGCATTTGGAATACTGTGTACAGTTCTGGTCGCCTCATCTCAAAAAGGATATTATAGAGTTGGAAAAGGTTCAGAAGAGGGCAACCAGAATGATCAAGGGGATGGAGCGACTCCCTTACAAGGAAAGGTTGCAGCATTTGGGGCTTTTTAGTTTAGAGAAAAGGCGGGTCAGAGGAGACATGATAGAAGTGTATAAAATTATGCATGGCATTGAGAAAGTGGATAGAGAAAAGTTCTTCTCCCTCTCTCATAATACTAGAACTCGTGGACATTCAAAGAAGCTGAATGTTGGAAGATTCAGGACAGACAAAAGGAAGTACTTCTTTACTCAGCGCATAGTTAAACTATGGAATTTGCTCCCACAAGATGCAGTAATGGCCACCGGCTTGGATGGCTTTAAAAGCAGATTAGACAAATTCATGGAGGACAGGGCTATCAATGGCTACTAGCCATGATGGCTGTGCTCTGCCAGCCTAGTCAGAGGCAGCATGCTTCTGAAAACCAGTTGGTGGAAGCCTCAGGAGGGGAGAGTGTTCTTGCACTCGGGTCCTGCTTGCGGGCTTCCCCCAGGCACCTGGTTGGCCGCTGTGAGAACAGGATGCTGGACTAGATGGGCCACTGGCCTGATCCAGCAGGCTCTTCTTATGTTCTTATGTCCTTGTTAGTATCAGAGCTTGGAAAAGTTACTTTTTTGAACTACAACTCCCGTCAGCCCAATCCAGTGGCCATGCTGGCTGGGGCTGACGGGAGTTGTAGTTTTAAAAAGTAAGTTTTCCAAGTTCTGGTTAGTATATAGCTGTGTTTCTCTTTTTAAAGCGTCAACAGGCACTCTTATTTTGCATTGTTAATATGAAAGCATATAAAAGCGAAATTCTAATGTGAAATGAGCTAAAGATAGAGAAACAGCAACTTCTGTAAACAGGAGTAAACAAGTTTAACCAGTTTAAAAAAAAAAAAAGCTAGAAACCACACATATAACTTCCCTCTCCCAAAAACCTTAATCAACAGTAGTTCCAATCTTTCTATTATGCAAGGTATAAATCAAAGGCTCTTACTTTAAGCCTCTTTTATTTTATTTCCAAGTAAACACAATTCTGACTGGGATGAAAATATGATAAAAAATGAGAAGAATTTTTCAATGTGTTAATGTGACTTTTCATTGCAGTACATTTAGTTCTGATAACAAGTATGTTATTTTAAATTTTCCACTCCATCAAAGTTTTCAAGAAACTGTGTTGAAGAGAAAGAAAAATACATGAAAAGTTAAAGACTGAATGCTATATACGTGTGTTTGTTTTTTAAAAAAATGTTATATGACCTCTGACTGCCATGGTGACAGGTTCTGACAGGAAAGAAACACTATTGCTTTAAGATTTTATTAGACAGGGCCTGGATCAGGTAAATTCTTTTTGATTGGCTGAAGGTTCCAGGCAGTTGGAAGTTAACTATCAGGGAGTTAACTGTGAGTTAAGGAGAGCAATTGGATATTTAGAGTTGATTTGAGTTGGAGTGTGGAGTTGGCTGATGAAAGTAGTTGAGGGAAGAACTGAGGCCTATATATTAATACCCAAGTTGTTGTTAATAGTTGTCTGGTGACTTTGGAAACATGATTTGGGTATGACTATTACCAATCGCCAATGGAAAGCTATGTGATCAGCTACACCATACAAGTCTGTTTCAGTTTATGTTTGGGAATATTCTTTAAAACTGTCCCACAGAGGGCATCGTATGCCAATACAACTTTCTTGCATAACTGTTTCTAGCCTAAGTCCTAACCGTTGGCACGGATTCAGGAACTTTCATTTGTGGTGGGATTACCCACCTGTACAAGACTTCTGGAACGTAATTTATTTGGAAATTTCTCATATATTTAATTGCACCATCATCGGGACTCCACATTTTTCATTGTTAAACCTTTGGGATAGACACATAGTGAAGTTTGGTTTTGACATGGATGTTAACAGCTGCGAGGTTCTCAATAGCACAGAAGTGGAAAACCGTGCAAGATCTGCCTTTGCAACTCTGCTATAGGATATTGTGGAATCTGGCTGTTTCTGAAAAAATTACTCATGATATAAGAGTTTCAGCTAGGATGGAGGACCCCGGGAACTATTATGCAGTTTGGTGGGAATTTATTTCTTGTTACAGTTACTAATATTTTGGATTTGCACCCTGCACCAATGCACAAAATATGGATGTCAGGATATTATTAACAGTACTGCCTGTTTCTGTTCTGATATTCTTTTACCTAGCTAATGCAGTCTGATGATTGTATTATCCAGTTAGGATTGTATTTCTGCTCTTTTTGCTTTGTTTTGTTTCTTTGTTATATAATAAAAAAGTTTTAAAAATAGTTGTCTGGTGACAATCAGAAGGGAGCTGATAACTAAGTTGGTCTGAGAGGCTGCCCTGGAAAAAGGTCTTACCAGAGGGAAGTGACATAAGCGGAAGTTTTAACACTGGCTAAACTATCCAAGCAACTGGGAGCGCAATCAGAGGAACTTAGGGTACAGAGTCAGACTACAGAGTCAGACTGACCCCAGTAGCTGGACTGGGTTGTGCGAGTAACTGGCTGGGCTGGGAATTTAGGGAAATTGGCCTAGGAGGGAGGGGAGAGCCACTTAGAGACTGGTGTCAGCAACAGTGTCTCTGGAAGTCTTTAGAACCTGTCAGCAAGCACCTTTAAGGTCCCAAAATAAGTATCTGCATTTCCTTTTGTAAATCGTATCCCCTTAATAAATCTACAAACACTGTTTAAAATTTATCCTGACTCCCAGTGTTGGTATCCATCTCACATGTAAAGCCTTCTATGTACACTACTAGAAGGGTGTTAAAAGTATTTTGTGCAAATTAGTGGCAGCAAAGAGTTAAGGAACCCCATGTTTACATGATACAAGGCTGAGATCCCTGACAGCTCACATACCCATCAGAATTGAATCATGCATACAGTCAGGATTTAATTTATGAAGATATCATACAGAATTTCAACACTACAAGTGAGCATGACATTAATTTAATTTAAACAGTAATAGCTCCTGTACCAGGGATATTGCTATATTTAATGGACAATGATTAAGCAGTTCACCGCCAGGGGACGATGCTGAATTAGACGGATTAATGGTCTGAAACAGCATAACAATTACATTCTGTAGCCCAAAAAAAGATTCAATGCACAAACTTCACACATTCATCTTTCCCAAGTCTATCTTAATTTGTGCATGAAAAATGCCAAATTGTAAGGACAGTCAAAACTATGGCATATTTTTCCTTGTGTTTTAGTGCAAGCCCTAACAAGATGTTTACAATAAAAATGTTAGAAACCAAAACAGAATACAGTAAGAACAACTCCACATATAGGGAGCCCATAATCCATGGGAGGGATAGCAAATGTGGCACCCTCCAGGTGTTGTGGACTACAACTCCCATCATCCCTAACTATTGGCTATCCCTGACCTATCTGAAGTGTGTCCATCTTTGCAAAACAATTTACGACAACGAAAACTATAACCAGGGCAGCCTTAGAAAACAACCAAACCTAAAGCATACAAATGAGCTGACTAATCCAGATTCTTATTGTCTGGCTATCATCTCATGGCATATAAATAATGAACACCGTAACAGGATCAGAGATCCCATATGGACACTCTAAGAAGAGAATGTACATTAAGAGTTACTGTGTCTGCCACTTCTGCACATATTACACTAATAAAAACTCAACCTGATGTGAGCATACTAGATCTCAGGGGTTTGTTTTCTGCTGAAGTGTTATCCTGCTGAGTTGTAAAGCTTTGTTCCTACACCAGATAAAGTTTTGTTCATGCATGGGGCCTAAATATCAAAGACGGATCCTCTTTTGTAAAACATAAACATTAGAGACTTTGGGAACAAGTCAACAATTTTGTCCATGCTGTGGGTACACTACTGATCCCTCCTTTTTTAGACGCCATTTAAACATATATACAGTAATATCTCCATTAACAAATCCTCCAGGAAAGAAGCTCCTTTTAACAAAGTCTTTTTTGGGTGCAGGGGGAAGCACACACACTGACATAGTCAGAATGTGTCTCCATGTCTACTGGATTGTGGTTGCTGCAGGCAGCTCTCTCACATATGGCTGGCATTGCGTTCCTTGCTAAGATGGCACAGGTGCCTCCACAGTAAACAGTGCTGTGGGTGCCCTGGATGCACTGTTTACTACAGATGTGTCTGCTTGAGAATAGGGGAGGATGGCAGAGAGAGAGAGCAATCACAGGGTGGCTGTCCCTTGCCTGCCTGCTTGAGCATATTTGAAGCCTTCAGGTGGTCTGTATGCAAGGCCTATGTGATATTGTTGTTTCATTTCAGACATGCATGTTGTCAGTTTTGAATAAAAAGTATGCTGAAATATGTTGAACTGCTCTTTTTTGTGGTATAGGACCCCATCCCTATTCTCTCCATGTTATTTCTACCTCTGGTACCAAAGTTTCTGTTAAAAAAAGTAATGTCCAGCAGGGCTGTGGAGTTGGTACGCCAAACCTTCGACTCGGACTCCTCTATTTTTCTACTGTCTGACTCCGACTCCACCCAAAATTGCTTCCAACTCCACAGCCCTGGAAAGGGCTGTAAATGTCTTTTTAAATTGGAAGCTCTCATAGGAGCATTTTTATCGCTGCCTGAATATGCGCTGATCTTGGCATCACAGCATTTGTCTTCATATGGGTCCTGTGTCATACACTGACACACAAAATGTTTCCATCTTGAGTTATGGTGAAATGCTCAACTACAGCTGACTTCATGGGAAGCTTCTTTGACATTTTGAATTTATATTTTAAAAAATTTGTCAATCAAAATTTATTTTGAAGCCAGAGTCGAAGTCAGTACATTTCTACCGACTCCGACTCCACCCAAAATTGCTTCCAACTCCGACTCCACAGCCCTGATGTCCTGGAATGCATCTACTTCATTAACTGAGGTATTACTGTATATTAAGCTACTAATTATGTGTATTGTATCCAACATCAGTATGAAAAATTGGATATGAGAGTCCTTAATGCCATGACTCACAATAAAAAGAGTCTGTCCACAAGGGAAAATAATCTTTAAAAAAAATTCAGCAGAAGTATCTGATTACAGCAACTATACTATGGCAGAAATCCTGAAACCGCTTCCTCACAAGTAGCCTATGTGACGTTCATAAGACTTTAATGTAGGAATAATTGATTTCAAGATCCCAGCACAATTAAATTTTCTCATGTGCATAAGAACATAAGAAGAGCCTGCTGGATCAGGCCAGTGGCCCATCTAGTTCAGCATCCTGTTCTCACAGTGGCCAACCAGGTGCCTGGGGGAAGCCTGCAAGCAGGACCCGAGTGCAAGAACACTCTCCCCTCCTGAGGCTTCCAGCAACTGGTTTTCAGAAGCATGCTGCCTCTGACTAGGGTGGCACAGCACAGCCATCATGGCTAGTAGCCATTGATAGTCCTGTCCTCCCATGAATTTGTCTAATCTTCTTTTAAAGCCATCCAAGCTGGTGGCCATTACTGCATCTTGTGGGAGCAAATTCCATAGTTTAACTATGCGCTGAGTGAAGAAGTACTTCCTTTTGTCTGTCCTGAATCTTCCAACATTCAGCTTCTTTGAATGTCCAAGAGTTCTAGTATTATGAGAGAGGGAGAAGAACTTTTCTCTATCCACTTTCTCAATGCCATGCATAATTTTATACACTTCTATCATGTCTCCTCTGACCCGCCTTTCTCTAAACTAAAAAGCCCCAAATGCTGCAACCTTTCCTCGTAAGGGAGTCGCTCCATCCCTTTGATCATTCTGGTTGCCCTCTTCTGAACCTTTTCCAACTCTATAATATCCTTTTTGAGATGAGGCGACCAGAACTGTACACAGTATTCCAAATGCGGCCGCACCATAGATTTATACAACAGCATTATGATATCGACTGTTTTATTTTCAATACCTTTCCTAATTATCCCTAGCATGGAATTTGCCTTTTTCACAGCTGCCGCACACTGGGTCGACATTTTCATCGTGCTGTCCACCACAACCCCAAGGTCTCTCTCCTGGTCGGTCACCGCCAGTTCAGACCCCATGAGCGTATATGTGAAATTCAGATTTTTTGCTGCAATATGCATAATTTCACACTTGTTTATATTGAATTGCATTTGCCATTTTCCCGCCCATTCACTCAGTTTGGAGATATCTTTTTGGAGCTCTTCGCAATCCCTGTTTGTTTTAACAACCCTGAACAATTTAGTGTCGTCAGCAAACTTGGCCACTTCACTGCTCACTCCTAATTCTAGGTCATTAATGAACAAGTTGAAAAGTACAGGTCCCAATACTGATCCTTGAGGGACTCCACTTTCTACAGCCCTCCATTGGGGGAACTGTCCGTTTATTCCTACTCTCTGCTTTCTGCTTCTTAACCAATTCCTTATCCACAAGACCTCTCCTCTTATTCCATGACTGCTAAGCTTCCTCAGAAATCTTTGGTGAGGTACCTTGTCAAACGCTTTTTGAAAGTCAAAGTACACTATGTCCACTGGATCACCTCTATTTATATGCTTGTTGACACTCTCAAAGAATTCTAATAGGTTACTGAGACAGGACTTTCCCTTGCAGAAGCCATGCTGGCTCTGCTTCAGCAAGGCTTGTTCTTCTATGTGCTTAGTTAATCTAGCTTTAATCAGACTTTCTACCAGTTTCCCAGGGACAGAAGTTAAGCTAACTGGCCTGTAATTTCCGGGATCCCCTCTGGATCCCTTTTTGAATATTGGCATTACATTTGCCACTTTCCAGTCCTCAGGCACGGAGGAGGACCTGAGGGACAAGTTACATATTTTAGTTAGCAGATCAGCAATTTCACATTTCAGTTCTTTGAGAACTCTCGGGTAGATGTCATCTGGGCCTGGTGATTTGTCAATTTTTATATTGTCCGTTAAGCCTAGAACTTCCTCTCTCGTTACCACTATTTGTCTCAGTTCCTCAGAATCCCTTCCTGCAAATGTTAGTTCAGGTTCAGGGATCTGCCCTATATCTTCCACTGTGAAGACAGATGCAAAGAATTCATTTAGCTTCTCTGCAATCTCCTTATAGTTCTTTAGTACACCTTTGACTCCCTTATCAACCAAGGGTCCAATCGCCTCCCTAGATGGTCTCCTGCTTTGAATGTATTTATAGAATTTTTTGTTGTTGGTTTTTATGTTCTTAGCAATGTGCTCCTCAAATTCTTTTTTAGCATCCCTTATTGTCTTCTTGCATTTCTTTTGCCAGAGTTTGTGTTCTTTTTTATTTTCTTCATTCGGACAAGACTTCCATTTTCTGAAGGAAGACTTTTTGCCTCTAAGAGCTTCCTTGACTTTGCTCATGCATATTTATTTTTTATTATATTGGCCTTGAAAAACCACAGAACATTAAAGGTGTCAGTTCTGTGATAATAATTTTAAAAAAGGAAAATGGGATGGAGAGAGCACTGATATATTTGAGCGACTAACTTTAAACCTTTTTTTTAAATAACATGTTTAACCTTTTTTTAAAAAAAGTCTTCAAAGCTTTAAAAAATGTTTTTAAAGTTGTTTTAATGTATTTTAATGTCTGTTTTTATGATGTTTTAAAGTATTTTTGGTGCTTTTGTTTGCCACCCTGGGCTTCTGCTGGAAGGGCAGGTTATAAATCAAATAATAAATAAATAAATACTAACTACAGTACTGTGGGGGGATTTACAGTCAGAGGTATACAAACCATGAGAACTCCCCTCACAGCATTATAAGGAGTGCTTTCCCCTTCCAGATTCCTCAGAAAACTCTCCATCCACCCCCCACTATTATATAACAGCTCTTAGATATGAAGCTACCAGTCAGTGCTGAACCTCTTTAGCGCTATACAGCACAGAAAAGGAAGGTTTCTGGAGAAAGCAGGGGCAAGAGAGAGGTGTCCTTTTCCTCCTTCCCCACCACCTCCTGAAACTATCCCTGTTCCATGGGACCAGGCCTTCTCTTTCAGATCAGCTGGAACCCTCTACAGGAGCACTCCTATTAGAGGCTGGGGATACACTGCAACACTTTTTTGGGTCCTCAATTTTTCCTTCTGACTGTTAACTTTGTGTTCCTGTACTTATCAGCAGTGTAGCAAAACAGGGCCACTCACAAACAAAAGTGTCCCAAGAACGTACCTTCCATATAACTGAGGGACCCTATAGATATGAAGAAACATGTTACTTTGATAAAACAAAAAATAAAAAATTGAAGGAAAGAGCTCTAAAACATGAGCATGCTCATTGTCCAATAGGAGACATGCAAAAGAGAGTGAATTGGCCTACTTCAGCCCAAGGATAATTGGCCTACTTCAGCCCAAACAGATTAAAGCAGGGGTCACCGCCTTTTTGTACCTGTGGACACATTTCAAATTTTGAGAAAGTGCAGTTTGTTTCAATCACAAATCAGCTGATGTGGGTAGCATGGCATACCACAAAATGAGAGAGAGTACAGCAATTACTCCCTCCCAGGTCAATCTCATGCTCATCCTTAAAGTCAGCAATGTTCTGCTGGTTCTGATTGAGGAGATCACACAATATTGATTGTTCCCCATGCACAATAATGCAGTTGCTGTCTAACAAAAACAAGGAACATCCCCCAGTCTCAGGAAAAATATACAAGGTGGCCACACCATGCTCAGTATTACACACACAGCAAAATGTGTATTCACTGGACATACAGACCAGACACGCATGCACTTCTCATTTCTCTCCCTCTCACACACAGGCCACACATTCATACATACCCCCCCTCACACACACACAGCATACTTGATCAACAGCACCCCTCCCCAAAAAAGCCCTTCCACAGGTTAAAGAAGTGCCTGCCACCTGCTCCACATGCTGGTGGGCATCAACCAGATGAGTGAATGGGGTGATCCCCATTGCTCCTTCCTCCCCCCACAATTCTGGCATTAGAAAAAAGAGCCTCTCTGCATGGGACAAACCAAAGAGCAAAGCAAGTGCCCACCACCCGCTCTACACCACTGGCGGGCAGCAAACAAGATGGATCACTAGGCATGGGGGGTTATCCCTGCCACTTCTCTACCCCCACCCAATAATTCCAAACCAATTGGAATACAAGGGGGCAGACCTTTCCAGCTCCAGTAACTGCTTTGCCATTTCCACAGCACAATTTATACAAGGGTCATCAATCTGGTGCTCTCAGGCATCAAAGAAGGCCTTTGCAGGCATCACCACGCCTAAAGGAACTGGGTTGCTGATCCCCAGCTGGATAGATGATGTTCAGGGTTTGTGGCTAGAGTCCATGAAGTGTGCATCCCCAGACCCAAACTCAACCCTCCAGTCCAGCCTGAAGTTAGCTTTTAAGAGATCTGACTCCTCTGAAGTTAGAAGAATCCTGAAGGTGGGGTTTATTGGGATTGGAAGAAAAGTGCCTGACCCAATTCTAATTAATCCCCTTCAAAGGTCTCTTTCAGTTTGCAGTAACGGCAGAGCCCTAAAAGCTTAAAGCATCCTGGAGTGGGGAACATGCACTGTGAGGCCTGATGTTCTGAATCAATCCCCCCCCATTATTCACTATAGCACTGCGACTGTATGGGATATTCTTAGCCTTGGATTTCAGCAGTCAGCACTATAATGCAGTTGCCTTGAAGCTGAACAGGATGCTAGTCATCTAGTCTCAGATCTCAGCAGTCTTGAGCTATAGTACTGAAGGGAGGAGGGATTTTTCAGTTGTGTACATCCCTCCTTAATACCTTACAGACCTTCCAGCTAGTAATACTGAGAAGTTCAATTCCCAATTTTTTTTTACTTCATTAAGAACATCAAAGCGATTTACAAGAAGTTAAAAAAACAACCACCATACAATAAAAACATAAAAAAATAAAAACAAAGGTCAACTATTGCAAAAAGACATCATCTTAACTGCCTGAATAAATCTGGCAGAACATAAAGGTTTTCAGCAGGTGTTTAAAAATTAAATCAGAAAGCGCCTGCTGAATCTCTGTTGGCAAACCATTCCAGAGAACTGGGCTGATCACAATGAAGGCTTGATTTCATGTCAGTGTTAAATGAGCCTCACCAACTCAGTAGATCACCAAAGCTGCTCCTGCAGATGATCTCAATAATCGAGCAGGGATACAAGGACTCAGGCCCTAAGATACCCTGGACCTAAGTTGTTCAAGGCTTTGTAAATTAATACAAGGACCTTGAACCTGGCTTAGTAGTGGATGGGCAGCCAGTGCAGATGTTTTAAGAGTGGTGTCACATGTCATCGGCCATGTCCTCCCATCAGCAGTCTTGCTGCTGCATTTTGCACCAGCTGCAACTTCTGAACCAGGGTCAAGGGCAGCCCCACAAAGAGCACATTGCAGTAATCCAGTCTTGAGGTTACCAACACATGGACTACAGAGATCAGGTTATCCCTTTCCAGGAATGGTTGTAGCTGCTAAACCAGACAAAACTGGTAAAAGGCACTCCTAGCCACAGAGGATAATTGAGCTTCTAGTGACAAAGATGAATCCAGGACTTGGCCTTTCAGAGGGAGCGCAACCCCATCCAGAACAGGTAACTTTCCTATCTCTTGGACATGCGAACCACCTATTCAAAAAGTCTCAGTCTTCCCAAGATTCAAGCACAGTTTATTGGCCCTCATACAGTCCACTACAACATTCAGACACTGATCCTGAGGGTTCACAGCTTCTCCTGATTCAGATGTTCTGGAGAAATATTTGTCTGTCAAATGACTCTCATAAAAATTACTTTGACTTATTAAGAAAGCCTCTTTAGCCCTTTGAAGGTGGCATCCTTCCCCCCACCCCCCGATATATGTTGGGAGATAAATTCTGCCAAACATGACCCCTCCAAGAAATTCCTGGCTTGTGTTGCTGATAACTTTCTCCTACAGATAGTGGAGGAAGGAACTAGAGGATCATCTATCCTTGACTTGATTCTAACCAATAGGTCCCTTCCAACTCTACTATTCTATGATTCATAGATTCTCAAACAGGAGACGTTCCATCCGACCTAGTGAAATCCAAAAGACAGCACAAGGCCTAAAAAGTCTGAATTCAGCTGCAGACCTCCTAGATAGCCTTGGACAAGTAATTCTCAGCCTCAGCTTTTTATATGCATAATGCAAGCAAAGGTGACCTATCTGTTTTACACAAAAACAAAAAAGAAAGATTTGTAAAACCTTTTGAATACAATCCCAAAACAGAATCCTTATGTGCATTGCATTGAGCCTATGAAACTCTTACAACTTGGACTTCAGCAATTACTTTTGCTGGTAGGAGAGTTCCATTTGTGCATCGAAGCTGCAAGGATAACTAGATAGGCATATTTTTTTTTATCTCCCAGCATAATACATTCCAAAATGTATTCAACCAGGAAGATTTAAAAAAGTTAGTGGCTATTTAGCATATTAAAACTGAATATTATCTTTGAAAACAACACTTTTAATGTGCGAGCAGAAATATTCTGATTGAACTTTCAGACCAAGTCTATCAAGACCAGGCTGGCTGGCATTAAATGTATTTACTTTGGACCATTTCTATACCACTTCATATATAAAGTATATCTAAGCAGTGTACAGCAAATTGAAAAACACATATCACAAAATTATACAATAAAACCATCAATACAAAAATAAATCAATATAATACTAATAAATATATATTGATGTCAGTACCATAATTGAGTATTGATGGTAATGCCTTCTCCTAACGCACCTCCCAACTCAACACCTCCCGACCTCCTTGCTCTCACCCAGAACTCCAGCCTCACTCAGAGGTCACCCCATGATCTCTCACTAAAAGGGAGTCCCCTGAACCTGCTGACTTCACGCTAGTCTCTCAGTCTAGGATTTATGGGCAGGCACCAAGATTTGATGGAGCTTCCTAAGGCTACTCATACCTATGTGCCATTCAGCAATCAATCAGCTGCACACACCCAGTTCCATGCTACAGCAGATGGAGGCTGCAATCCAATACATGTCTACTCAGAGGTAAGCTCCACTGGGTTCAATGGGACATTCTCCAAGATAAGTATGTATTGGATTGCAACTCTGGTTAGTGTCCAGGGTGGGACTGTGGAGCAAATGATGGCAAATAGGACTCCACTCGTAGTTCCCTCTCTGACCTCTAAACACCTGGAATGCAAGCGTTTGAAGCTATACTGCATTCTTTTGAAAATGTGGCTGCAGTATTTAAAGGGAACAATAAAACTGCCACTGCCAATTTCAAAATCAGTACAAAATACACACACTAGTTACCCAATTCACAATTTTCTTAAAAGTTCCAATAATCAATTATTTAAAGAACTACAGTACGGTGTGGTAAGAGGAAAAAATTCTTCATCTGAGGTAAATGATGTCAATTTTTATAATCAGATATAAATTTCAGTTTCAAAATAATAATAAGTTTTCAGGATATGTTTTTACCTGTGATGTTTGGCCCTGCAACTTAGCAAGCTGAGCAGTTCGAATGTTTAAAGACTGACTTCTTGTAACTGTTGCTCCAGAAGCAGATTTCCCACTAACTTTTCTTTCAAGATGACATTTCCCTGGGGATTTCTCCTCCAGCAGCACAGCATCCCAAGGATCTTCTACAACTGTACTACAAGTCACCTTTGCACCATCTTCGGCTGTATATAATATATCCATGCTGTCTACTTTTGGTTTACTTAAAGGATCCAAATCCAACCAATCAAATTTACTAATATCATTGGAGTTTTCAGAGGTTGACAAATTAACTATAGATTTAGTACCAGTCACTTCTAAGTCTGTGCTTGACCTCCCATTTTTTAGAAATTCTGAAGTGCTTGCTATCTTATCAAATACTTTTGCCATTTCAGGGGTGAGTGTTGGATGATATACGGGCAAACTTCTCTGTGGATGGAAAGCTGAAGTAGCAGGCAGTGCATATGAAATGTACTGGGATCTCTCTGGAAGACTTAGATAAATAGGCTTTGTAGATTGATAAGCAGACATACCTGGATGGAGGCCATTCTGAAAGATACCAACATGTTTATTGTAAGAGGTTGCTGGGTATATAGAAGGTACATGGCAGGTAGATGACCCAGGTAACCCCAGCGTCCACTGTCCTGTTTGAACAGTAGGACCAGCATAAAACTGTGAAGAAAACGATGGCCTTAGCACAGGAGTTGTTGGCAATGTAGGTGATTTGCTGGATTCAAAATTGTCCTCTAGCAGTAGTTTCTCTAGCTCAGCATGGGTAAGTTTTTCTACCTCAATTGTATTTAATTTATCATCCATCTTTTTCTTGGCATCAGACTCTGGAAACACCATAAGATCATGGTCCTGTTTTCTGTGGGATTGTACAGTTGGCCAAGAATTGCTTAAAATGTCAATGCTTTGTCTATTACCAGCCACCACTCTTTCCTTTTGCATCTTAGCTAGAGCCTCAGCTTCCATCTGCAATGCCTCTTCTTTGTCCACATCTTTTGCCCTTGCTGTGCCCAAAGATGGTGATGAACGTTGTTTGACTTCATTGGTGCTAGATATTTGGGCCATGCTGTGAAAACAGATGTCCATTAACAACTCCAGTCACCTCTTCTGAAAATCCTTGGTCCAGAATGTTCAAACCAGTTTCAGTAGCGCTGGAAGGCACAAAAGAAAAAAAACACCTTGTTTAAAAAAACAAAATTTACAAAATCAAATGCAAAATAAATGACTTAAGTTCCTTATTCCCATTCTTGAGTTCAAACTACTAGACACAAGGCTTTATAGCTTTCAGGGAGCAAAAGGAGCCATTGTAAGAATCCAGACAAACTTCCCACAGTTTGTTCAAGATGAAGTAAAGCACCTCTACAAAATTCTAAGCAATAATGAAGTGTGCTGCTTTTACTGGCCAACAGTTGCACTTTGTTGGTATGCTTTGGAACTGATTTCTGGTCTTAATTCATTCCTCTCCAGCTTCCAGATTAAGTTTGCACTGTTTGAGAGGAGATAAACATTTCAACAAGTCTTCCAAGTACCTGATCCTACCTACAACTGCTCTTGTTTGATGAGCAGGTAGTGATGGCAGTTACATTCAAGTTATATCCCCCTGCTCCCAAACCAAGTTTCTAATAATTTCATCTCACAGCACCTGCCCAGTGGTGTTTATATAGAGCTATACACTATTCTATCCACTTTAACTCAAGTGATGTATCAGGGAGAGGGAACCTGCACCCCACAGCACTCACCTAATTTCATGTAGGTGGCAAGGAGAGGGAAACATGGGGAGCACAATAAAACTAATATCCTTAGAAAATCTTCCCACTAATAAATTGAGAAGTACAGAAATACAAATCACTTTCTGGTCTTGAAACATTCAATGAGTTTCTAATGGAAAGAAATCCAATTACCTAAAAGTACAGACAATCCTACCATCTGCTCATTACCACCAGCATTTAATAAACATCTAAACAATTTAGTTATCAAACAAAGTTGCAATATAAATAGCTTTTAAAAATGGATTAAATGAAACTGCTGATTATTTCACTGAGCAAATATGTTAATATTACAGGTAGGTTCCTCTCCCCCTGCAGTCCCCTCCTCATTGCTTCAAAGGATTCCCCAATCCTCTGGAGCATTGAGGGCTTCAGGAATTGCTGAAGATTGCCTCAATCCCTGTTACACTGAGGGAAAGTCCGCTGGCTTAAAGAGCCTTCCATCAGTGGGTGGGCACCAACTGAATACAACCCAAAGCGAGTACTATCACACGAGTTCATACATCTTAGTAAGGACTTTACAAACAATATCAAAACTTTTGTATTTGAATGCATTCTGTATAGTTTTGTTATTAAACTCCTGAACACAGGAACTACCCATAAATAGTGCCTTCACCTTGTCAGAATTCAGCTTCAGTTTATTGGCCCTGATCTAGCCCACAATAGTCTCCACACAACAGTTTCTTTTTGAAAAAAGCAACTGATATAATAATAATAAGTGCAAAACAATGACAAGGTTATTCTTCTGTATAGCCTCCTCCCTCCTTACTCTGCTCCTGCCCTTGGCCTCAAACTACCTTCCTGTCTGAAAATAATAAAAAGGAACAAGTTAAACATAACAAACATTAAGACAAAACTTTAAAAGGGGGGATTAGTATACATAGTGGACGGGGATCTTTATTCCTGTGTTTATGCATAGATGGGAATCTGCCCCTTTCCTAGGATCAAGCAGTTTACAGGAACAAGATCACTGCAAGATGAGAAATGGATGTGAGAGAGACAGTGTATCACACTTTTAAAAAATCTAGCAGGTTTTCTTCTAGTTGAGAAATATGTAGTCTCAGAGGCCTCTGTAATATCACAGGTGTCTTTCCAGAGTCATTACCCAGCAAAGGTGTGCTTGCAGGTAAGACTACAGTGTGCAACTCTCCCTCTACCAGACTGTGGTGGTAACAGAGAAAGTACTCTCTCATGTCACTACACAGTGAACCAAGCCTACCCACAGGGGAAGCAGAGCCTCCCCTGCCAACCACAGGGCCCAGGATGGATATATGAGAGAAGGTGCTTTGACAAATAACTGGGACTCAGGGCATAAACGGCTTTAAAAACCAACACTAATACCTTAAATCAGTCCTGGTAGCATATAGGCAACCATATCTCACAGAATCGTGGTTACATGACTGTCTACGGATGCACCAATAAATTATCTTGTGGCAGCACACTGCTCTAGCTGCAATGTCCAGACTGTCTTCAAGGGTAGCCCAATGCAGCATACATAACAGCAATCTAAACTATGGATCACTGTGGCAAGGCTATCCCGATGCAGGAATGGTCATTGCTGGCATGTCACCCAGAACTGGTAAAAAGCACTCCTTGCCACTGAAGCCAATTGTACCTCAAAGGATAGCACTGGATCCAGGATTATCCTGAGACTACGGACCGCTCATTCAGGGAGAGTGCTGCTTCCTCTAGAGTAGGCTGTACACTCAACTCCTGGATACAGAACCTGTCCATCAATGGTGCCTTCACCTTGTCAGAATTCAACTTCAGTTATTGGCCTTGATCCAACTCATAATTGGCTCCAGACAACAGTTGTGCATTGACACAACTTCATCTAGTTCAGATGCAATAGTGAAAGAGAGCTGGGTGTCATCCATATATTGGTGTCACCAACATGGAGTCCCACTACTACTGGAGGAAGCAGGAGGGACTGGTGATATTCATCAATTCCTCCTTCCCTCTGCAACCCTTGAAACTTTGCTCCAGACCCTCCAGGACAGCACGGGGCAGCATGTGGAGCTGCAAGGGAAAGGAACAAAAATAATCTCCCCACCTTTTCTCCAGTGGAAGCCTTTCCTGGATCTTGAAAGTGGCGCTCTGGAGCCAAGCCACTATCCATTAAATCTTACAAGATGAGAGCCCTAGAATACATTAATGGGACTGCCCAAGGCTTGTACAGTAAAGTTATCAAGATTACACAATACTGCAATCTTTACAAACAACAAAATTACCATAGGATTCAATCTTGAAGTTACCAACATTATCTTGAATCACTCATATTAAAAGAGATATGGTGGGGTGGCCATGGATCAGTGGCAGAGTATATCTTCTGCACATGGAACATCCCAGGTACAATATCCCTGGCACATCCAGGTAAAGCTGGGTAGACTCATTTGAAAATGTGGGTAGCTGCTCCTAGGTGGACCAATCACCTGATATAGTACAAGGCAGCTTTACGTATGATGTGTCAGAATGTTCAAATGAGGAGTTCAATATGCCAACATTGCATGCCGACTTTGTTATAGTAAATAAAATTATGTGAATGGAATCTTTACTTCTGCATCACAAAGCGGCAAGGGCAATATACGCAGAATAACCACCAAAAAAAAGCCTACCACAAAGGACAATGGAATATGGTGGGTGGAGGAGACACATTCCTTAGGGGGAAAGATCCTGTAAAAAGATATGTAGGGGTATGCAGTAAGAAACCATAGAAAAAATATAGGGAAAATGTGAATTTCCCTCAGTTTTCCTTGATGATAGCTTTTATTTCTACTTTCAGGGTTTGCCACCCTCTACTTCTCTTTCTTATGCCCAACTTAACATGCAAAAGCATAAAGGCAAGAAACAGGGAACTCACAAGGAAAAGCAAATTTGTGGATAATTCTCAATTCCTGCAGAATCAAAATTTCAGTTATGGCCTGTTTTAAACTGGTGGCAGAAGCAACAGGTTTTCTAATCATTCACAGTTATATTGAGCTATTCAGTTTATTTTTCTTCTTTGTCTTTCAGTGCATACTAAATATAGAGATTCCATGAATATATTAAACTCCACTGAACGGCTATAAACTAGCACAACCTATACTTATACTCCCACCATATATGTATGTGTCAGTTCTTATCAGCTGTTACTTCAAATAGAACTGTACACAGAATACATTTACATTTCTCATGCTTCTTTGAATCCCAACACCTTTACATTTCTGTGAGATATAAAACTGCCTACTGAGCCCTTTGAAAGACAAACATTTAAGATCAAAAGTAGTATCATATACAAGTGGAGTTTAGCTTGAGTCTAGCAATTTTGCCTTTTCCGTTTACCACAATATCATCTTCCTTAGTTCCGTAGTCTTGAAACTATGTCATGATTCCTCTCCAGAAAACTGGACATGTGAGTTAGAAAAAGGCAGTTGCATAGTAATACAGAATGCAATTTATATGTTCTTCTTACAGCTTCTATATCAAAAATCTAGTAAAGAGTATAAGCACTCAGCAGTTACAAGCTCTCTCACATCAAAGTGACTACACATCTGAAAAGCAGCCTAGAGAAAGCTCAGCATCTAAGCATCAGATTTTCAAAAGCAAACCCACTTTAAACTCTTTAGAATCAAATGCCAATCAACTAAAATCAATGAAGCTCTTCACCCACCCAGGTAAGCCAAGATGCTTATGATATCTTGAGTTAAACGGCCAGTAACAAATACTGCCCCTTATACCTTGTGGGTCCACAAATAAAATCAAATACTACTAGTCTCAGAAAATAAAACCAAGGGGTTCTACTGTAGTTTGTGCAAGCACTCATAGGAACATCATAGCATTATGTTTTGTTGTTTTAGCATCTAGCATTACTGCACACCTGGAATAACACCAATGATAATCAAGTCTTGCTGGTCGTACAAACGTTTTACGACTTGTGGTACCCAAGGGCCTTTGGCCATAGAAACCTACTCTTATGCACCACAGCATCTATTACCATGGTTAATTACTACTTTGAGGATTGATCACATGGATATCGGTGTTACACCAGCAGCATTTACAACTACTGTCAAAACATGCTAGTGTATAAGCGATCATATGTCTCTGTTGCACACCAACCTGCCTAAGGATGTTCAAGCCATCATTATTAGGCCCCACACAAACCAACGCGGTGGAAATTTGCCGCAATAAGTCAGAGTTAGAGCTATTCTGTGTCTTTCAATAACATACGATTAGCAGACGACACAGCCTGTTGTGTGTCAAAAATTCCTGCTCTTCGAGGCCAAGCAGGGGGAGGGGGAAGGAAGAGAGAGACTATTCTTCTGCTGCCCTATTTTCAGTAAGATAGCTTGGAGAAGGCCTCCTTATCTGCTCAAGTGTCTCCTTTCCCGAAATGGAGCCACAGGGAGGAAGGCAGCTCCTCCTCGGCGCCACCTTAATTGGCTGGCCTTGGCGCCCTCGGCATTACAAACCAAGCAGCACAGCCCCCTCATTCATTCCTTCTCCTACAGAGGCTGTGGGGTTTAGCGAAAAAGTCCCCCCTACCAAAGCGGGGGGAGGGGGGACTCGGGCAGACTCTGCCTAGGCTGTTGAGTGCAAGGGATTTCAGGGTGGAAGAGAGGAAGCGAGGCCTCAGCAACGGGAAAGCAGACGACCCAGAGGCTGAGCCAAGCTTACACTGGGATGCACTCAGCCGGAGGAAGCTCTCCGTCAGCCAAGTCCCGTTTCAGTTGCAACAAACGCCTCAGGAATTTCTCTCTCTTCTCATGCACCAGTTGGTCCTCATAGCCGACCTTTCTAATCGAGGAGCTAGCCTTTCTTTTGTCCCGCTCACCTCAGGGCGCCTCCATCCCGAAACACCAGCCGTCGCCGAACCCGTTTTCCCGTCGTCCCCGCCGCGGCGAAAGTTACTGGCGAGATCAATACCAAACCCTCTTCTTCTCCTTCCCCGCCTCTTTTGCTCTCCGCGCTGGGCCGGCTCTTGCTACCGTCGTATGTTCACTTCCGGCTCTGAGCAAGCTTAGGCAAACTGAGGGAAAGGGACTAGGCGGAGCAACAGGAGGACGGGCTGAGTGTGGGAAAGCGACCCGCCTCTGATATGTTGATTGCTCACAGTGCTCTCCTAAAGCAGGCTGATATGACAAGTCTGAATAGTAAACCAACCAATTCGGGTTTTTCAAATTTGGGAAACAAGCTTTCGGGTTATACAGAACGCTTCGTCAGACGTGTAGAATAACAGAAACGCCATTCCTGGACTGCTGTCACATAGAGTTGCTACTTCTTTTCTCCTGTCTGCCTTTAATAGTTGTGCGACACAACAAAAATTCAGCGGGTGAAGCCTTTCTCAGCCTGCAGGAGCAATGAGAGGAGAGTGCTTCACCAGTTGAACTTTATCTTGTCACGTGGCTGTTGCACAGGTGCAGGAGATTTACAACCCTTCTCACACACCACCTTAAGTTGTTACATCATTCTCTGTACATGTACTTTTAATTGCTTTAGGAAGTGCCTGGATACTGACCAAAGTGCGATACATTGTCACCTGAACACTGCCCTCTTCCCATATCCTCCTGCCACGTGGGCAGGGCCAGTGAGTATATAGGAGGTGAGTGTAAGAGGCAAAGTTCTCCATCCAGTGTTTCTTACTAGAAAGAATTGTGGGGTGTTACCTTTTTGTCACAGTGCCTTTTAACAGCTGCAAACACCCAAAAATTCAACAGGTAATGTTCATCTCCATGGTTGTTACATAGCTGCTTAAAGACACAGGATTCCTGAAATTGGGGAGAATGCCATTACTCCTCCCTTGCCAGACAGAATAAATTCCCCACCCCTGAAATAGTAGAACTATTATTAATTGCAACTAACTACTAGAACTTAAAAATTTGGCCAAAAGTGGAGTGGCAACACTAGCATAAGAACTTCCTTAGAAAGCATAGTTCAAACAGTAGTTTTCCACAGAAATCAAAAACCCTCTCACTCCTAATCTCACTGGCTGTCTCCTATCATGGGTGGCGGCAAACAGCAGTGGGGTGACTGAGAGGGGTTGGATTTCATACAAAGTTCCGGACAACGTGACTTTTGTTCTTGCCGACGTGCTGTTTATGGCAGCATCTATGATCAGCACGTCAGGACCAGGCTGGGGATGTCGCCTATTTCGGCATGGGTGACTGCATTTTACAGCAGTAAGGACAACACGGTGATCCTTTATTTTACTCCTTGGCCATCAGTCGGTATTCCGGGCAGAAAATAATATGTTTTAAACACAGAGAGTATACCAGTAGAAAGAATAGTAGGAAGCTGCCTTTTCAAATCTGATTGTTGGACTTGGAACAATCATTTTGCTTTTTAAACTAACACACTTTTCTCTTAAAACAGAACCCAGAAGTAAATGTTTGGTTGGCGCTAGTTAAAGGATTCATTGACAGGTTAGCTTGTACTGAGCATAGGTTTGTATAGCGTCATGATAAAAGTGTCATATCCATAGATTCAAAGAAGAGGGAGAGAATAAGCAATTAATCATCATTTCCTCTTCCTATCATGAGATCTAAGTAAGCAAGTTGTGTGAATTACTGGAAACTTGTGTTAGGTCCAAACCCAACACGCAAGTCGCCCTGTCAACCCCAACTTGCTTATTACACCCGGGAAGAGTGCGGAGTTGAGTGCAAATGAACCCACTATCAGAGATCAAGTAACACGAGACAAAAACCTTTGCAAAGGGGACCCAATACTTACAAGCCGAAGCAGGCCAGCATGGGAACCTCGTTTATTGGTGTCCAAGGGTTTATATAGGCTTACCCCGAAGTTTACAATATCGGGTTCACGTCATAAAATACAAAAGAAGCAATTTCTAACTGTTATAGCTTTGGGGCATATGTAAGGAGGTAAGGGGGTACAGGGGGAAGGACAAAAGAGGAAACATCAAGACTATCTCTCAGACTCTATGTCTGCATACTTCGCATGTCCTTGAGATAAGCACTATGCAACAACAGACAAAGGCAACTATTGAGGGGAGGCTCAGCTGCAACCGGGCGCCCCCTAAACTGGAGACAGACATGATATTACTTTGCTTACATATCAAAGGAGTATTGCAAGTCAAGGTTTGTGGGACATTGGAAAGCATTTGACATTTCTATGCAAGGAGCATTTGTAACAATAAGCAAGGCCATAAGCATAAATGTGATACAGAAATGCATAGTAGGGAAGTTTCCAGCTTAAACCGGCTTTTATTATGCGAGCCACTGGAATGTAGGTAAGGGTCAGGTCACCAGGAAATAAACCGACATTTTATATCAAAAGTCAAATAAAGGCCACTTTGGTTCTATTTCCCGTGAAGCCTAAGCTGGTTTAGGTAGGACAAGTGAACTATAGTTTTACAAGCACTGGGGGTTTCAATTTATCCCTAACAGTCCCCCCTTTCAGCCCTGAGAGACTAACTAGTCTCTCAGGTAGCTGTATTACCTTGCTTGGGTTGCCAAATCGGTCTCAAAGCCATTTCCATGTAAGTCGGTTGCGGTTTTCGGGAAAGGGACAGTGTGAGCTTGCCCAAACAGACCGAGGCCAATTGCATCAAATTAGGAATGCATTGCAAACAACAGCAAACAGAAATTAACAAAGCAAGTACCATAACAATGTAAAATAAAATTTTGTGCCAGTCAGGCCATGCAGAAAACCAGTCAGAAAACCCAGAGAACAAAGAGAAATTCCCAATGCGCTCTACCTCATGATAAATATTACCGATATCATTAATGTGTTTAATGATGTCAGCTTTGCTGTCCGTAATATGGGTACAACATTCGCTCCCTATTAACGAACAGACCCCCCGTGAGAGCTCAATAAAAAATCCAAGGCGAGCCGATTTTGCAAAACTACAGTTCTAATTTGTCCTTGTTCATTTGTAAGGTCTGAAAAGGAAATGGCCGAATCATTCATAAAACGTTCAAAGGCTTGAGAAAGTTCTATGAGTTCCTGGTATGTTTTAGCTGCGCCATACATCGGAAAAAACCCTCTCAGCACTGCCTCCCCTGTGCCTCTCTTGTTACGGCGGCACAGAGTGGGCAGAGTGGGGGAAACCCGAAGCCCTGGCACCACCCTTCCTAAAGTACAGGTCCAAGAGCCTGATACTGGTAGTTTCCTTACCGCTGAGTGTCCACAAAGCCACCAGAGTCCAGCTGGGGTTTGGTGGTCCACTAAGTCCGCGAGGAAAGGCACCAGATGATGGTCTGCAAAAGTCAGCCGCAACAAATGCTGCCAGATGGATAACCAAGTTAAGCCCTCTGCTCTGTGTGTCCCATTTAAAAATGTCCAATTACCCGGGTTTGTAGAGTAAATCAAGCCATCACACATCATCCCTCCCGTCGGCTGGCTGCCGCTGCCTACACAGACTGATCTGGCGATGGGCCCGCTTAGAACCAGCCCCCCTTCTAGTTCCTGTGAGCTGGAATGTGAAGCAAAGGAAAGATATTCTTTTAACAGCAAAGGGGCCCCAGTCAAGGGGACTCCAGCCTGTCCATGTGGTGGTTTGTGTGCACAGACATAACAAGTGCCCTTCTTAGGAGCTGTCTCTTCCATTAAGGCAACAAACGTATTTCCGTCCCACCCATCGCCTATTTTAGTATTTCTTTGTTTAAACCCGCCTAATGTCTTTATGTTATGTGTAGCCTGTGTTACCTGCTTCTGTACGGGTTTCTGAGCGCTCAATTTATCATTCAGCCACGCATAGCAAGATGGTATACCGATACCCACACAAAACTTCTGTTTTTCTGTTGTCCTGAGCTGAAAAGTAATTCTATTATCTTGTGTCTGGAAAGTAAGCATGTTATACTCTGCTCTTATGGACTTTACATCCACATTAGGGGGACAACCATAGTTAGGCATAGGGCGATATTGTCTGCACCGAAGTGCGAGTCTGATGGGCCATTCAATTTCCACACGGATACAATGTACTACCCAGCTGCCTGTATAATTGTGTTGCAATATAACAGCCGCTTTATGACATAACCGTCCCGCAATGTCGGCCTTCACCATCCCTTCCTTTATCTGGTCCACATCATACAGGAAGGGATCTGGACAGTCCTGGGTTTTCGGGATTGTTCGTCCAAAATCTTTCAGATAATAATAGTCATTGTCACTGCATATTTTCACATTTGGGGGGCAACATAAGGGCCAGGCATGGTGAATCAAAACACCCGCGACCCACAAATAGGCAGACATCCTCCATTCGTGTCGGAGCATTCCTGCATTGCTGTTTACTCGATGTCTGCGTCTTGGAAAGGGAGTTGAGCCGCCTGCCACTGACCGGTTTCTTCATTCCTCTGCAAACGTATTTTGGGGACCTGGGGAGGTGGAGGTGCCGCTACCACAGCAGGCTTTACGTGGGAATGATGTATCCACGACTTCCGTCCTTCCAGGAAGATGGCTGCTTGTGTAGTTAAAAGGACTTGATGTGGTCCTGTAAATCTTGGCTGCAAAGAATCGCCCCTCACAAATTTCTTTGCCCAGACAAAGTCCCCAGGACAGTATGGATGCACCTGGTACTCAAGGGGCACCGTCTTGGTGGATCCGGCAGCTTTCCACAGTTCACGGAGTCTATTCTGCAGAGAAAGATACTGGGATACAGTTATGTGATCCCCCCCCCAATAGTGAAACATCCACATTTGGCAAGCTCCCCCCTTTTGTGGGAGGCCTGCCATACATTAATTCAAATGGCGAGAGCCCTAAGGCTCGGGTAGGGCGGGTGCGCAAATGGAAAAGAACGAGAGGGAGTACCTGAGGCCACCTTAAACCTGTTTCCTGAGTATACTTAGCCAATGCAGTCTTAATTTTCCGGTTCTGTCTCTCCGTCGCCCCGGACGATTGTGGATGATAAACAGTGTGGAATAGATGTTTGATTCCCAAACCTTCTTCAACTTTTGTCAAAACCTGTCCTGTAAAGTGTGTTCCTTGGTCTGAGTCTATTACCTCTGGAACCCCGAACCGCGGTATTATTTCTTTCAGTAGCAATTTGGCCACCGTTGTGGCGGTGGCATTTGTGGTTGGGAATGCCTCTACCCATGCTGTTAAAGGACATACCATGACCAAAAGATGTTTCTTTCCTTCTGCTTTAGGGAGATCAACAAAGTCAATTTGAAGATGTAAAAATGGTGCAGCCGGTACGGGTCTGCCCCCTTGCGGGGCCCTGTTTGGTAAAGCTGGGCCGTTTGCTTGGCAAATGTGACATGCTTTCACTATTGCACCACATACTGGTTGAATTCCGGGAGCATACCAGAAGCGTGTGATCGAGTCCACTAGCGGATGTTTACCATAGTGATCCCCGTGGTCGTGGAACCATTTCGCTGCTGTGTGGTACAAAGCTCTGGGAAGGCATGCTCGACCGTCAGGCATAGTCCATAACTGCTGTTTCAAGATCGCTCCTAGCTCGGTCCATCGCTTCAGTTCCTGCGGGGGTATTGAAACAGATACAGGCGGGACAAAAGCAGTGGTTGCCAGCGCCAAAGTCGGCATACTTATAGGAAGCAATGCCGCTTGGCGCGCTGTTTGATCTGCCAGGGCGTTTCCTAATGTCACAGGATCTTGTTCCTTGGTGTGTGCTTTACAATGCACCACTGCTAGCTGTAAAGGTTCAAGAATAGTTTGTAACAACTTTTGTACAAGTTCCAGATGTTGGATTGGTTTGCCCCCCGCAGTAGTAAACCCCCTGTACTTCCACAAATGGATATGACAATGTATGACCCCAAAAGCATACCTGCTATCTGTGAAGATGGTTACCTTTTTACCTGCCGACAACTGGCATGCTCTGGCTAAAGCGTAGATCTCTGCCGCTTGTGCCCCCCATCGTCCTGGGAGCGCCGCTGCCTCTATTACTTCCCATTGTGTTGTGATTGCAAACCCCGTGTATCTTACCCCATCCTGGTAGTAAGAGCTGCCGTCAGTGAAGAGAACGACATCCGAGTCCGGTAGCGGTTCATCAGACAGGTCCGGTCTGATCTGCAAGGTGGATTGCAAAACTTGTACGCAGTCATGGTCCGGGAAAGGCGGAGGCAACTCAGGCAGGAGGGTGGCTGGGTTTAACGGCCCGCAATGTTCAAACCGCACATTAGGATCCTCCAGCAGCTCTGCTTCCAGCTGTTGTTGTCTCTGCGCTGAAAACACTTGTGTGGTACCTTTTCGCAATAAAGCTGAAAGTGCATGCGAAGTCCAGACAGTAGTGGAATGACCGAGGGTCAATCCCTTTACCTTGGTCAAGAGTAAAAGGCGCCGCTGTCAGGGTGCGTGTGCATGTGGGAGTCCCGCGAGCCACATTGTCAATTTGCTGTGAATAAAACACCACCGGAAAGTGACTGGGACCATACAGTTGTGTCAGAACTCCGCTAGCCACCCCCGATCTTTCATGGACAAACAAATGAAAGGGTTTACCATAATTTGGCGGTTTCAGAGACATAGACGTGGCCACACTTTGTTTTAGTAATTCAAACGCCTTTTCATTGTCCCGGCTCCATTGTATCAAATCAGGAGCTTTACTTGCAGTAAACGCGTGTAGCGGTTTGCTCAATTCTCCACAGGATGGCAGCCAGGGTCTGCAAAACCCAATCAGTCCCAGGAACCCTCTTAACTGTCTCTTTGTCTTTGGGAGCGGACAATTCTGTATGGTGGAAACGCGCCCGGGATCCATTTGTCGCCCCTCTGGCGTTAAAATGAACTCCAAATATTTAACTTTCTCTGATAGCCACTGAATTTTCTTCGGGTCGATTTTATGACCCCTTGAATGCAAGTATAGTAGGAAAGCCTTACCGTCTTCTCGCAGCGCCCCCTGGTGTCCATTCGCAATCAAGATGTCATCAACGTACAAAACAAGAACTGAACCCTCTTTTGGGGTGAACCCCTCGAGGTCGTCCCGTAGACACTGGCTAAATACCCCGGGACTATCGCAGTATCCCTGAGGAATTCGGGTCCAAACGAAAGAGCGCTGGTCCCATTCGAACCCGAACAAATGCTGCAAATCTGGGTGGAGAGGGATGCTGAAAAAGGCATTTTTTAGATCAATGACGGTAAACCACTTCGCGTCCCATGGAATCTGACTGATGATTGTTACCGGGTCTGGAACAACAGTGTGTAAAGGGATCACATACCTGTTTACCGCCCTCAAGTTTTGACAAAATCTCCACCGGACTGGATCTCCGGGTTTCTTTGGGGGTTTCTTTATAGGTAGAATAGGCGTGTTGCAGGGAGTTCGCTGTGGCCGGATGACTCCTTTTGCGATAAAACCTTCAATTATAGGGCGTATGCCTTCTCTTGTTTCTAATGACAAAGGATACTGGGCAACATTTGGTGGCGGGAGGAATGGCTTTACCTGAATTCTGACAGGGCTTACCGATTGTAACAATCCCACATCCGTATCCTCTGTGCCCCACAAGTCGGGTGGCAAGTCAACGAGATCTTCTGGTAAGCTGTGACCTATATGTTTGTGTTTAACTGTGTTCCCCACAGGCACCCCCAATACACTCATCAACAAACCCACCCCGTCAGGGGTGCAGGTTAAGGTAGCCTCCAGTTTACATAACATATCACGGCCCATTAAAGAAATAGGGCATGAAGCAGAATAAAGAAAAACATGGTTAAACATTTTATCATTGTATTTTACTTGCAATGGTAACGTTATGCACATTGGTGTGGGGTTTCTGTCTACCCCCATTGTCATTTTCACTTCTTTACTTAACCAACTATCGGATGCAACATTTATCAGGGAGTATGTGGCTCCAGTATCCACCAGAAAAGTCACCGTTTGCCCCTGCACGTTTAAGGACAGTCTGGGTTCTTGGATTGGGAGAGAGAGAGAGAGAAAGAAACCTGCCAGAGACATAAGATTCATTAGCCCCGCTCCCAGCCCCTCCCTATCCACATTTAGTCATTGCTGGTTCATTGGGAGTCCGCCGTACTGGTCCCATGAAGCCGGTGTCTGTTGAGCGGCAGGTGGAGGTGGGGGCGGAAAATCTGCGTTCGCGCCTGTAAAATCTGGGTAAGAAGGGTTGTTAGGGGTGTACTGCGCGTTCCCTGTCCTCCACGGACAGTCTTTCTTGAAATGAGAATAATCACCACATTGAAAACAAGCCCTATCTCCCTGCCACGAATGCCTCATCTGTCCCCTTCCTCTCTGGTCTCCGGCTCTCGGCCCCCTGGGAAAACCTCTTCCCCTGCCTCGAAATCCTCTATTTGGTGGCCGGCCTCTTACTGCAAGAGCCAGCATTTCAAAATCCTCCTTCTTCTCCTTCTTTCTACTTTTCTCCTTGTCTTTGTCCCACACAAAATCCGCTACTTCCAAAATCACAGTCACAGCCTCCCCCCCCCATCCGGGTCTGAAATTCAGAAAATAATCCCTCACCGCTGGCTGCGCTTGATGAACAAAATTGGCAATGAGGGTCGGATGGTCCAGCACATTTTCTGGGTTCAGATTGGTATAACTACGTGCTCCCTCCAACAAGCGCAACCAGAATTTTCTGGGAGGTTCGCTGGCTTCTTGTTTGATCGCCATGAATTTAGCTTGGTTGGGGGGTTTCTGTGACATTCGCTCCAAGTGTGTCAAAATCCTATCCCTATCGGTCTGCAACTGGGCGCGGCGAGGCTGCGTCCAGTCTCCCGCTGCCCAAGCTGCAGCCGTTTGCGCTCGGTCCGACCAAGCTCTATTTGTTGCCGCCTCCGCAGCCCAAGCAGTCTCCATTGTCCACAACCTGCTACGTTCTTCACCTGTCAGTACCCTTCTCAACAAATGCTCCACATCCGAGTACGTCGGATTGTGGCTTTCAAACAACCTGCCTAACAGTTCTCTAATTCTCCTTGGCTGTTCCCCGAAAGTTCCAGCCATTCTACTCCATTCTTTTAAGTCCCATTCCAACCAACTCTTTAATTCAACCACCTCAGTACGCTGGATACCCCCGTGGCCATCCACGTACGGCTGATCATGTACAAGCAAAGGCATCTCCAACGCTTCTGCCTCTTTTCTTTTCTTTTCCTTTTTTCGCTTGCGCGTGTCCATGCCCCCTGAGGCCCCCTTCTCTTTCCCCTTTTCATCTGTCTCATCGTCTGACACAAATGAAAAGGTCCCTTCCTCCGGATTGGGATCTCCACCCCCGGGAGCTGGGAGCGGATCCGGAGCAGAGGGTATTATAGAACGATTCAAGACCGTTCTTTTACTTGACGTGTCGTCATTAAAATAATGAGGAGGGGGTTCCTCAATGGACAAAGTTCTCACTGCCATCAAAGTAAGACTATCCCATTTTTGCGACCCTATTTTCCATAGGAGCCAAAATTCCAATTGATCCGGGTGGGTATCCCCAATCCGTCTCCGCACTCCCAGTAGCGGAGCGGTTTCAAAGGACCCACCCCTCAGCCACCGTTCACCCGGCACCGACACTGCAGTCATTCACGGCCACTCCTCCTCACAGAGCTCTATCATCTTTTTCTTTTTCAGGCCTCTCCTTCGCACAGGCAATTCCTCCTCTTGCCACAGCATACACATGATTCCCAAAGGGCTGTCCTTTACCGGCACACTCCCTTTATTTCCCATGACGTCTGATAACGGGTTTTTCCTCAACTGTGCTTTATCCCCAAAGTGTCAAAGCCGCCCGCTTTTATTGATAACTGAGAAAATTCTCTCGTGGCGCCTGTTATCAAATTAAGGGGTGCAATGGCAAAAAGGGGGTCCGCACAAGGGATCCCAGATGAGCCCCCAATTGTTAGGTCCAAACCCAACACGCAAGTCGCCCTATCAACCCCAACTCGCTTATTACACCCAGGAAGAGTGCGGAGTTGAGTGCAAATGAACCCACTATCAGAGATCAAGTAACACGAGACAAAAACCTTTGCAAAGGGGATCCAATACTTACAAGCCGAAGCAGGCCAGCATGGGAACCTCGTTTATTGGTGTCCAAGGGTTTATATAGGCTTACCCTGAAGTTTACAATATCGGGTTCACGTCATAAAATACAAAAGAAGCAATTTCTAACTGTTATAGCTTTGGGGCATATGTAAGGAGGTAAAGGGGTACAGGGGGAAGGACAAAAGAGGAAACATCAAGACTATCTCTCAGACTCTATGTCTGCATACTTCGCATGTCCTTGAGATAAGCACTATGCAACAACAGACAAAGGCAACTATTGAGGGGAGGCTCAGCTGCAACCGGGCGCCCCCTAAACTGGAGACAGACATGATATTACTTTGCTTACATATCAAAGGAGTATTGCAAGTCAAGGTTTGTGGGACATTGGGAAGCATTTGACATTTCTATGCAAGGAGCATTTGTAACAATAAGCAAGGCCATAAGCATAAATGTGATACAGAAATGCATAGTAGGGAAGTTTCCAGCTTAAACCGGCTTTTATTATGCGAGCCACTGGAATGTAGGTAAGGGTCAGGTCACCAGGAAATAAACCGACATTTTATATCAAAAGTCAAATAAAGGCCACTTTGGTTCTATTTCCCGTGAAGCCTAAGCTGGTTTAGGTAGGACAAGTGAACTATAGTTTTACAAGCACTGGGGTTTCAATTTATCCCTAACACTTGCATAACAAATATGTGAGTTAGTATGCAATCGCAGGAACATTGAACTTTATCATATGGTACAGGGAAAAGACACTGAATGTACCCAAGGGAAAATAAACTAAAGCAAGACGCATGAAGTGACACTAGTAGAAAGAATTGTCAAGTTTTGAAAAATCATTTATATTTTCGGTTAGTCTAAGCAAATGGCGACAGGTGCTACTATTGTATAATATATGTTTAGTATCAACATAAATAGTATTTTAAAGATTCTCAGTGATAAAAATATTAGAGGAAAAAGTAGAAGGAAAAATAAATGTATTGTCACTGAATTTGTCTTTAAGTTTTTGACAGTATTTAAATTCGTTAAAGCCTGAGGTACAATATTTTATCTTATGACAGACTGTGACAAATTCAAAATCAAAAACATTTAATTCCTAGTGATTGTACCACTTAATGCAAAAAAATACTTTTTAACTACTTTTGCTAAATTTAAACTAATGTAGTTAAAATTACACATATCTAAGCCAGGATTTGCCTGGGGATATGGGAAATGGTACATAATTTGTTTGTAGCCCAGTCCTGCTTCCCTAATAAGTTATTCCAGTATCAACCATCCCAGACCCTACAATCGGCAGCCGAGAGCTTGTCAATGGTGCCATCACTGGGCGTTACCTGGCTGGCACTGACCTGTGACAGGGCCTTTTCAGGGTTTGCTCTCTTTTTGTGGAATGGAGGTGCATCTGTCTCCATCACTATTGACTTTCAGGATGAAGTTGAAAACATTCCTGTTTACCCAGGCATTTGATGGCTGAAGGAGACTGTTCCTGCCAATCTGGAGATCACTAGATGGAAGAATGTTTTTAAACTGTAACTGGGTTTTAGAATTTTTTAACTATTTTTAGAATGCTTTTCTTTTTGTTGTAGCTTTGGTCATGCAGCTTTGTTATATTTGCCACCCCAGTCTTCTTTGGGAGGAAGAGCAGGATATAAATTTAATAAATAAATAAAATAAAATTTCCTGAAAATTATTTTGTGTTTGTCTTAAAACTGGCCAAAACTAGGTACAGTATATTAAATCAGGTTTAGACGTTTGGTCCATTGAACACAGTGAAACGTACATCCGAGTAAACATGCATAGGGTTGTGCTGCCTGACTATTTAAATTTATGCCAATAAGACCATAATACTATTTAAGACTATCCTCCGTGGCGCAGAGTGGTAAGCGGCGGTAACGCTGCTGAAGCTCTGCTCATGGCCGGAGTTCGATTCCAATGGAAGGAGGAAGTCGAATCTCCGGTAAAAGGGGTGGAGGTCCACTCAGCCTTCCATCCATCCGTGGTCGGTAAAATGAGTACCCGGCATACGCTGGGGAGTAAAGAAAGGCCGGGGAACTGGCAATCCCACCCCATATATATGGTCTGCCTAGTAAATGTCGCAAGACGTCACCCTAAGTGTTAGAAACGACTCGCACTACAAGTGCGGGGACACCTTTACCTTTTTACTATTTAAGACTTTACTGAGAAGCATGTAACTGCAAGTTTTCTTAGAAACCAGTTGCTTGACTGAAGCTGGGCATCCTGACAGGTCACAATATTTGCAGACAAACAATGTGCATACGGTATGCACAATTCTCCAGATTGTAATAATACTTGATATATACCTAGAGTTGTATTTATTACTTCACATTTTTCAGGGAAAATCCTGATGGTGAAAACAGGGCTAACTCTACCTCAAATTAGGTGGAGGATACAGCTGAATAGAGAGAGAGCAGTAAAGGAAAGATAATTCCTTACATTAATATTACATGCATATCCCACCTTTCTTCCATCATTGAACCCAAGGCAGCTTACATGTAGTTCCCAGGTGGTCACCCATCCAGGCACTGCCCAGACCCAGATCTGCTTAGCTTCAGCAAGGTGGTGGCTTCATGTGCTTTCAGACCATACCATTGGACTTGCAACATTTTGTATAGAGTTGTCTCAAAACAAGGAGCTTCTCATTTCCATAAAATTACTTATTTGTGAAACAGATGTTACATTGTATGAACTAATATTTGACATATACAACCCAATGACCTGATTTGCACATCACTTTAAACCATAGTTAAGCATAACTATGGTCAGTTTAAAGGCAAACATGCAGCATGCTAGCACATAGGGTGAAAACTGTAACCCCTTTGTTCCTACCCCATTCCTGCTACTGTCATACTGCCAGGAGCTAAACCATAGCTTGGCCTAGTGTTATATCAGAACCTGGGATTGTGGGTTGTCTCTCTTCAAGCAAACCATGAGCTGTCTTATTACTTGTGGTTTGTTTGTGTTGAGCCTGGGTTTGGACACAACACTAAGCCAAACCATGACTTAGCAGCATCCGGAGCGGGGGAACAAGTAAAGCAGCCATGATTTTCACCCCATGCACCAGCACACTGCATATTCACCTTTAAACCATTAAACTTAACTGTGGTTTAAATTGATGTGCAAATGCTGCCAGCGCTGGAGAAAGGGAACTAATGGACATGGTTTAATCTTTTTCACATATAGCATATGGAAGAACTTGTGAGGATGAGTTCTCTCCCTTCATTTGTTTAAAACATGTTATTTTTCTATTTTAAAATATTAAAAAGCTGATCTCAGAGGTAATAACAATATGTCCTAAAATATTATTGAGATTTGTTATTACTTAGTCCATCTATAAATAATGGCATAATGAACAATTAACGAGAAGTCTAGCCAGGGTTACCACTCTACCCCTAAATATACTGTAACTCCACCCTTGTGTCTATGTTTACCCTTATCTTTTTCTTTCTTCCCACATTCTGTACATTGTGAAAACTGCAATTGGCCATTCATGTCTCAGCACCTCCTGGCATGCAGCTCTTACGTCAGCAAAAAGACCCATGTTCAATGCCTTCTTTCTTCTGCCCTCAGTGGTGCCTCATAGGCTGGCTGCTGGGAAAAAGATGAAAATGAAAAAGCTTCAGTCTGCTAGGATTTATGCCTGCTTTCTATCCTCTGTCTGGTTCACACAAGCAGCAAACACACACAGTTTCATAATATTCCATGTATGCTGACTGTCATTGTTGGTAGATCTTCCTTGTGGTTGAGCTAAAAACTTACAAACGAGGCTCCAGTGAATTGGATCCAGCCATACAGATCTATCAATGTACTGCCTTCAAGTCGATTCCGACTTATGGCGACCCTATGAATAGGGTTTTCATGGTAAGCGGTATTCAGAGGAGGTTTACCATTGCCTTCCTCTGAGGCTAAGAGGCAGTGACTGGCCCAAGGTCACCCAGTGAGCTTCATGGCTGTGTGGGGAATCAAACCCTGTTCTCCCAGGTCGTAGTCCAGCACCTTAACCACTACACCACACTGGCTCTCCAGATCTATCAAACCGTATCTAAATTCACTAACAAGCAAAAAACCTTGTGGTTTAAGAACGTACCTATAGCCCACAGATATTTCTATCAAACTTTAAACAGCAGGGAAATTGGGCAGCTATAGTGAATGCACCAGGGGAGCAGGAGACCTGACCTTCTCTCTGAGATATTGTACTGCCCTACAAATGTGTCAAAATGCAAACACAATTTGGGTTGGTTTTTCACAGTCCAATCCATTTCCTGTGTAGCTTGGAAGAATTTGGTAAGTTGTGCCTCTGAGCATATGGTGAGTGGTGGCAACACCTTCCATCTCCAAAGATGGAGAATTATATTTTTGTATGTTTGTTGGTGTTCTTCCTTCCTTCCTTCCTTCCTGGGTTACTAATGTTTCTACAGAGAATACAATCTAGAAAATTTTATTTCCCTCATTATTCATCCTAGAAATCTGGGTCAAATTTATTTTTATTAATTTCAAAGCCTTTTTATTGGTCAGTGTCATATGATGGTGAAGACAGCCTTTTGTGTTTCAAATTGGAGGTTATGTTCTGTTTCTATTTTGGGTGCATTAACAGTTGAATCTGAAACTGCAGTTTGATGTAAAAGACCGATTCCAATATGTTGCTACTTCAGCAGTGACTCTAGCTGTTGGAAAAAAGAGGATGCATGTTTTCAGCCTGCTATGTTTAAACCACTTCATTTAAGGCAAGGTGGGCACGGTAAGTTAAAAACATGGAGCACACCTAGAATTTTGCTAGAATATATTTCACCTCTCACTGTTTTATCTTGTGCAAACTGAGACACTCCTGAGGTCCGCTGGAGACTATTCTGCAGAATAGTCAGTGACATTATTCTACAATTATTTTTGGATTTTTTTAGTGTAAATTTTGCAAAGTGTTGCTATACTTTACATATTCACAGAAATAGAAATGATTTCCTAGAGGAAACCACTAAAATTGCAAAGTAAATCAGACATATTTAAAGTGACCATCTGGACTATATCAACTGTATTAATAATGTTGCTTCCTCCCTGCTAAAACAAGATAATCATAACACATATCTTCTTTCTATTATTTGGGCTGATTGCAGGTGTTGCCACCACTCACCAATTCTAATTCTAGAAGGGGCTCCTGCTGGGAGGAAGGGCAGGATATAAATCAAATAATAAATAAAGATCCAACAAAAAAGAAAAAAATAAGTAAAAAAAATATAGGAAAGGGATGTGGGACAAGCAACAGTCAGAGGAATTCCAAAAAGTAGAACGAGTTGAAGGAGATATATCTGTTCAATAAATGTACAAACCCCTAAACGGACCCCAAATATCTGTTTTATGTATGCCCAAGGATTTTGCGTTCTTGGGATAGTTTTTACTTCCTTGTGGATTGCAGACCCCACCCTGTGCCATATAACAAACTGCCTTTGAACCTCTCCCATTTTCAAAAGTGGTTTCTTAGGTGGCATGGGCAGGGGGAGGGACTTCTGTTCAAAAAACACAAGTTCAAATGAGCTTTTTATATATACAAACTCACTGCATGGTTCTTTGGATCTTGAGCAATGTACTTTCTGATAGGTCAGCTATAATTTGGCTGTTTGTTCAAATGTTTTAATCTATGCAGGGTATGGACTTTGTGCTACTGGCAATGAGTGTATAAAAAGTTCCTTGTGGATGCTAGACCTAATTATACCATGTTAGTCACTGATCAATTATTTTGTTGTCCAGCTTTGTAGGGTCTCATTTTATTATTGTTACCCAAAGTCTTGACATTTGACAATTACGTATCCAATTATCTAAACCTTGAAAAATCCGCTCCCCTGTGCTTCTTCATATTTTGCTGGTGATATCATTTCATTCCTTGACACACTGCTGTACAGCTTCAAAGTCTAACTAAGGCTGCAGTTGTTAGAATATTGATTCTGGAGAGCAGTGACAATGAAATTACTCTGCAGTAGCTTAAAAACAGGAGCTAATATGTGCGATTGTCTTTCCGGGGGGTTGGGGGATAACTACAAAAAAAAAATACTAAAACAAATACTGAAACTAGGCAAAATAGATACAGTAATGCCATTTATTGGAATGGCTTCTGCTAGGGTAATATTCTTTTGAATTACATGAAGCCCTTTAGCAAGCAGAATGGAAAGATTATTTGTTTTCCACTTAGGTTGTGACTGCAGTCTGCACCAGTGGTCACTGTTATCCATTGGGACTGGTAGCACAGAAGGCAGAAAACTCAACAGTAGGTGGAGCCAGAGCCAATGACAGGCTGCTGGCTGGCTGGGCTGCGTTCAAGTCGATTCCGACTTATGGGCGACCCTATGAATAGGGTTTTCATGGTAAGCAGTATTCAGAGGGGGGTTACCATTGCCTCCCTCTGAGGCTAAGAGGCAGTGACTGGCCCAAGGTCACCCAGTGAGCTTCATGGCTGTGTGGGGATTCGAACCCTGGCCTCCCAGTTCATAGTCCAACACCTTAACCACTACACCACACTCAGAGCCAACTAATTTTGTCTCCAGCCTCCGTCCTGCTGAGTACTACAATGATTACACAGACTAAGAAGAGGAAGCTGACAGCCAGTGTCACACACAGACAGGGAGTGTTTGTAAGTAAAAAGGCAGGCAGGTGGAGGCAGCTGATTGAGGTTGGTGGGACAGCTCCTCATTTGCCCTAAAGAACTAGCACCCCTCCACTGGCCTGCACCATCAATCCCTCACACACATTTTTCTTTGGTTTATATTTCTATGGGATCTGTTTGTTCTGGACTTTTCTTGTGTTGCTCCTTGCATGCTTGTTGACCATGTTGCAAAAGGTAGCAAGGATATTTGTGAGTAGGTGCCACAGCCTGCTTCTTTCAGGATGCTTAGCAAATAATTCCACGTGTGTAGATGCCATTTCAAGGAGCAAACAAGAACACTCTCCCACAACTGCCCTTCCACAGTAAGCATCCAGACCTTCCATTTCAAGTGTTAAGATTGTCAGTAAAAAAGTTCACAATGTTTGCACAGTCATTAAGAGCATTTTGTGAAAGTTAAGTACTTATTAATAAATACAGATTTCCTACAACACACTCTAGGTGGAACCCTACCATGCTGTTTCCAGAATGACCTGTGGACATGTCCCAATGGGCAGTTGAAGACAAATTCATGTTCTAATTCAGTGGTCCCCAACCTTTATGAGTCCAGGACCCCCTTTATAAGCTCAAAATTTTTTGTGACCCCCCCCATGCTAATTGTAATTTTAGTCTCTGTTAATTGAAAAAATGGTATGTGGCAAAATCACACCTCCAAATATCCCACTCCATAAAAAGCTCCCTGCAGACAGGAGGTGTTGCTTTCTTTTCTTGATGCAAAGGTTCAACAAATTGGTATCCCTCTCCCCCACACACACAGTCTGAAGATATACAGTCCTGTCTCCCAACACCAGTGGGTTACAGTGTTGGACTAAGATCCAGGTTCAGCTCCCCATCCAGCCATGAAGCCCACTGAGTGACCTCAGACCAGACACGGTCTCTCAGCCTGACCTTTCTCACAGGGCTGGGGTGAGGATAAAATGGAAAGGGGGATAACCATGTGTACCACCCTAAGAACTTGGAGGAAAGTTGTGATATAAATGCAATAATAAATAAATAAATACATTTCAGCTGCAGTATGTGAACCCCAGCCTCAGTCAACCTGCTCAATTTTTAATAATCATAATAATAATAAAAGAAGGAGTGTGGTAGTGGTGGGGATGCTAGATTGTGAAGACAAAAGGGTGGATAAATTGAGTAGGGGAGATAGTGCTTTTAGGCCTTGGGATGATCATCAGAACTGATGACTTGGTTAGTGTGCACTTGGGGAATGAGAGTGGAGCAGAAAACAGATCAGTGCATGCACACACGCTAACACACTTGCCTCTCCTGCAAGCATCTTCAGGCATGCATGCATTTGGGCATGTGGGAGGGGGGAGCCCTCAACTGCCGCAGCATCTTGGAGAGAGAGAGATGGGGACGCAGGGTGTAGGTGGAAGAAAGGTGGGAGGCTGGCACAGACACTTAGCCTCAGAGATGGGGGTGAGCAAGTCCTGAGCTTCCTCATTGCTCCTTGGCTCCATTTGGGCCAAAGGCAAGATCTGGGTGGCCTCATAAATAAGAATAATTTTTAAAATGAGATGGCAGGGAATCAGGAGCCAAGAAAGGCAGGCAGGATGGCTGCCAAGAAGGAAGGGGGAAAGCAGCCTTTTCTTGCAGCTTTGCTTCTTTTTGCTTCACGAAAAGCTCTCTCCTCCCATTCTGAGCAATGGTGTCATCAGCAATGGCAGTGTGAGGAGACGGGAGTTGGTGATAGTAATCCCCTTTTCTTCCTGGTAGCTCCACCCTCAGCCTCCTTTGGCATCTGCCACATGTTTTATAGGCAGATGCTTGCCCTCGGCTCACCTGAAAAACGCTCTGGCACTTCAGCAAAACTCCTCCCCTTGCATTTGGAGCAAGGGGGAGGTGTCATCTGCAGTTGCAGTGGGGAGAAGACAGTGTCCAGGGAGTGAAGACTTCAAAATAAATAAATAAATAATTTCTTTACTGTTTGTGGCCTCCTCTGGATTACTTCATGGTCCCCCTGGGGGTCATGGCCCTCAAGTTGGGAACCACTGTTCTAATTCTTTTGACCTTAATTTGAAGCACGGGAGGCCTGTATTGTGTGCCACTTGCTCTGATAATGTAAGTCAGGGGTTTCCAAAGTGTGGTCCACCAGTGGAGACCAACAGTGGAGTTAGGAGTGGGGAAAGCGCGAGGGTGGGAGCCAAAACTGCCAAAAAAGGGAGTCTGATGGGTAGAGGCGTGCACAGAATTATTGTAGGCAAACTCAGCCAGGGCCAGTAAAGACACCCAATTATCCTGCTGGTAATTGACAACAGTGAAGATACAGCTCCATGGTGATATTCACTTTCTCTGTTTGCCCATCTATCTGGGGGTGGTGGGATGAAGAAAGTCGTAGTTTGATCTGTAGCAGCTGTAACAGGGCATGCCAGAATTGGGCTGTGAACTGGGGCCCCTGATCCGAGACCAGGCTGGGTGGGAGCTGAATAAACAACTGCGCAGTCTCTTGGGCTGTTGGTACACCAGCACACGGAATGAAATGGGTCATTTTGCTGAAGGCATCAATGACCACCAGAATAGTAGTTTTTCCCTGAGAGGCGGGTAGGTCTGTAATAAAGTCCAGAGTTATCATCCACCAGAGACCCTCAGGCAGAAGGAGTGGCTCCAGTAGCCAGGCTGGTCACCCAGGGGCGTGCTTGGCTCTCATGCACGTAGGGCAGGTCTGAACATATCTCTCACCATCATGCTTTATTATTGGGCACCAGAAATCATGTGTGATGGCCTGCAGCATTTTGAACACTCCCAAATGCCCCACGGTTAGGGTGTTGTGGCATTGCTGTAGGACTCTGGCTCAAATCTCTTCGGGGGGCATGTACAGGGCCTCATGATGGTAGAGCAACCCCCCCCGGGACAAGCCTGGAGTGGGGTCTTGAGGAGGCTGGTTAAGTTCTTGCACCCACTCCTGAGCAAAAGGGTCTTGTTCCTGAGCAGTGTACAGTTCCTCTATCCATGGATCAGGACAGGCCTCCACCACCAGTTTATCCAGGGGTATGATGTGGCATAGTGGGGGCTCAGGCTTGTGGGACAGTGCATTGGCCCTGTGGTTTTGAGCCTGGGGGACGTAGTTGATGGAAAATGAAACCTAGTGAAGAACTGGGTCTGTCGAGACCCTGGATCAGGACCTTGAATGGGATGTACCGGAGTGTGGGGAGGAGGATCCAGGATTTCAAGAGTTACAGAGCGGGGATGAGGAGGAAGGGAGTTTGAGAGAGAGGCCAGTAAGAGACCTTGAGATTCCAACGGCTGGAGACGCAGCCCGGCCAATTCTCACGCCTCCTTTTACGCTGCAGAGAGAGGAGGGGGAGGGAGAAAGAGGCACTCTAACCCCACCCCAACATGGTAGTCCGGGAAAGAAGTCAGTGCCCAGCTCCCCCCCACTCCCTCCTCCCAGCCGGCTCAAAGATGTCAGTACTTCGGGCGAAGAAGGGGGGGAGCCGCTCTCTCCGCGCGCCCGCCGCAAGCAGAGGAGGGCCGAGCAACGGCGGGAGGAGGGGGGAGGATCGCTCAGGAGAAGCGCTCGGCTTAGAGAACGCCTACCTCCTACTTAAGCAAGGAAGAGGCGGGAAAACTTTGCTCTGTCAACTTTCTTACAACGCTGCAGGATAAGTAAGTTAGGGATGAGAGTAAGTTAGAGTAGTCGTGTGCATGAAGCGTCGTACTTTTAATGTGGAAATCTCCTTAATAAAGAAAGAATTGCTTTCACCCTCGAGTCTCGTTCTTGAACCCCATCCTGGGCCTGACAGATTGACAGAGCCACCTTTACCTCCCGCAAACTTCCCGCAACTTGCCCCGTACAAGATGGACGTGGGAGCAGCAGGAGGGATCACCCTAGAGTCACTGCAGGCAGATTTTCAAGCGCTGCAGCTGAATTTTATCACCTTGCAAGCCGAGAATCAGAACCTGCGAGCCGCAACGCAGGCTCTGCAGGTAGACAATCAAGCTCTGAGGGCGGCGATCGCCCAGCTCCAGGCAGCACCTCCCGGTGCAGCTGCAGCCCCCGCCAAGACTCCAGTTGGACTGCCCGCCAGGTATGCAGGGCAGAGTGATCAATTTGCCACGTTCCTGGCCCAATGCGAGCTCTACATGCAAGTACGCAAGGCAGGATTTCCAACGGACAACGCGAAAGTGGCATTCGTAGTAAGCCTCCTTGAAGGAGAAGCCGCGAAGTGGGCAACCCCTTACCTGATCCATGCAGACCCGTTGTTGAGTGTTTACGCTGGGTTCAAGACGGCCATGGGGGAAATGTTCCAAGACCCCCAGAGGAAAGAGACAGTGGTGAGAAAACTCGGCGCCCTTCGACAGGGGAGGGGGACAGTGGCGAGTTACACCAACACATTCAAACTCCTAGCTCAAGAGACTGATTATAATGATCCAGCGCTCATGTATTTGTACCGAAGTGGATTGGGTTCAGAGATCCTGGATGAACTGGCCCGGATGTCACCCCCAGGCACGTTGAGGGATCTGATCCGTGTGTGTCTGCAGGTAGACCATCGACTGGAAGGCCGCCGACTGGAGAAAAGACAGGAGACGACACGATACCCTGCTCCCACACCCCTGCCCCGAACCCGTCTCCCCCCAAGTTCGACACCTTCCACTAGCAGTGGCGAGGAACCCATGCAGTTGGGGGGCATCAGACCGCGCCTGACGGACGAGGAGAAGGAGAGGCGGCGGAGAGAGAACCTCTGCCTGTACTGCGCCAAACCTGGCCACCTCGCGAGGAATTGTGGAGCTAAGACAGGGAAGCCCGAGCCGTCGGGAAACTAGACGGCCCAGCTCTCATAGAGGCCAGAGGGCTGAGGGCTGTTCTAAATAAAGGGCCTGCAGAGACACAACCCCAGTCGCGGGGAGTTCTAGTATTACCGGTCCGGATTACAATGATGGGGGGACAGAGCTTCGAGACAGAGACAATGATAGACAGAGGAGCCTCCACTTGCTTCATGGATGCAAAGTTAGTGGACCGCTATGCCATTCCCACATGGAAGTTGGAAAAGCCTCTAGCCATGGAGACCATCGACGGACGGCCTTTGAAGTCTGGAGGTGTAACTAGAGCGACTCAAGAAATGGAGATGGAAATCCGGGGCCACTCAGAGACTGTTTCCTTCTACGTCTCACACCTCTCCAGCTTCTCGATGATCCTGGGAATGCCATGGCTAGCGAAGCATGGGCCACGGATTCACTGGGGAGAGGCGATAGTGGTGCTCACCTCCAAATACTGCCATGAGAACTGTCGACCCTCGGAGACAGGGGGCATTCTGGCCGGGACTGAGCCAGGAGCGGCGGAGGTGACACTGCCCGACAAGTATAGAGAGTTTCAGGATGTGTTCAATGAGAAGGAGGCAGAGACCCTACCCCCACATCGACCGTATGACTGCGCCATCGATCTGGTCCCTGGAGCCAGCATCCCAGCAGGGAAAATTTACTCACTCACAGAACAGGAGCGAGAAGCGCAGAGAGAGTTCTTGGAGAAGAATTTGAAAAGAGGGTTTATTCGACCCTCACAGTCCCCAGCGGCAGCTCCCTTGCTATTCGTCAAGAAAAAAGGGGGAGAGTTGCGTCCGTGCCATGACTACCGTGTGCTGAACCAGATTATTATACCGAACAGCTACCCCCTGCCCCTCATAAATGAGCTGCTGGATCGGTTGCGTTCAGCCAAAGTTTTTTCCAAGCTGGACTTGAGGGGGGCGTACAACCTGGTACGAATGAGGGAGGGGGACGAGTGGAAAACGGCTTTTTTGACCCCTCAAGGTCAATTTGAGTACCTCGTAATGCCTTTTGGATTGTCCATCTGTCCCGGAGTGTTCCAGAATTTCATGAACCAGGTGTTTAGAGACCTCCTAGACTCTTACGTTATTATTTATCTGGATGATATCCTGATTTTCTCAGAGAATCCACAGGATCATGAGCAGCACGTGAAGACAGTGCTGCAGAGACTGAGGGAGAACTGGCTGTATGCGAAGTTGGAAAAGTGTGGTTTTGACCTGACTTCCCTGGATTTCTTAGGGTATAGGATCTCTCCAGAGGGAATAGAGATGGACCCGGGCAAAGTGAGCTGTGTATTAGAATGGAATCAGCCCAAGAACAAGAAGGATATCCAGCGCTACTTGGGGTTCGCTAACTACTACCGGAAATTCATTCCGTGCTTTTCCAAGCTGACGGCCCCCCTGACGGAATGTCTACGGGGAAAAGGAGCATTCCGGTGGACCGAAGAGGCAGGGAGAGCCTTCGAGGAGCTAAAGGAGTGTTTCTCAGGGGAGCCGATCTTGAAGTTTGCTGATCCTAGTCTACCCTACATCGTGGAGACAGACGCCTCTGACCTGGCCATTGCAGGGGTTTTGTTACAACCGGGAAAAGAAGGGGAAGGACTGTACCCCTGCGCATACTTTTTGAGGAAGCTGACGGACCCCGAATGCAATTACACTGTCTTGGAGAAGGAACTCCTTGCGATTAAAGAATCCTTCTCACACTGGCGACAGTACCTAGAAGGGACTCAGCACCAGATTGAGGTTAGGTCAGATCATAAGAATCTCAAGAGTTTAAAGACTGCCAAGAAACTGAACCAAAGGCAGATGTGGTGGGCTCAGTTCTTCACTAGGTTTAACTTCCGGATAACTTACTACCCACAAGTAAAAAACCAGAGGGCAGATGCCCTGTCCCGAAAGCCGGAGTACAGAGAAGGGCTCCCACCAGCCACACTCCAACACATCATCCCCCCAGAGAGGATAGTTGCGGGCGTGTGTCAAGAGTCCTGGGAAAAAGAGCTTAAGGAAGCCCAGGCACAAGACCCTTATGCGCTGCAATGCCGGGCAGAATTAGACTCCCCAGCCATGAAAGAAAGCAGATTCCATGAAAGTAAAGGCCTGCTGTGCCGCCGGTCAGCGAGATATGTGCCCCCGGGCGAGATGAGGACCTGAGTGTTAAAACAGTGCCATGACTCCCCGGCGGCAGGACACTTCGGCATTTTCAAGACTATCCAAACAACCTCCAGAGACTTTTGGTGGCCTCAAATGAGGAGAGAGATAGAGACCTATGTACAGACCTGCCCGGTCTGTTTAAGAGCAAAATATGCGCCGGGAAAGCCAGTGGGGCTACTCGAGACTTTACCCACACCGGAGGGCCCTTGGAAGGAACTCTCGATGGACTCTATAACAAATCTCCCTGAATCACAAGGGAAGACGGCCATCCTGGTAGTTATCGACACCCTGACTAAGATGGCTCATTTCCTGCCGTGTGCAGGGATACTCGACGCGGAGGAGACAGCCAAACTGTTCGTGAGGGAAATATATCGCCTGCACGGACTGCCAGACAGCCTGGTCTCGGACCAAGGAACCCAATTCACCGTCAGATTCTGGAGGTCTCTGTGGAGACTACTAGGCACAGAATTAAAAATGTCATCGGCGCATCATCCCCAGATGGACGGGCAGATAGAGCGCATTAACGCAGTGGTAGGGGGCTATCTACGCTGTTACATCTCGTACCAGCAGAGTGATTGGATGTCTTACCTGCACCTAGCGGAGTTCGCCTATAATAATGCCCTGCACACCAGCACACGGCAAACTCCCTTCTTCGCAAATTATGGATTTCATCCCAAGGCTTTTCCTAGCTCCCGAGAGGCACCGATGGTGCCAGCGGCCGAGGAATTCGTCCAAGAACTCCAGGCAATGCAACAACTTTTACGCATACAGTTAGATGAAGCCAAAGAAAATTACAAACGTGTGGCGGATCGGCACCGCCAAGAGGGAACACCAAATCGAGTGGGAGACCAAGTCTGGATTTCCACCCTGTTTCTGCCCATGCCGGGTAAGTCTAAGAAACTGCAGGACCGGAGGATGGGCCCATTCGAGGTGGAGGCGCAACTCAATCCTGTAGCTTACCGGTTGAAACTACCACCCACATTTAAGATGCATCCCGTATTTCACCGCTCCCTGCTCACCAAAGAACAGCCCCCGAGCCCTCTCCGGCCAGAGATACCACCAGGACCCCCTATAGTGATAGATGGGCAAACGGAGTTTGAAGTCGAGAGGATTTTAGACTCCAGGAGGAGAAGGGATCGGCTGCAATATCTGATCCATTGGTTGGGCTATGGCCCAGCGGAAAGGTCGTGGGAAAATGCAGATGACGTTCACGCGCCAGAACTGGTGAGGGACTTCCACCAGAAATTTCCTCAACGCCCTAGACCCGAGGGTTGGAGGGAGGAAGAACTTGGGGAGGGGGATACTGTCAAGACCCTGGATCAGGACCTTGAATGGGATGTACCGGAGTGTGGGGAGGGGGATCCAGGATTTCAAGAGTTACAGAGCGGGGATGAGGAGGAAGGGAGTTTGAGAGAGAGGCCAGTAAGAGACCTTGAGATTCCAATGGCCGGAGACGCAGCCCAGCCAATTCTCACGCCTCCTTTTGCGCTGCAGAGAGAGGAGGCGGAGGGAGAAAGAGGCACTCTAACCCCACCCCAACATGGTAGTCCGGGAAAGAAGTCAGTGCCCAGCTCCCCCCCCACTCCCTCCTCCCAGCCGGCTCAAAGATGTCAGTACTTCAGGCGAAGAAGGGGGGAGCCGCTCTCTCCACGCGCCCGCCACAAGCAGAGGAGGGCCGAGCAACGGCGGGAGGAGGGGGGAGGATCGCTCAGGAGAAGCGCTCGGCTTAGAGAATGCCTACCTCCTACTTAAGCAAGGAAGAGGCGGGAAAACTTTGCTCTGTCAACTTTCTTACAATGCTGCAGGATAAGTAAGTTAGGGATGAGAGTGAGTTAGAGTAGTCGTGTGCATGAAGCGTCGTACTTTTAATGTGGAAATCTCCTTAATAAAGAAAGAATTGCTTTCACCCTCGAGTCTCGTTCTTGAACCCCATCCTGGGCCTGACAGGGTCCAGCGTACTTGCTGCTGGTTCCACTTATGGGCCGTTTGTAGGCCCTCGAGGTTCTGATGGTCGGTGCGGATCTGCACCTCATGCCAGGCCTCCTGCAACAGATGTCGCCAGGTCTTGACTGCGTCGCAGATGGCTAATAGCTCCTTCTCCCAGACAGTATAGTTTTGTTCCGAACTAGTCAGCTTTCAGGAGAAATAGGTGCAAGGGAGCAGCCCTCTTCCGTTTTCAGCGGGTTGTAACAACACTGCTCCGATGGCTACATCCGAGGCATCTGTTTCCACCACAAAAGGCTGGTGGAGGTCAGCATGCTATAGTATTGGTTCTGAGGAGAACAACAACTTTAGTTGTTCAAAAGTCCAATGAAAGGGGCTAGTCCCTTTTAGGCAGTCTGTTAGTGGGGCAGTCATGTTGGAGAAGGCATCAATGCAGTGTCTGTAGTAGTTGGCAAACCCCAGGAATTGCAGTAGGTTCTTTTTGGTTTTGGGGACATATGTCAGGAGACCACACCTTCTCTGGATTCATCTCTACCCTTGTAGGGGTAATACGATATCCCAGAAAGTCTAGGATGGTTAGATTGAATCCACACTTCTCCAACTTGGCATACAGGCGATGCTCTCTCAGTCTCTGCATCACAGCCCTCACATGAGCCTCATGCTGTTCTGGGGAGTCAGAGTAAATAAGGATGTCATCTTAATAGACTATCACGAAGAGATCTAAGTAGTCCTGAAAGATGTCATTCATAAAATTTTGGAAGACAGATGGCACATTCAATAGTCCAAAAGGCATGACCAGATACTCAAAGTGGCCATACCGAGTCTTGAACACAGTTTTCCACTCATCCCCTTCCCTGATCCTGACAAGGTTGTAGGCTCCATGCAAGTCCAGTTTAGTGTAGATCTTGGCCATTTGCAGTCGCTCCAGCATCTCATTGATAAGGGGAAGTGGGTAGCTGTTGGGGATGGTGATTTTATTCACCCCCTGGTAATCATGGCAGGAGTGAAGTTCCCCACTTTTATTTTTGACAAATAGTAAAGGAACCCCGGCAGGTGACTTGGAGGGTTGAATGAAACTCTGCCACAGGTTGACATCCAAGAAGTCTTGTAGTGCAGCCAACTTTAACTTGAACAATGCCCAGAGGGAACTTGGGCCCCTGGAAGCAAGCCTGTGGCACAGTCATAGGGCCTATGTGGTGGCAACTGGTCAGCCTCCTTCTTGTCAAAGGCGTCCTAATAATCTTGGTACTTTGTAGGCAAGAAAGCCTCCTCAGGTGGGGGCAGGGTGGCCACTGATGCTGACGCTGCTATGTCAGTAGGCTGAAAGTGCTGTTTGCAATAGTCCAATTGGAACATCACAGTTGCTTCTCCCCAAGAGATTGTAGGATCATGTAGCATCAACCAGGTCATCTCCAAAACCACCGGGAATCACGGCAGGGCAACTAAGTAGAAAGACAGTCGCTCTACATACTCAGGTAGCTCCACTCGCAACCCAGCAGTTGCCTGCGTGACTACTACTGATGTCAGTGACCACCTGTCTATGGTTTACATGGACAGGGGAGTCTCAGTATGGAGATTGGGGTGTCATCACACCACAGTAGAGACACAACCCTTCCTTCTGATGCTTCTTTTTCTCCACCTCAGTCAGGTGCGGCCATGCCCCCCTAGCTGCATGGGCTCCACCCCCAAATGGGTGGAGGTTCCCATGCTGGGTGAGAAGCGCATTCGAGGGAAGGTTCTAGGTGATGCCCTTCAAGCCTGCTGTCTTTTTGCAGGCACAGCTGGATGAGGACTGATAAGGTGTCCGGTGGAGGGGTTCACACCAATTCATCAAGGATACGGTATAGGTACATCAAAGTGGACTCATTCCAGTCCGTCTCTTGAGCCAGGATATGAAAGGTATGAGTCCCAACAGAGTTCTTGCCCTGCCTCAAGGTCCCTAATTGGCAGGTCATGGTGATTTTCCTCTGGGGGTCCCGAAAGTTTTCTGCCATGGCCTAAACAAAGTTATCATACTGAGCTCGCACAGGGTAGTTCTGAAGCAACAGGGGTGTTGCCCACTGGGCAGCGTCCCCTTCCAGGAGGCTAATGAGGAAGGCCACTTGCAAGGAGTTGTTGGGAAAGTCTGACTGTCACACATGGATGTAAAGCTCACACTTAGTGATGAACGTGGCAAACTGCTCCTTTCCCCCAACTGTAGCACAGAGGCAGCCCCCTGGGCATCTTAACACGAGGCACAGGCACCGGCGGGGCAGTTCTCTGCTGCAAGGTTAACACTTGATTCCCAAGCTGGGTCACCTGCAAGTGCAAGGTCTGATTCTCCATTCGGAGGGTTTGAGTCTCGGCTCAAAGTTTCTGGAGTTTGGCTAGGGTGGTCGTGAGGGCTCTCTGATAGTGCTCCTCTGATAGTCCTTTCCTGTCCCACCGCTAACTTCCATCTTGGTCATGGGGTCTTCAGGTGGAGGAGGTGGTGGCTGAGTCAAGCTGTCTTGCCCGAACTTGAAGAACTCAGACTCAGACACGGCTGTGGTTTATCTTTTATTGTAATAAGAGACAGTTTCAATTCAGTGCGCTTCATGAATCTACCTACGGCTTACTCGGAATGCAGCATCCCTCTAGGACTAAATACGCACTACTTCGTGGCATTAAGACATTGACTCAGCAACTATTCCCCCCTCCCGACTCGGCTTACGACAACCGTGTTGTCCATGCACTGGTAACCTCCAGGCTGGGTTACTGTAATGCGCTTGATGTGGGGCTACCCTTGAGGTTGGTCCAGAAGCTGCAGCAGGTACAAAATGTGGCAGTGAGACTGCTCACTGGGACAGGGCATCACCAACATGTCACCCCTCTGCTGAAAGAATTGTACTACCTATTAGCTACAGGGCTAAGTTCAAGGTTCTAGTTTTGGTATACAAAGCCCTATACAGCCCAATGCAGCCCGTGAAGGGTGCTGCATTGCTAATGTCTATTATATCATTTTTAAACTAGTTTGAACTTTTTTAGCTATGGTTTTAATATTGGAAATAGTTTAATCTTATTTTAATGTAGACTTTGTATGTTTTTAATTATATGTATTTTTTATCTGGAAGCTGCCATGAGTACCAGTTTTGGAAAAATGGCGGGGTATAAATAAAGATAATAATAATAATAATAATATGCAGCTTGGGATCAGGATACCTGAAAGACTGTCTTACCCCTTATATACCCAGTCAATCACTGAGCTTTGCAGGCGACGGCCTCCTGCAGATACCATCTTATCAGGAGGTCCGTTCTGCACAATGTAGGAAATGTACTTTTAGTGTAGTGGCACTTACCCTTTGGAATTCCCTCCCCTTAAATGTTAGACAGGAGCCAACTCTGTTATCTTTTTGGTGCCTATTGAAGACCTTCCTCTTTCAACAAACCTTTTAAGTAGAGACCTTATGCCAGTCTGCATCTGTGTTGGAACTGCTTTTTAATATATTTTTAAACATTTTTTTTAAATTGTTTTTAAAGCTTTTAAAAAAATGTTTTTAAAGATTGTTGTTTTCATGTTTTTCATATGTTTTTAATGAGTGTTTTGTTTCAGTATCTTTTAAAATCTGTTTTTATGATGTTTTAAAGTGTCTTTAGTGCTTTTGTTTGCCACCCTGGGCTCCTACTGGGAGAAAGGGTGGGATATAAATATAATAAATAAATAAATAAACTCAAGATTCTTGATCCTTGATACCTTTTATCAATCCAGCTGCTTTGTCATTATTTTTGTTGGGTTCTTCCACAGGGCTGGTGTCGAGGGCTGGCATGGCTGGACATTTGTTGAGGGCTCATATTCATTGAGGGAGGCATGGAGGGTGGGTTGCTCAAAGGTCCTCCAAAACCTGAAGCTGAACTAGTCTTCCTAATCTTTAAAGGGATCAATCTCTCTGTCTGTGTACGTGTGTGTGAGAGAGACAGTGAAAATTGGTATTGTCTGTTGTGTGTGATAGTGAGTCTTTGAATGTTACTTGTTTGTAGGAATAGGTGAGAATTCGAAGGTGAATCTATCAAATTTGCACTTTCCAAAACAATATGCTAAATGAAACACAGCCATGGACAGCCATCTGTCGGGTTTGCTTTAATCTGAATTCCTGCATTGTGTAGGGCAGTGGTTCTCAAACTTTTTTGGTCCGTGGCGCACTGTAAAACATAAAAATTTTCTGGTGCACTTCGTGTACAAAATTAAAAATATATTAATATATAAAATAAAATTATAACATTTGCACAGCTTTCATGTCCTAATCTAAGGTCTTACTTCTGAATAGATATAGTCAGGATTGCACTGTAAAACATTATCCAAACTCCTGTGCCTGTTTGTGGAGAGATCACCCCTTATAACCCCTTGTGTGCCTTACTACCACCTCGGTCTGGACCTGGACCTTCACCAGTAACACCAAGTATACCCACATAAATTCAGCTTTTTCTGATAATAAGGGGACACACACACACCGAATATTTGGTCACATCCACACCACACATTTCAAGCATATGGCTTTCCTCAAAGAATCTTGAGAAGTCTAGTGTGTCAGTGTCATGGCCCCTTTAGAGGATTTGGAGGAAGAGGAAGAGTTGGCAGACCCAGGAGAAGGAACTAGTGGAACCCCTGATGACACAACTCTGGCTCTTCCCCAGCTGGAGAATGTCCAGGACCTGGCTGAAGCCCCTCAGATTCTGGGTATGAACAGGAGGCTCCCCTCCCCCCCTGCAGAAAGGAGACACCAGCGAGTAGCACAGCAACAAAGGAAGAGGCCGGGTCGTTTAAGAACAAGCAGCTCTGAGCAGCTGGGAGACTAATCACAGGCACCTGGCTTAGGGAGTCTGTTATAAAAGGCAGTTCATGGCTGCAGTAGACTGCTGACTACAACGTTGGTTGTGACCCCTCGTGTGTAATGCCGTTGCTAGCCTCTAGACCTTCGGACTGGACCCCTGGCTTTCTGAACTCTGCTTCCCTACCTGGACAATGCTCTTGGACACTGCTACTGGTTAGTTTTTCAAGCCTTTCTTCTGCCAGCCGGCCTCCATTATCTGCCTGGCCTTGACTGATTTATTGCCCAGCTAACTGCCGGCTGCTTCGTTACTGCCCAGCCCCCAGCCCTGAAGCTGACATTCAGGATGCTGTTAAAAATAAAGGCTGAGCCTTTAAGATAAAATAAAAAATGGAAATGCTTATAATTAAACACTGGCTATGGATCCTATTGTATTTGCCTTTTCAATTATAAGCCTGAGGGCAGGGTGTATCTTTAAGAAAAAAATTTGAACAACACCTCAAGTATTTTAGGCATTACAATAACGACGATGTCCACCACAACCTGAATCCATCCAGAACAAATCATGGGAAAGTAGGGCAAGGGTGTGCGGGGGACACCATATCTATTTCACTAACTTCCCCCACCTCAGAAATAATAGAAACCTGGCGAGCACCCTTAGAAGGGGTGGTCCTGAAGGGACCGAGGCAGACGTGAGAAGGGTTTCTGAGAGGCGTGTAAAAGCAAAGCTCTACCCCCAGCTCTCCTCACACAACACGGCCTGACGAAAAAGACCACAGCACTATGCGAACTTCCCTTCAGCCAATCAACTTCCGAGGTCTAGTGAAGGCTTTCCAGAGCAAACTCCCGCCTTGAGCAAGCCCCTTAAGAGCCAATCACGTTAAGGCGGCTTGAGATGGAAGGTGGGCGGGAACTGTGGGACCGAAAGGAAAGGGCATGGAAATCTTCTCTCCCTAGCTTTGCCGCCTTCTCACGCTTCCTTTCCTGTCCCACCCACCCCCAGCATGCGCGAGTTCCCTCTCAAACGGGTTGCTTCTCATTTTTAAAATATACTTTCATAATATTCGCAGCAAACCTAGCTACCTCTTGTGGCACACCAGTGTGCCGTGGCGCACCATTTGAGAATCACTGGCATAGGGGGTTGGACTCGATGGCCTTATAGGCCCATTCCAACTCTACTATTCCATTATTCTGTCTTTCAAAACTCGCATTAACTAGAATTTTGCAATGCAGTTTGCCAACCAATGTTTACAAAAATGCATATGTTAGGGGAAAGTGTGCATAAAAATGAATATAAGAGTGAAAATAACATACAAAAATACATTATATGACAAGATATGGGTTGCAATGAGCCAAAGCTGCCTACAAAGATGTGTTTATTAGGAGAAATTTGCACTAAAATCCTGGAGAATTTTGATAAGGGATTTTTTAAAAATCACAAACTACTGCAGAAATATGAACTGAATTTAAGACTGGAAAATTTAGAAACTGAGAGAACCGAAATTGACAGATTTTTCCATACCTACTTGTTTGTAATGTATATGTTAAGGGGAATGTAAGCTGAGTGGTTAATGTGCATAATATCTGGCCACAGTGCACATTCACAGGAGAATGTACACATTAACCTTCCATGAGGAAGGAATTGTGCACATTTCCTAGTCAATGTACATAATCTTCAACAGGCCTTGGAGAATATATGGCCTTAATTCTGTACATTCTCCAGACTGCATGCATAATCCCCAACAGGTTTGGGGAATGTACATATCTTGGCTAAACTTTGTACGTTTTGGACCTTCTATCTAAGACATGCTTGAAAATGTAGCCCACAGTATAATGGTGGCTTGCTACCAAAAGTAATTTCACCTATCCTTGAATTATATCCCAGAATGCACAAGGCACTGATCAGAGTCACAGAGAAGAGACAAAACAGGTTTAGAGGTTAGTGGTTTTAGCTATGTTATCTACAATCTGTATTGATGTAAGCACAAAGCATACTATATAGATACTTCTATAAGGAGTATTCATGAGTATATTCTGCAGTTCTGATACACAATGAAGATCATGTTCAGTGAAGTTATATTCGGCTATCCCAGAGCTCTGCAATGTTTTCTAGAGAGGAAGTCATCTTTATCTCTGTGCTTGACAGAAGCATCCTGAGAAGGGAGTAGGATCCACACTGGTAATGTCCACTTGAACAAACGGTTCATGAGTGGAAGCATTATGAGCTTCTCTTTAAAGAGGAATTCACAGTCCTGCTGCCTCCTTGTTTTAACTCCATTTTCAGGTCCAAACACTAGGGCAACAGAATGGCTACCACCAAACATTTCTTCACTTAATGGAAACATTAGAAGCAGTTTCACATATGGGCAGGACTTAATTTGTGCCGCAGCTCACCAAGTCTCAGCCTTGATACCTGTTTTAAATTTCAGAGCCTCAGCCCAGAAACATATGGAATAAACTAAATGATAGTGCAGAATACATCTTCCAGTATCCCTGCAATCATGGATTAGGGAAAAGGCATACCAGAGCTGAATAAAGCTCAGATAGCACCCTGGTATACACCACGGTTGCGGGGTCTGAGACAGGAGGTGAGACGGCTAGAGCGCCGATGGTGGAAATCGTGCTCTGAAAACGATCGGACACTGGTTAGAGCAGCAATAGCTGCCTACCAAGTGGCAACAAGGGCAGCAAAGAGGGAATTCTTTGCTGCCTCTATTGCATCCACAGAGTGTTGCCCCAGGAGGTTGTTCCAAGTGGTCCGAAGCCTGGTCGGTCCAGTTGCTCAGGAACCCATGGAGCACTCTAAAGCCTCCTGTGACATGTTTACTATACACTTTGCTGATAAAATCGAACGTCTGAAGAGCATGATTCTGTACGTCGCGGACACAGGAAGTGAGCCAGAGTTGACCAGTTGCATTCCGATCAAGTGGGATCGGTTTCAGCCTCTTCCCTCTGAGGAAGTGGACAAGGTGCTCTCTACTGTGAAGCCAACCACCTGCTTGTTAGACCCTTGCCCCTCGTGGCTCATTATGAGCTGCAAAGAAAGACTGAGCGAAGGGATAAAGGCAGTGGTAAATGCATCCTTAGAGGAGGGTGCAATGCCACTAGCCCTCAAGGAGGCCGTAATAAAACCCATCTTGAAAAAGCCCTCCTTGGACCCCCAAGAGTTGAACAACTTCCGCCCAGTCTCTAATTTACCATTCTTGGGCAAGGTGATTGAGCGAGTGGTGGCCAAAAAGTTACAGACACACTTGGATGAAGCAGATTATTTAGATCCATTCCAATCGGGCTTCAGGACTGGACATGGAACTGAAACAGCCTTGGTCGCCCTGGTGGATGATATGAGGATATCCATGTTGGATAGGGGAGAATATACCCTCCTCGTCCTCCTGGACCTTTCAGCGGCTTTTGATACCGTCGACCACAGTATCCTTTTAGATCGCTTGGAGGGATTAGGCATAGGGGGCACTGTTTCACGGTGGCTCCGTTCCTATCTCTCAGACAGGCATCAGCGGGTGGCATTGGGGGATGAGTTTTCAGACCCTTGGCCTCTCACTTGTGGAGTGCCACAGGGTTCTATCCTCTCCCCCATGCTATTCAACATCTATGTAAAGCCGCTGGGGACCATCATCAGGAGATTTGGGCTGCAGTGCCACCAATATGCGGATGACACTCAGCTCTATCTCTCGTTTAAGTCCTCACCAGAGTTGGCTGTGGATACCATGTCCAAGTGCCTGGAATCCGTAAGTGGATGGATGGGAAGGAATAGGCTGAAGCTGAACCCCGGTAAGACCAAGGTGTTGCTCGTGGGAGACAAGAGAAGATTAGGAGATATAGACCTGGTGTTTGATGGTGTAAGATTACCCCTGAAAGACCAGGTCCGCAGCCTTGGGGTCATTTTAGACTCCCAGCTGTCCATGGAGGCTCAGATTTCGGCAGTGAGCCGGGCAGCTTGGTACCAACTACATCTGATACGAAGGCTGCAACCCTACCTTCCTGTTCATCTGCTCCCACGGGTGATACATGCCCTGGTCTCCTCTCGCTTAGACTACTATAATGCGCTCTACGTGGGGCTACCCTTGAAAACGGTCCGGAAATTACAATTGGTACAAAATGCGGTGGCACGGCTGATTAAGAACAGCCGTCGTCGTGATCACATCACTCCGGTGTTAGTAGATCTACACTGGTTGCCAATTGTTTACCGGGCCCAATTCAAGGTGTTGGTCTTGACCTTTAAAGCCCTACACGGTTTCGGCCCAGTTTATCTGAAGGAGCGCCTCCAGCATCACCAATTATGCCGCCTGACAAGATCAGCCACACAAGACCTTCTCTCAGTTCCACCAACTAAAACAGCAAGGTTGGTACGGATCAGAGAGAGGGCATTTTCAGTTGTGGCCCCCACCCTCTGGAATTCCCTCCCGTTGGATCTTCGTCATGCCCCCTCCTTAATTGGTTTCTGCCGGGCCTTGAAGACCTGGCTATTCAGGCAGGCCTATGGGATTTCTGGGATGGGTTAGTTGTTAACGTGTTATTAACTGGAAGAGTGGGTTAGATGATGATGGTCTTATCTATTTTATATTGTATTTTATTGTATTAATGTACGTCGCCTAGAGTGGCCATTAATTCGGCCAGATAGGCGACTCAGAAATAATTATTATTATTATTATTATTATTATTATTATTATTATTATTATTATTATTATTATAGAGCTTGGAAAAGTTACTTTTTTGAACTACAACGCCCATCAGCCCAATCCAGTGGCCATGCTGGCTGGGGCTGATGGGAGTTGTAGTTCAAAAAAGTAACTTTTCCAAGCTCTGATTATTATAAGGTGAGGTCCATGAAGAGGCACCACAAAATGAAGACTGGCACAAGACACAACTGTAATCTAAAGTCAGTCAAGAGTTTGCACAGATGTCTGAGGCCTTCCTCTCCTTCTCCAAAAGCCCCATGAGGCATTTGGGCATGTCCAGATATTATGAGTTTTTAAGAAAGGGTTGACTCAGGTCTCTAATTAGGGAATGTCTTTAAGTTATGAACCATCACAACAAATGGTGTTTCTTAACAAAAAAGGGGCCCCTGGCATCTTGTTTTCTAGAAACTAAGCTTTGCATGTGGCAAGGAGGGCCATGTGCTGATGCTGCACATCTCTGGACTATGGGGAAGGGATTTGGGGCAGCAACTACATTATTGGAATTTAAGTGAACTAAATGTTTGGATGAACAGTGATCTGAAAAACCACATATATTTCCCAGGACATATACCTCAAGAATTCATAGCAGAAATGGCACAACTATACTATAAACATGGCATTTTAAGTGTTCTAAATTGGAACTTTGGAATTTTCAGGAACAAATTGTAGATTTCTTAGCAACAGGTATGTGACATGTTTTTGCCAAGTGCTACTTCTTCCTTCCTTGAGAAAAGGAAAACACTTGGCAGTCTGCAGATTCTTTGCTCTCACTGGGAAACAGATCATGTTTGCTGCAGTTGTCTGCTGAGAACTAGAACAGTTAGATTATGAAGATTACTAGCAATGTATATTTCCCCCTCTTCAGTATCATCTCAACTGCAGCCAGTAGTGAAAGTACTGCACTTTGTGTGTGTTGGGGTGGGGGAGGGGAAGCATTTATTGTGGAACAATGCTGATTATAGCAATAAATACCTTTCTTAAAAGTTTAACATGTAGCAGCTCCACATTGGTTTTATATTCAGGTCTATACTGAAGATCTGCCAGCTGAGGAACTCTGAAAATGAAATGGATTGCCTTCAAGTTAATCCCTATTTATGGCTACCCTATGAATAGGGTTTTCATGGTAAGTGGTATTCAGAGGGGGTTTACCACTGTCTCCCTCTAAAGCTAGTCCTCCCCAGTTGGCTAGGGCCTGCTCAGCTTGCCACAGCTGCACAAGCCAGCCCCTTCCTTGTCCGCAACTGCCAGCTGGGGGGCAACTGGGCTCCTTGGGACTCTGCAGCTTGCCCACAGCTACACAGGTGGCAGGGCACGTAACCCCTGAGCCACTCACTGTGGGGTGATCTTTGTCTGGCCCTTGACACCCAGGAGACACAAGTGGGGATTTGAACTCACAGACTCTGGACTCCCAGCCAGGCTCTATAGGATTTGGCATAACCCCAAAGCACAATAGATATGCCACCAGAACTCCCCTAATGCACTGGTGATTCCCTTCCTGAAGCCCTCTCACCTGCATTCATATTAACTGACAGACTCATGTTTAGGTTTGACTATAGAGAACATTTGTTTATGAACTTTAATTTAGCACATTTGTTTACAACCTTTAATTTAGCATTTCCAGGCTGACTTGCAAGATGGGGCACTTTAAATCTAACTTGAAGGCCTTACTTTACCAGAGGCATAAGATTTTGTGTGGTTTCATGACCTGTATTAGACAGTAGGGGCGAGGATACTGTACAATGAAAAGCCCTTCTCTTATAGCTGAGATACATTAATTCTGTTTTGCCTTGATTGCTCCACAGTCAAGTTACTGCTAGATAAACTTTTGAGCAGACCTGCATACAGCCTGGTCCTATGCATGTTTACCCAGAAGAAAATATTGCATAGATTTTGAGGAAATAGAGCAGACCTGGGAAGTTCTCTGCATAAGACCTTGAGAATCATTCTGGTGTGAGTAGATGATAAATGGCCTAATAATTCAGTGTAAGGAAGTTTAATACGTAATCCTATGCACACTTACTTGACATAATTTTTGATGAAGCATGCATAGGATCAGTTGCAGTCAATTTATATATATCCAAATTGTTCCCATGGATTTGTGTTAAGAAACACAATTTTGCCAATAAAAATAAAATAAAGAGGTTTTGAAGTTCATACATTCCAAATGAGAAATGGTCAATAATGGTCTTACTTGAAGTGTAAACAAAATTCACTTTAGTGTTTCAGCAAGGATAGGAACATTACCCTTAGTGTGAATTACCCTTAAATCAAATACAAGCATTTCCCCACTAACCATGGATCAAATCACAAAAGGTACCTTGTCAATGATACTTTAGACATTACAACTCCTGCTTAAAGAATTAGGACCTTTTAAAAATTGCTGTTATCCTCTGCTAGGTTTAACCAAGTTTTAATCTGGCCAATGAAGTAATTTGGTCACCTGACTGCACAATAATTAAAAAGCAAAAACCACAGATGTTACCTTCCCCCAGAAGATACTAACCTGCTTCAGAGCAGAGCTTGGAAAGGTTACTTTTTAAAAACTACAACTCCCATCATCCCCATTCAGCATGGCCACTGGATTGGGCTGATGGGAGTTGTAGTTCAAAAAAGTAACTTTGCCAAGCTCTGCTCCAGAGAGTGATGTAATAATGTATATTTAGAGGTATGTGGCTGTACCAAAAATTTATTGGTTTGTGTAATGTGTGTGGAAATTGCTATAATAAGGGCTGTTGACTTGTTTATTGGTGATGTGTATAAAAATGCATACATTTGCTGTAAACCACCCAGAGAGCTTCAGCTATGAGATGGTATACAAATGTAATAAATAAATAAATAAACATTAGAATTTGACTCAAAATAACAGTGATTGAGCTCATGTTTGAGTTGAAACTGGTTTACAAATCATTGTGCCAGATTCTGCCTGTTCAATCTGAGGTACAGAGTAGAGACTCAGTTTAACTGCCTTACACAAAGCTAGGATAGTAATATAGATACAGATATGGATTTTAAAAAAGAAATCACTTTGGAAAAGATGTGGTGAATTTTGTTATGGCAAGATTTAAAAAAACCCTTATTTTTGAAATGTTTGAAAGCTTTTACAAAAGTTTGACCATATTATTAACAGCCCCTCAGTTGCTAAATGAAAAACAAAGAAAAAGCTAAATGAGAAAAAATACACTACGGTAGATAGTTCACATTTTATAATGTCAGCTTATGAGAGAAAAGCCAAATACCAAAATATAACAAGAACTTTTAGAAAAACATTCTTAAGTAAATAACATTAATACTGAAATAAAACTGAAGCGTTAGTCCCTCCTACAGTAAAAATCGAACTCATTCTTGCCAGATTCTCACAAACATTTTTTGCAACACGCACCAGAAAAGAAACTCTCCCTGCACTCATATTTGGTCAATTACAAGGGATGAAGCTTGCTTTGAGCTGAACTGAGATTTTCAAAATGATCTCTAAGATGTCCCAAGATCAAGTTCAGGGTGTATTGGAGTAAAACACACACTGTCTCTCAATGTTTTAGTATAACATACTTTTAATTAGAGGCAGCTAAAAAACCTATTAAATATTTATATAGAACAATATATAAACTGTTTCAGTTGTCAAAAGATATTCTATATAAATGACTTCTATTCATTCTTAAAAAGAAAAACTGTTTAAAGGTTACAGAGAAAAATATTTATTTTTTTTCTTAAATACTTATTGATTACTTTTTGCCTTAAGGAGTGTCTTTACCTTTTCAGAGAACATTTACAAAGGAAGAAGTATGCATGCATACTCTTGCAGGGTTCTTGCATAACTTCTGCTTCGCAAGCATTCTCTCGAAAGTTAAAGAAACTCAACAGGAGACAAGAAGTGACTAAGATCCCCCCCCCCATATAGGAACTTTATTTTTTTTTATTAAAAACCATTTCCTTCTAATTTTGATGAATAATTTCAGTATCTAAATTGGGTGGGGAACCTCAGGCTTGGGCCCAGGAGATGAATGCGGCCTTCTGAACCTATCTGGACCACACAAGTCTTCCCAGGCCATGCTCCTCACTGCCCTGCTTCACACCCTAAGTAGTTTTCCCAGGCCAGAATGTGTCTTTGAACTCTAAGAATGCCTGCAGCCTGACTGGATGGAGGACAGAGAGGGATATGCAAATATGTGTTGAAAGTAGCTTATTCTACAAAGATACAAATTATTCATTGCTCCACCAGTTTTTTCTTCTGGCCCCACCCACCACTGGCATGTGCCCTTCAGAAGGTTGACCACAAGGGAATATGGTCCTCAGGCTGAAAAAAGCTCCCCACTCCTGATCTAAATAGAGCACCAACACAGTGATATAACAACTTTTGAAAAACCTTCTGCAGAGAATTACTTTTCACGGCTGTCTCTTAAGCCAGTGTGATCTTTTAAACCAATGAGGGTAACCCCTGGTATGGGGGTGTGATACAGTCCTGAGTAATCTTTTTCTGCCACCCCCCCCAGACTACACCCATTTCGGTGACATATATATATATATAAAAGTAGAAGTAGTGCTGGGCAATAAATCTCTGTCCTCAGCTGATCTGCAGAGATCAGTTAAGGAGGGGGTCTGTGTACATTCCATGTATGTATGCATGTGTGTGACAAGTGACCCCCCCCCGCTAGGGTGGCCAAAAAAGGTTTGCCACCCATGTCCTAAACAATTTCCCAAATTTACATCCAATGAAGTTCCCAACTGGTGAACTTTACAGTTTATTATTATTATTTTAATTTATAAAGCACTCTTCTTTACTTTGATCTTATGCTAATCAAAGTCTTAGCAATGAGCAGTGGTAAAAAGCAAGACTCCCCCATTCCAACTGCCTGCCCTTTTGTGGGCGTTCTCATTTTCATAAATCAGCCTTTCTTAACCTGTGGGTTCCCAGATGTCGCTGGACAACAATTCCTATCATTCCAGACCATTGGCCATGTTGGCTGGGGCTGATGGGAGTTGTAGCCCAACAATATCTGGAGATCCAAATGTTGGGAACAGCTGCATTAAATGATAATGTCATACTTGCATGCTTCTCTGTTGGGAGTGCTAAATACCATATCAACTTCCAAACAGACAAGATCAATTGTATCATTGTGTTGGCTCTGCATTAATGCAAGTATTAAGTTAAAAGAGTTGTCCTTTTTTTCCTCCTGGAAAGGCCTCAAGATCTAATTACTTAGGTTTTACAAATGTTTCTGTAATTCCTTGATTCAGTATTGGAAGTGCAGAAGTAACCATGCGCTCAATTGGCTAAACCAGTGTAAGATTATTTATGCTATTTTATCGCATAACTTTCCTCGTATGACAAATCTTATATGCATTTTACAGGGTTCCATATAGCTGCAAACAGAAGTCTGTTCTAGGGGGCTCTAGCTTATTGCCACTTGGTGAGCCTCTTTCCGTGGCAAATTCCAGCTGTTGATCCAGAGACCAAGACCAGTTCAAAATAAGAACTCTCGCGTTTCCTTTCCTCTTACATCAGTAAGCTGCCAGCCAAAGGAGACTCGGGTAAAACCTTCCAAGCTTCTCCTATTGGCTACTCATTCTGTTCAGTCATCGCCCCCTCCCGGCTTTCTTCTTCCTCAACGCAGGGCGTCAATAAGGGAAAATTAAACTAGCACCGCCCACCCTCGCTACTGCCACGTACCTTCACTAGCGCAACGCACCTTCATCCCTCTTTTGCCCCTTGCACAACTTAACTTGGCTGCTTTGCAATCGCCCAATCGTAGCCCTACGCGATGCCCAGAAGGAGAACAGGCTCCGCCAATCCGTGTACTCAAAGAGGTGGTACCTATTGCTATGGGAACGGGAACTAGGTTTCAGGGGGTGTATCAGCGAAGAGAGGCAAGAAAGAAAAAGAGAGGAGCATAAAGGAAGGAAGGAGGAAAAGAAACCACCAGGAGCCAGGCAACTGTGCTGCTATTGCTGGGGGTGCTGAAGGTCTTTCTCCCAGCACACCGGTACACAACAGGGGAAAGGCGCATCTGCTCAAAGGCGCTCAGAATTACTCTGTCCCCATCTCCACAGCTATGAATCATAGCGAGATAAAGGTAAGGTTTCCTCTAAAGCTGGACCAGGAGTAAGCTGGCTGGCCGCTAGGATCATATACATGCTTGGATCCCCGGGTAATGGACAAGCAGAGCAGAGTGGACAATTGTCACTCCAAGTTTCTTCTTTGCCCAACAGGTTATTCTGGCAATATATTTTACCTGTAGGCAAAATGTAAAGTGGTGCCTCATGGATTTATTTGCTTTTGAACGAAGGGGCTGTGATGAGCCATGGTTATTATTGGCATTAGTGATGCTTGTCCCTTGAAAAGTGTGATTGCCAAGGTAGGAGAAGTGTTGTGTTGGCTAAATGGATGGAGTAGAACTGGTCCAAGGTTAGCTGCATCTGGGATATTCATGTTAGCATATGTATTCAAAGCTTCCCTTTGAATGCCAGAATGAACACCAGTGAATAAACTTGCTTGTGGTGATGCTTCACCTGGGAAGAAAGAAATTGACTCAAAAAAATCAGTAGCAGCCTATTTTACCTCTGTTGAATTCATCAACAGAAGTACATAAGCAGGATAGAGTGACAAAAGACATGTGTCCAACTCTTTTTCTCACACATACAAGTCAGCAATAAATAAATTACTACAGAAACTGTTTTCTTAGTGGGGTGCAAAAGTGTTTAAATTAATAGTTTGGTGCTTATTGTGTTACTTCTTGAGATGGGCATCCTGGAACCAAAATCTAGGAGTGAGCTCTCCAAATAATGTATGTTTAAGCATGTCTAATGTCGCATCCTTGTATGTTTCAGAACCTGGAATTTTATTTTCTTATGCAAGGTGTTCCTAATGTGTCAGCCACATCAAAGTTAATTGGTTTGTGGAAAATTATACTTAATCTGGAGGAAGGAGAATCAGCTCTCTTATACAGGCATGTGGGTTGTTTACCTTTTAAATGATCACAATAATGATTCTTTAGTTCTGTAAAAGTCCTGTGACTTTTACAGATGGTTCTTACACAATGAAAGAAAAGAGTGACCTGTTGCTGATTCATCATAGTCTTCTTTTATTTAAAAAAGGGGGAGGGACCAAGCAATGTTTCTTTTTCATTCATAAAAAACTTGATTGGTTTTAATACAGTTTAGGGCTGTCATGTTTTCAGATAAAGTGCTAGGTCTCTCAGGCAAGATATCTTTAGTGGGCTCTGTCCTTGAGTGTGCCTATCTCCTTACTGATGTCCCAACAGCCCATTAACTTGCTGTCTCCCTTTAAGCCTAATCCATACATCTGCCCAGAAAGAGAAAGTTGCTCTTTCTTGTCACTTTTGGTACTGCTTGAATACTCAGAGGAGGCAGGTGAATGAGCAGTGACAGCAAGGGGAGAACTAACAGCAGCAGAGTCAGGAGACTCTGGGAATTGATCATGGGGCCCCTGCAGGTGTGTGGGCCTCGGCAGATGACCAACACTTCCTACCTCTGGCACTGGCCCTGCATGTTACTGACATGGTGGTACATACTGGCATCTCTGAAGATTAAAAGAGGGCTTGCACGATTCTGACTTTTATAGTGTGACATATTACATGATATTACATTATTTTGTCTGCTTTGTTCAATTTAGAAAGATACTAAATTGAAAATAAAGAACAATCTTTATGTTGAGTACAGTATTGTCTTAGACTGAAACGAGCTATCATTGAATTTAGCAGGTTAGTTGATTGCACATGTGTGGGAATCTTTTTCCATTTGTGGTTGACAAGATGCTTCACAAAGAACAAGGGCAAATTAATCTATTTGAAGACCTTTTTGTTGCATTCTTGCCCTTCTTAGTCTTCTGCCTTGCAGGAAACTTGTAAAAAAGCAAATAACCACACTGAAATTGCCGCAAAATCTGTTGGTAGAATGTTTTCCTCCTGATCAGTTGAATATAAAATAATATTTTGTCTACAGTTATGCAGATTTGTTTATTTGTGCAGATTTATTCATTTTTAATGTATTTGTGACCTGCCTTTTAAAGACCCCTTGACCCTTGCAAGGTGGTCTACACAAATGTTTTTAAAATACATAATAAACATCAAAACATGAGAAATACAGATCAATTTTTAAACCATCAGCACAAATCCTGCACAACAGACTATTTATATAGAATGCAGAATAAAAATATAAGATACAGATCAAAGTTGAAAGCTAGCAGCAATTTCAAATGTCAGCACAGCCATCACAGCCTGGAATACTTTTTTTTAAAAAAAGGTCTTTTAAAATCCAGCAACAAAGAGGGATTTCTTGCCTAATCATTCTAAGGTCCTCCTGGCCACCACAGCCACTTGCAATGCCATATATAGTGCTCAGCCCAGAGGAACAGTGGTGGGGCTGCGTAGACATTGCACACCTGCCTTCCCAATGCTGAGTGTTGTTGCCTGGTACCAAGAGGGGGAAGGGCAAGTTGGCAGGGAGCTCAATATGGCATGGCAGTGGAGCCAATCCAATATGCTGAGCTCCTCAAATCTCACTCTCTTGGTAACTGGTAGGGGCCATCTGTGTTGAAAAGCTATGTGAGCAAAACTGCCCTTGCTTACTTACATGCTTACTTGTAAGTTGGCCCCATTGAACATAAGTGGGACTTGTTTCCAAGTCAATATGTGCAGGATTGCACTATTTATCAGGGCATGAGGGGTGTATCCCTGATTAATACGAAGTCTGATTTAGGAGCTTTACTCTTTTAAGTCTATGTTAGGATACCCAGAGTAAATATGTAATTCAAGTATGGGGAACTGTAACTCCCATCATCCCTGACTATTGACCATGCTGGATGGAGCTGATGGGAATTTAAATCCAATGATATCTGGAGTTCTACAGCCTCCTCCCCCTCCCAATCCCTTCATCCCCTTTTTAATATATAAATATTGATTGCTTATTTATTAAGTGCCAAATTTAACAAAGAACAGAAAGGAAAAAATAAAAAGGGAAAATAAGTAAGTCTGAAAATGGTTCAAGAGTGCGCCAGAGAAGGAACTTGGGACTTCATAAACTTGTATGTCTTAGGTACCTGGAGGTTTCCTCCCTTCCTTTCCTTGTGATTGGTGCCTTCTGGGCTGTCTTTCCCTCATGCCCTTTAAAACAACGTTATAGAACACCCGCCCCCCCAATATATTAACATATATTATTGGAAATCAGCAAAAATGGAAAAGAAAAAAATCCCTCTCTGAACGTGTACATGATGTGTCTTTTCTTACAAATTCCTCCACACACTTTTCTTGTGTGGCCTTGGTTTGGCCCTTTAATCCTCGTGACATGAATCCTCATTCCCAGCTGTATGAATTGCATGTAAACGCATTTGATTGCATTCATCCCTTCCTAATCTTGTGTGTCTTTCTCTATTGCATTTCCCATTTTTTATTTTAGAGTGCAACAACTGTGGGTGCAGGGACAACACTGGTCCTGTATATGTTATGTTATGTTATGTTACGTTTTATTTCTAGGCCGCCTTTCGGCCAAATAGGCCCCCAAGGCGGCTTACACACAAATAAAAATACAAATACAAAATGCAAATAAAAAGAATACAATTTACAAAAGAAAAAAAATCAAACTAACCAAGTCCTAACATCTCTAAAAAAACAGGAGCAGCAAACCAAAAGCATTAATCTTCCTGGTAAAGGCCAGTCCCTAAAAAAATGTCACTAAGAGCAGGGGTGGGGGGCAAAGCAGGTGGAAAAGCATTCCCCTTGATGGTCCCAGCACAGTCTCATCCCTGCAGCAGCACATCTCAGTCTGCAGCTCCTCCTGATAAGGCCCACTCAGAGGAGTGGGGCAAGGCTGATGGAAATGCTTGCCCCTTGATGGTCCCAGCAGTCTCACCCCAGCAGCAGTACCTCTCAGTCTGCAGCTCCTCCTGATAAGGCCCAGGCAGAGGAGTGGGGCAAGGCAGATGGAAATGCTTGCCCCGTGATGGTCCCAGCACAGTCTCATCCCTGCAGCAGCACATCTCAGTCTGCAGCTCCTCCTGATAAGGCCCACTCAGAGGAGTGGGGCAAGGCAGATGGAAATGCTTGCCCCTTGATGGTCCCAGCAATCTCACCCCAGCAGCAGTACCTCTCAGTCTGCAGCTCCTCCTGATAAGGTCCAGGCAGAGGGGTGGGGCAAGACAGATAGAAATGCTTGCCCCTTGATGGTCCCAGCAATCTCATCCCTGCAGCAGCATGTCTCAGTCTGCAGCTGTTCCTGATAAGGCCCAGGCAGAGGAGTGGGACAAGACAGATAGAAATGCTTGCCCCTTGATGGTCCCAGCACAGTCTCATCCCTGTTGTATGGTTGAGCAAGTATGGTACAGCGGATCATTCTCCCCCCCCCCCCCTTTAGCCATGAAGCTTTCTGAATGGTTTGGGCCAATCACTATTTAAAAATATTTATACTCCATTATCTCAAAACGTCCAATGTAGGTTAGGCTGAAGATAAAACAAGGATGGAGGAAGTACCACATAAGCTGTCCTGAGCTCGCTGGAGAAACTATAACATCAAAGTGTTTCATTGAGCTGGAAATACATCAACACACTGATATTCTGTTAAATTTGAGGTACAACCACAGACCACATTTTGACTGTTTAATGTTGAAACAATTAATAACAGCTTTAGCAAGCTGTTGCTTCTTTTTTGAGACTTGCATCACTTTTTTCAATGGTCATAATTAACAAAGAGGAAAGAGGCATTAGGTGAAATATTTTGAGAATATCCAAATATCTGAAATCTATCATAACGGCAATAATAGTTCACTATTTCTGTTCACATTTTGACAAGAAGTAATGTTTTTAAACAACTAATAAAGATTTGGTTTAGATTAATACTAGGAAGAATTTCAGAGTATTCAGTTCAGTAAATGAACATTATTCTTAGAAGGATGTAGAAACTTTTTTTCTTTTGTACTTTTTAAAGAAAATTGGGCAGTTGTCTGTCAATGATATTTTAACTATAGGGATATTCTTTAATTGGACAGGATATAGGATTAAAAGATCCAACTCTGGACCAGGTTTCCTGAAAGACTGACTATTCCTCCATTGTCTGGTAAGGGCCTTAAGATTAAACAATGAAAACTGGCTAGACCATGTCACAGTCTAATGATTATTGCCTTCTGATGATGTGGAGGCAGGCTTTTTCACTGGTGGCACTCCCTGCTAAAATAAGAAAGGCCCCATCAATATTGGCATTGTGCCAGTTTTTGAAGATGCATTTGATTACACAATTATTTGCTTGATCTCTTGATAATAGTCTGTTTTAATTGCTGTGTTCTAGAATTATTATTTTATTACATATTTTAATTATTGATGTAAAGGGTGGTATCCAGTGAAGCACTTCTGCTAGCACAAAGATCTCTACTTCTCCTCCCTCTCCTATCCCTGTGCACCCCACACCCTCCCCAAATCTGCTGTGGAGGGTGGAGACATGTGGGGAGGTGAGAGGGAGGAGAAGTTCCATTGTGCAGCCAAAAGTCCTTGCATTAGTGGAACTCCTTTGTTGGATTTATATTTTATATTGTTATATTTTAATTTTTGTGTCATTTGTTTTTATACTTTTGAATGACTTAGGAGCCTCTTCTGGCATTAAGTGGTATATAAATAAAGAATTGGATCTCTCCCATTTCTCTGATTCCTTATTTTATTTCTTTATGTTGCACCTTTCCTCCAAGGAGCTCAAGGTGGCGCACATGGTTCTCCCACTCTCCATGTTATCCTCACAACTACTCTGTGAGGTAGGTTAGGCTGAGAGGCAGTGACTCGTCCAAGGTCACTCAGGGAGCTTCATGGGGATTTGAACCCTAGCCTCCCATCCAGTGGCACCCAAACTTCTCCCCCCCATGTATCATGGGCGCCACAGAGCTGTCCTGGAGTGATGAAGAAAAAGAGGACAAAGATACTGAGTGGGACCTGTGGGAGGGTCTGAGTAACTTGCAGTTAGGAAGTGCTGAGGTAGTAGGGTTTAGTACTTTTGGCAGTGATAGCTCCTCCCCCTTAGCTCCAGTTACAACAGAAAGAACGCTGGCCGATCAGGAGCCTGTCCCTTCTTCTCCCCCCCATCCCCTGTCTCCTCCCAAGGTGCTGCTGCTGCACACACCTCCTCTAAGGGAAGAGGATCTCGATGAAGTGCAACTGCCCGTATATCTCCGGACACGTAGACAACTGAGATGCCAGGCGCAGCTGACCCCCGCTTTCCCACCTCGAAGGAGTGCTCACGTGCTTGCGCACTCCCATTCTGTGACACTTTCCTCATGCATGTAGAAAGAGCCCATCTGAACCTACTTAAGGGTTGTAAGGGGGGGTGTCTAATTGCTGCAACAATGTCTTAGCTTTGAGTAGTCATGTCTAGCTATGTCTTGTAGAGTTGCAGAATCTTGTGTGACCTGTAATCACGAAGCACACTAAACTGAAGTTTTTCATTTCATTTTCCTACTGGGGAAAGTTAAACCAGTGGATCTGAGTCTGATTCCAGTAATTTGAACCAGGACACCATGAATTTTTTGAAAATTGCTGATGGCCTTGGCAGACCAGTTCATGATTTTTCTGCCATTGTAATATGCTGTGATAGCTGCTGTATGATTTTTAATTGCATTTTTATTGCTTGTTTTATTTCTTATATATTTTATTGCATTACAATTTGCAGAATTCAAATGGCAATACAATAAAATACATAATAAGGAGTAAAAGATGCGATAAAAACACAATTAAAAGTAAATATGAATATTTAGGGGAAGGGTTGTAGCTCAGTGGTAGACTATCTGCTTTGTGTGCAGAAGGTCCCTGCCTCCAGGTAGAGCTATGAAAAATTCCCCATCTGAAACCCTGGAGAGCCACTGCCAGTCAGTGCAGACAGTACTGAGCTAGATGGACCAATGGTCTGATTCAGTATAAGGCAGCTTTCTATGTTCCTGTTTAATGAAGCTCATGGCCACAGTTTGGGAACCTCTGACTTAGTCCAGTATTCTAACTACTACACTACATAACAACCATTGCAGTGGCAAGGTGTACAAGAAAATAGGAGGAAGTAATATGTTAGGAGTTTACAGAACGTACTAAAACGTTAAACATTTATGAAAAGCTTAATACAGGGATGGGGAACTTTTGGCTATCCTGATGTTGTTGGACTCCGGCTCTCATTAGCTTCAGCCAGCCTAGCCAGTGGTAGGGGATGATGGGAGTTGGGAGTCCAACAACATTTGGAAGGCTTAAGTTTCCCATTCCTGGCATAATAGAAAGTAATAGTATAAGGTTCTTCTTTTTTTTAGAGTGGTGCATAGAGATGGTTTGCGCAATTCCTCCTTTTTAATGTTTAAAATGTAGACCTTATCTTATTAGGAGACTTCATGAAGATTCAAGTAGCATTTTCTTAAATAGCCAGCATTTCTTTATTGAATTTTTTTTTAAAAAAATGTGTTTACACTCCCATGCATGTTTACATTTATTTATTAATTATTAATTTATGAATCACCTTTCACATAAGTCCCAAGGTGATTTACAATCATACAATAAAAGCAACAAAAACAGATTTAAAAACAGTACAAGAACAACTTGAGATACATAAAGTTGTAAAGAAATTTGATGTACTCTACATATGTTCTCTGATTCTTCAGTAAGTTGTGATGACTTACATAACCTTGAAAAAATACCCAGGATAGGTTTGCTATTTTCTAGTTCCAATTAGTATGGAAAGTAAAAGGGAGAAAAAGTATTTTTTACAGGCCACTCGCCTTCGGAAATTATACTCAGTAATGTCTTAAACCAACAGCAACAATAATACAGAGTCTCATGGCACCTTAAAGACTAACAAATTTGCTGTTGCATGATAAACATGGCATAAGGTGCCAGACGACTCTCTGATGTGTTTGCTGCAAATGACTAGCATGGATACTCCTCTGGAAACCATCTCGCAGGTGAATGCCCTGGGAACATAAGCATCTGGCTTCCCCCAGTGGTTAACCAAAGCTTCTTGGAAGTTCTTAGGAAGGGTCTGGAGGCAATCTCTCTTGCCTTCCGTCATTCCCCAACAGGTGGCATTCAGTGGGCATACTGTCTCTGAACAGTAAATGGTATGGGATTGCTGCCCTGGGCACCTTCTGGGAGGAAGGGCAGGGTATAAATTTAATAAATAAATTAATTAATGGAAGAAAACTTTATTAATAGCTGCTAGTCATGAAAGCTATATGCACTCTCTCTGTTTTATCTCCCTTTAAAAAATGGTAATCAACACTACAAATTCCATAAAATAATAGTTGCTCTGTGGTTGTTCCAGAGGTGAGGCAGCAGGACCATAAACCTTCACTAGAGTTGGTGGGCTATAGCCTTTATCTAAAAAAGTATTTAAGTTCTGCCCCCTCATAAAATATCAGAGCAGTGTACAGCAATATAAAACTTAAAAGCCATTAAAAGGAATGCAGGACAATAATTAACATGACTGACTGCTGAAGAAGATTTTAAACAACTGCTTAGGCCTGCGAGTATAAAAAAGTCTTCAAGAGAAAAAGTCAAAAACGAGGATGCCTGCTGAGTCTCTGCTGGAAGAGTGTTCCACAGCATGGGACTGGTGACAGGCCTTAAATACCCAACATCTGGTACTTTGCTCCCTCCATTATCACGTGGAGGGCCAGGCATGATGGGCTGACACAGTGAGTATGGAAAGATAGTTGGGGGGTGGGGGCAGGTATAGCTTGGCAGGCCCTTGCAAGTATTAAAGGCACAGAAACTTGCAGGTGCAGCTTTTCTCACCTTTGTGTCCCAACGTGTACCTGTCAAAAACTCCATCTTCTGTGCAGCTGTTAAAGGTTCAGCAGTATTGTTCTCCTCTGCATCTGGTCATTCTAACCATTCCTCCAAGCGGGGATGTAGATTGGAAAGGTTACATGCTTGGACATTCCACTTAAAGAAACAAAATGTGCTGGGCAATATCTTGAGTATGGCAGAAGAAACTGTATAAGGCATATTTAATTAAAGTACCATTGCCACTTGATATGCTCCCTCAAAGAGGCGAGTGAATACTATCATAGACAATGTAGATCCTGACACTCCCCTCCCCATATTTTTTTGCTTTGGGATAAAGTCTGCAATCCTAAGCAAACTTGGTAGGGAGTTCCTTTGCACTGGTGAGGCTTACTTCTGAGTAAACATGCTTAGGATTTCATTGTAAACCATGCAAAAATGTTTATCACATTAATATTACAAATATCAAGTAATGACTTGGTTGACCCACATATATATAATGCCTAGAGTTTTCCTATGAAGTGAATGGAGTGCTCATCAATGAATACTACTTTATTAAGTGCTAAAATACTTAAACTGATTGTGTACTCCCAGGGTTGCCTTCCCTTGGATATCTGTGCAAGTTCTAGAATAATTATTAGTCATTGGTCTTACTTGATTTCTTTTGACTACCTTTCAGTCTGGTTTCAGGTGGGGCTTTTGTACAGACCAGAGCTTGGGTTACTCTGATATTATAGGTGAGGTACAGGGACTGTGTGATCCTGCTCATTCTCTTGGACTTCATGGCAGCATTCAAAAACCATCGTGACATCTGCCTAGCTAGCCTTTCTGGGTTGGAAACTGGAGGCACTCTACTTCAGTGATTTCATTCCTATTTGTAGGGTAGTTCTAGAAGATAGTGCTAGGAAACTTCTGTTTAGCTCTGTGGCATTTATCCTGCAGGTTCTTCAAGGTTCCATTTTATCACCATGCTCTGAAGCAGTGTCTAGAATTGGTGATAGACTGGATGAAGGCCGATAAACAAACTGAATCCAGATAATATGGAGGTACTGTTGGTAGGTGGTTCATCTAACCAGAATGGTAGAATGTAACCTATTTTGGATGGGGCTGCACTTACCATAAAAGATCAGTATGAGGGTCTTGCTAGATTGTTTTGTCACTGGAGAGCCAAGTGATTGGCTTGGAGTGCCTTTCATCTGTTGAGGCTACTATGTCAGCTGCAGTCATTTCTGTGATAGAAACAAAGGCCATTCACTCTATGACTAAATGTGAATAAGTGAGCGTGTGGGTTCCCACAGAGGAGACTGCAGCTGCTTCACTCCTCTCTAGTTGTTCTGTTGCTGTGCTGCACTGAGCTAAGCCATAGTTTGGCTTAGTGTGTTGTCCAAACTCAGGCTGTCTTGCAGGGCCAATGCCAGGCATGCCGGGGCCTGTAGGCACGAGCCTGCCCCGGGCACACACTCACACCCCACCTACCTACCTTTCCCTTGGCGAATGCTGCCCACGTTGTGTGTGCATGTCTGCCATCAACCAAGATGGTGGCCGAGGCTTCCCTAAGGGGCTGATGTCTCTGCTGCCATCTTGGTTGATGGCCGGCTTGCACCCGCAGCGTAACCAGCATTTACATCAGGGGAGAGATAGGAGGGGCATGCAGGCGGGTGTTGCGGGCCTGTGCGGCAGTAGGGGTGTGTGCCTGGGAGCTTCCTCTTGCCATCTGTGGCAGGGTCGGGAACCAACATTGCTGCGGATCATGGAAGGGAGCGCTACCCAGCCACCCTAAGGAGGGACCTGGCAAGGGCCCAACCTGGCCGGCCTCTGGTGCCAGCCCTGCTCTCCTGGACAAGCCTTTGTTCCAGCTTGTGCTTTGTCTGAAGAGAGGTAAGCATGAAGCAGTAGCAAAACGACTGGGGAGGAATGAAGCTGCTGTGATCTCCTCTCTGAAACCTGCATGCCTGAACATTTGTGCTAAGCCATGATTTGGCTTTGCAAGATGTACAAGCCGGGCCAGTGTGGCTACATTATCCATGGCCTGGTAGCATTCAGATTAAACTATAGTAATGAATTGTATATGGAACTGCTTTCAACACCATTTTCAAATTTCAGTTAGTGCAAAAGACTAGTCAGTGAGAACGTATTTCCCCAATTCTTAAGCATTTTAGCATTTCCAAGCTTATTTTGAAATGTTGGTGCTTATCTTTAAGGATAAATGTGGTTTGGGACCATGGTATAGCAGCAACACTTCCTTCTATATGTCTGCCTGTGCATCAAGATTATAATCCAAAACTCTTCTCCACATGGTCCTGCTGTCAAGAGGTGAGTCAGGTGATGACAGGGGAAAGGGCCTTTTTAACTGGGGTGCCACATTTATAGAATTCTCCCCCTAGCAAGGCTTGCCTGGTGCCCGTTTTGTCATATTTTCAGTGCCAGGCCAAGACTTTATTAATGTTCCCAAGTGGTTGATTGTTAAGATCTTTTTTCTTTTTGAATTTTCATATTACTGTTATGTTTCCTTCTATTGTGTATCTTTTTTTTTCTTTTGAGATGCAACCATCAATATTTACGCTGAAGGGCGTAGCATAGAAATATTTTAAAATAGACATAATAAATAAATTGAACAAAGAAATGTAGTTAGAATTGGCTCTTGCAGCTGTTTAATTTCTTCAAACTGGTTTACTTTGAAACTTGGACATATGCAGTCTGACTTTTGATCCCTCTATCCTGGCACTGTTACTCTAATTGGCAACTGCTCTGAAGGGTCTGTTTCCCAGACCTAATATACTTTAACTGTAGTAGATTGATATCACAGATAGGAGGTTATCAAAACTTCCTATCTTCATTGCAGTGGGCCAACAAAATTAGTCTGCCCAGTCTTCTGCCAAGCAAAATGACCTTCTCTTATTATGTTGGTTACTGTACTTAAATGCTGGAAGACAACAGTGACTTCCCATTAAGTTCCCACTTAAGTGTGTATAGGATTGCAGTCTTAGTCCTATATAGCTGCAGAGGGTGTTCCTCATTTGCTAGTGTTGTCTGGGAGAATTAAGGGGCTTTGGGAAGCCCTAGAGATCTTCCAGGCAGGGCATTACAAACACATATTCTTCATAGCTACTATTATGCTGCAGTAAGTGTGTGTGTGAATTTAAAAGGCATATTTTACTTTTGCTCACTATAATCACTATAATCTATAAACTTTGCATTAGCTTCACTGTGCTTGTTATGTATTGCAACTCAGAGCTGTGACCCACAACAATACTTGTCTGAATTCAAAGTCTGACTCATCCTATAGGTTTTGATCTGGTAATCTTAGGGCATACCACTTTGCACTTGTTACTCCAGAAAGTGAACTAATTATTTGTACATGGTCATGCTACTGGCTGTGGCTGCTTATTGTATAATATTTAAAACGAAAACAGTAGGATAGCCCACAATACCTATTGATGTTTAGAGTGAAAGTCCCAGTGAAAAGTCCTGTTTAATCCCCATTCATGAAAAATGTTTTGCTGATAGTAGCTCATTGAGCAAGCCAGTGTGGTGTAGTGGTTAAGGTGTTGGACTATGACGTGGGAGACCAGGGTTTGAATCCCCACATAGCCATGAAGCTCACTGGGTGACCTTGGGCCAGTCACTGCCTCTCAGCCTCATGAAAACCCTATTTATAGGGTCGCCATAAGTCGGAATCGACTTGAAAGCAGTACATTTACATTATTTAGCTCATTGATTGCTATGATAGATGGCCCAGTGAGCATGCAGTTCTAAACCATGGTTTAGTACTACATGAAGGAGCCTCAATGAGTATGAGAGAAGTGTTTAGCTTGTGCACTCCCCCTCTCCTCTCCTCCTGCTACAAGACCAGGAGGAATTCTGCTCAGTTTAATTTTACTTGTAAAGAATCTCAGTTTAGTTTTAATATAAAACCAGGGATCTCGGTTTAAAACGCATTCTGGCTGTTAGCCAGGTTCATAATACATGGTTTGAAGTTGACTTATGCAATTGACGAGCTTGTTTTAAATGAAGCTCCCTGGTTTAAAGGTAACCAAGGCAGGATTTTTTTAAAAATATGAAACCAAACTCTCCCAAAGTCCTTCTGGCAGTGTAGAAGAAGGAGGGGGAAGCAGGGAACATGTGAGTCTTGGGCTGATTGAGCCTTATACCTGTAGTGTTAAATCATGGTTTAGCATTGCATGCAAATGCCACTAGTATATTTAATTCTTGTTACAGAAATAATCCTTGTGCTTTTAATAGTTTAATATAACCAAGGATGCTATTCTTTCTCTAATGTAGTTTAATATATACATTGCTTTACTTAATCAATGAATCTAGCTGTTGGAAAAAACAAGCTTGGCCTGCTCAAGATGCATGTGTTCAGCCTGCTATGCTTAAACCATGCCATTTAAGGAAGGGAAGGCATGGTCAATCAAAAACATACAGCACACCTAGAAATTTGCTAGAATATATTTCACCTCCCATTGTTTTATCCTGTGCAAACTGAGACACTTCTCATGTCCCTTAGAGACTATTCTGCGCAATAGTCAGTGCCATTATTCCATAATTGTTTTTGGATTTTTTTTAAGTGTAAATTATGCAAAGTGTTGCTGTACTTCACACATTCACAGAAACGGAAGCAAAAGAAAATGATTTACTATAGGAAACTTCACTAAAATTGCAAAGTAAATCAAACTTATGTAAAATGACTATCAGAACTATATCAACTGTGTTAATATTGTTGCTTCCTCACTGCTAAAACAAGATCAGCACAGCACACGTCTTGTTTCTGTGATTTGGGCTGATTGCAGGTGTTGCCATCACTCACCATATGCTCAGAGGCACGTTACCAAATTCTTCCAAACTACACAGCAAGTGGATTGGACTGTGAAAGACCAACCCAAATTGTGTTTGCATTTTGACAAATTTGTAGGGCGGTATAATATCTCAGAGAGGAGGCCAGTCTCCTGCTCCCCTGGTGCATTCACAATACTGCCCAATTTCCCTGCTTTTTAAAGTTTGATAGAAATATCTGTGGGCTATAGGTACTTCCTTAAACTACAAGGGTGTTTTTTTTTTTTGGTCTATAAGTTAATATGCTTTAAGTTGGAGAAGATTATCCCATATACTAAATTTTCTTCATATAGAGTAGGAATCATGCTTATTTAAAATTCATTTGTCAGGAGATGGGGATGGGTGGGAAAGTATAGTCAGAACAAAGATCAAATTCCAGGGGAGATTAATCAGGATCTTAGGGGCCAGATGTAGGAATGTAGTTAGAGCAAGGCAAGGCACACCAGGAGTCTTCACTTGCACTTAGACTGAGAAGGTAGTTTGGAAGAAATAGTTCTATTGGACCTGGTGGATCATGATCGACCTGTGGGGTCAGTTGACTTAAGTGGCTGTCTTGACCTACAGAGCTTGGTCTGCTGGGCCTGCTGATTGAGCAGGAAGTAAGATGCTGTAGCCTGGTTTCTGAAGGGTGACGTTTCCTACCCTCATTGCCTTTTAAGTGGCTTCTCTTACATTATTAATACTTCTGATCAGAAGCATTAAGATTTACTGCACTGAGCTATTGCATCCACTCATTTGCCACATAACATTAGTAAAGGCCACAGTTCAACAAAAGTTGTCATATCATTGAGAGCTAGAAATCAATATAACTTGGTGGGTTGGTTTGATTAAAACTGGGCTCCTACTGGGAGGAAGGGTGGGATATAAATCAAATCAATAAATATAATTCATCCAAAGTTAACCTGACTGGTCATAAAGGTTCTCGGGGCAGATAACACTGGAAATATCACTCAGCTGTAGCAGCAAAATTGGCTCTAGTGAGATGATGTTGTCAATCAGCTTGACTCTAGGACCTCTTTTAGCCCCTCCCCCAACATTTGCTAGTGCTGAGTGTACTGCCAAGGCAATATCGCAAGACATGGTGCTACATTAAAGACTTGTTTTACTGGAAATGTTTCACAGCATTATTATGATAAAGCAAACTGTGAAGTATGAAATGAAATATTTCACTGCTTAGAAAAGCTAATGATTAAGTGGTATTTAAATGCCTTCAATAATAAATATTTAGAACAAGCAATTAAATCTTTATTAAATAGTATCTGCAGACTTCAGTCATTCATATTTGGTGCAAAATTACTCCAGCTAGAGACTGTTTTTTGTCAATATAAGAACATTATTGCTGCTGCTATTTTTTCTTCCAGGGTTTGAAATAATTGTTTTAAAAGAGTTGTAAATCAGACATATTGTTACTGGTTTTATGGGCATGCAGGATCTAGGTCGCTTTCTTAACATCTCTTTCTTTGCTGTAACTAAGCTAATTCCAGGTGAATACAATTTATATAAATATACTAATCCAGCTGTTGGACTTGGCTTCTGATCAGCCATCAACTTGCTGGGTAGCCTTGGGCCACTTTCAGCATCAGTTCCCCATTTGTAAAAAGAGAGTATGCAAAATTATTGTGGAGATGAATAGAAGGACTGTACAATAAAAGTGGTATGAAAATAATACAGAAGATGATGGTGGATTCCAAGATGTCACTTCTAGACATTTTGCATATGGTCTTGTATGTTCACCTCTTGAATTATGAATCAGAAATATGTAAATATGTGTTGAGAATTAGTAACAGGCTTAAACTATGTTCATATTACTTAATAGTGCTAATTCCGCACTTCCCATGTTTGAATTCATGAGAACAACTATAAGTCACTCCTGTCATGGTGAAAAATATTATACCATAGCTGCCTCTAAGTTGACTTAGGTGTGCTTCTGGGATTCCATATACTTTTAATATGATTACTTTTGCCATAGGAGCAACCTGTGAGTATCCTGGATGAAAAGCGTAATGTTGGAAAGGTGCTTATAGATATATTTTTCTGTTTTATTTCAGATAAGATGGAAAACTGTTTTATTACAACAATATGTTTTGCTGCTGACCTGTCTTGTAATTACACTGGAAGCAGTGCCTATAGACATAGACAAGACTAAAGTACAAGAGAAAGAACAAGTAGAGAATGCAAAAGTAGATAATCCGGTAAGTTAAATAAGTACTTTGTAGCGTTATCAATATCATAAGCATTACCATCGCCTCTGAACTGATAAATATATTATCTTCCTGGCACTTGGTCCTAAATTTAGGTCCTTTGCTTTTTGATTTGTTAGTTTTGGGGAGGTATTGTAGGGAGACAGAGCGAGTGAAAGAGAAGAAAGATTGAAGAAATGCTGTCAATGGAACATTTTTTTTCTTTCCAGAGAAAGCAATTTATATTCAAAGCACTTCCTCTGGCACATTGAGTACAAACTGCTTTCTCAGAAGAGGAAAAAAATGGTCCATTGTTAAACAAATAGATTCCCATATGATTTGGGGAAAGGAATTTTATTTATTTATTAAATTTATATTCCACCATTCCTTCCAGAAGGAGCCCAGGGCAGCAAACGAAAACACTAAAAGTACTCTAAAACATCATAAAAACAGAATATCTCAAAAATATATTAAAACAAAACATCTTTAAAAACATCTTAAAAACCAATTCCAACACAGATGCAAACTGGGGTAAGGTCTTTACTTAAAAGGCTTATTGAAAGAAGAAGGTCTTCAGTAGGCACCAAAAAGGTAACAGATGGTGCCTGTCTAATATTTAAAGGGGAGGGGATTCCAAAGTGTCAGTGCTACAACAATAAAGATCCACTTTCTATGTTGTGCGCAATGACCTCCTGATAAGATGGTATCTGCAGGAGGCCCTCACCTGCAGAGCGCAGTGATTGACTGGATATATAAGGGGTAAGACAATCTTTCAGGTATTCTGGTCCCAAGCTGTATAGGGCTGTGTACACCGAAACCAGGCTCTTGAACTTGACTTGGTAGCTAACGGGCAGCCATTTCTCTCCCTGAATGCCAGGTCCAAATTACTATTTGGACTCACCCTGGCTAATTGTAAGTTGACAATAACAGCAAACAAACCATGGGAATCCAGTCACTAACCTCCCACCATCTCATTTAATCTGGCACTTAAAATTCGCTTTGTCCTTAAAAGCTAGAAAGAAAGTAAGAGGGAGGGAAAGCTATAGGGAAAGCATCACATTTACCTTATTACCTCTGTTGTATTTCTGTTTTGTGCTACAGAGTCTTCTCTTTAGAAATGGCTTCTCTAAAGAGGCCAGTGAAATCCACAGAAGTTGCAATTCCCCATAGGATGTGTGTAATTATGGCTGATTCATTTGAATACTTTTGTTACTCAGTGCTTCTCTTCCTGTACTGTACCTATTTTAATAAATTGATACTTATTTTTCTGAAGGACACAGGGCTTTATTATGATGCATACCTCAGGCAAGTGATAGATGTCCTGGAGACAGACAAACATTTCAGAGAGAAGCTCCAGACAGCAGACATAGAGGCGATAAAGGTATGGACAATGACCATCAAACCTTAATAAAGGGAACAGTTAAGTAGTGAAATTTTAACCAGCAAAATCGTTATTAGGTCCTTACTTACTTCAGTGTGAGATCTAAGTACATGCTTAAATCTCTCCCTTTGAAACCAATGGTTCTTTTATCTGCTAAAGCATGCAGCTTGTTTAGAAAAGACAGGGCTCTGTGGTTTATAAGGAGACAAGAGAAATTCATGGAGTTCAAAGCTATCAATGGCTAATATCTCCAGTGTCTGAGAGGGTATCTCTCTGAGTACCAATTGCTGGGAATCACAAAAAGGGAGAGTGCTGTTGCACTCAGATCCTACTTGAAGGCTTTTCATAGGCACCTGGTTGGCCACTGTGAGAACAGGATGCTGGGCTAGATGAGCCCCTTGCTCTGATCCAGCTGGGCTCTTCTTATGTTCTAATAGAAGCCAGTAGGCCATGCAGGTGCTATGGAGTCAGTTCTAATACAGCAACTTAATCCATGAAAAATACAGATAAGGCATGAACCAAAATTATTAATTTTTGATACAGCTATACAGGAGCAGACAGCTGGGTTAGAGCTGCCTCCTGACACCAGCATTACTACAGCTTACCTGAAAGGGGCTGGCAAGGTCAGGGCTGTGTGGATGCAATGGCAGAAACATGGATTGACTCCACCGGTGTGTCTGCACAGCCCCAACCTTGCTGCTGCCCTGCCCCACTCCAGGTAACTGTTGCGGCGCTAGTGTTGGGAGGGTGGCTTTGCAGTGCACAAACAGCCACAGTGGCTGCTACTGTCAATATATAATTTGTTCATGAAGTATTAATCCTAAAGTGTGTGTTCTGAAATTCAAAACAATGTCCAATTTGCTTAGTCTGCACTGAGACAGATAGTTAATGGCACTGTGGTGCAAATGGCTATATGTTGCCTATTTCTAGACTTACCAGGACAAGTGTGGGTGTTTAGGGGTGCAGAGTGCTAGTGACACATCATGCAAAAGTTCCAGGCAAGACAGGTCGATTTCAGTGGTGATAAAAGTTGACTGCTCCATTCTTGGCTCTGCCCTTGGGTAGTACCTTGAAAACATCTTTCTGGCAGCCCAAACCTGTCCCTAGGTTCTGTTGTACAATTTGGTCATTAGTGAATGCTGCTGAGGCACTTCCTCTGAGGTTTCATAGCTGTCATGCTTCTGCTTTTAGTGGATATACAGTATAGAGCCAACAGCTCTGCGGGTTTGCATCTCTCTTGTTCATGCTAGAAATTATTTTGCCTGATCCAGCTGTTCCTTGAATGTGTGGGAGCTCTAGTGTGCAGAGGTTTCCGTGCAGGGCTTCCTCATTCACTTTAGACAGGGGAAGCACTGCTTGTGCGTCTCCATCACATGCATTGTGTTCCCTGATCCTGAAATGAAAAAGGAAGCCTTCCATTCCAACAGTACTCTATCAACAACACAGTCTTGCAAAGCTTTGTACTGAAGACTGGATTGGAGCATTAGCTTACTTATTCTACTCATTTATTTATTGTATATGAAACATAAGGATGTTAGACTTTGGATTCTATTTCTGTGTTAAAAGTGAATAATATGTCCTTCCAATAGTAACGTATAACTTGTGAAATATTTCATCATCGTCTCTCAGTACATTGAGCACATATTAGAACAGTGACTCTGTAGTTACCTTCTAGAAAAGTTACTGTGATTGATAAAGATAATCATTTGTTTTGTCAACAGAGTGGAAAGTTAAGCAAAGAGCTAGATTTAGTTAGCCATCATGTGAGAACAAGGCTGGATGAACTGAAAAGACAAGAGGTTGCAAGATTAAGGATGTTAATTAAAGCCAAAATTGATTCATTTCAAGGTAAGAACACAAAGCAAAAAGTTGGACAAGAGTTGACTGGGCAGTGGGTAAACATCTGATGTAAACAGTAATGTTTCCCTTGTTTACATCAGTAGCAGAGATTAAAATGAAATAGAATGCTGTAAGAGTTTCTGTGTTTCCCTTGACCTCATTACACATCCCTGTCCTGTTTGGAAATCAGGAAGAACGAGACAGACCGGCTCTGAGGAAACAACACACAGAGATTTGGAATTATGGTTTAGAACAGCGGAGGCAACTAGAGGGGTTCCACTTTCATATCCTCAAATACTCTTGTGGTTTTTTCATTAATTTCTTTCATCTTTGCGAGGATTAACTTTTCTCATTGAGGACTAGTAACATCAAAGTATAGTTCATCAGTTGTCAGTTTGCCAAGTTATGAAAATACAGAACAAAAATAAAATGTTAATATTATCCCTTTAATATTGCAAAATATTTCTACTAGTTTGATATTTTAAAAATATACTAGCATCTTGTTCCTAATTTTTATGAATGAATGAATTGTTTTATTACAGTCACAGACCAGATATTAAAAAGAAAACAGCAAGAAAGATTAAAACATTTAAAAAACAATACTACCGAAATTCCTACAATCCATGAATAATTCTTTAAAAAGACTGACAGCATTTTTTCCTAATTTACATAGTAGTGAGGAGAAACTTTGCAACATTAGTGGTGACATGAGATAATATTTTTTATGTGTGTAAGTAAAACCCTTAACAATATTTTTCAAAATGTTTAAATTGCAGATTGTATAGTAATGAATTTGTTGAAACATTTCTGTTAAAACAGTATTACCTAAAATATGCACTAGTAGATTTTTCCAACGTGCATAACAGAATGGTGAGATTATGTTGTAAGTGGCAAACTGAATGTTGTTTCATGGCTGTGGTGGGGAACCTCCAGACCAGGCCCACTAGGCTTTGGATGTTGGCTGTTTGGGGCAAACCATGCCCATCTTTCCTGGTCCTGACATCATATATGGCATTGCCGCCCTGGGCTCCTACTGGGAGAAAGGGCGGAATATAAATCTGATAAATAAATAAATAATCAGGCACAGGAAAGTTCACACCATGTATTTAAACTTTAAGATTTAGCTAAAAGGAAGAAGAACTGGAAGTACACTCTTCAATGCACTCCTGATTCTTCCTTTGCATCAAAAAGTGGACACTTTTTGAATTGGTGCCTTCTTCTGTTGCCCTGCACTTGCTTTTTAATGCAAAGAAAGAATTGGAAGCACACAGAGTGCATTTCTGGTTGTTTCCTTTGAAGTTGAGTCACCTGACATAATGGTGATGTCATGTGATTGACAGCCCTGCCCACTTGCCAAAATGGCCCATAGGGGATGGGATTCTCAGCATCTGGTCCATTGAACAGATCCTGTTTTATAGGATAACTTTATTATAGAATTGGCTCTGTGTTTAAAAATGTCTGAAAGAAAGATAAATTTCAGAAAATCAGTGGATATTATGTCTAATACAGTTCAATATATATAATATTCAGAGTACCATATAAAATTATTGCTATGCTGCTGCAATACTTATCAAAACAGTGACACATTAAAAAAACACAATTGGTGCAGAAATGTTTTTCTGTTACCGCAGTGCTTGTTTTAGGGTGCAGGAGATAGCAAGAAGAAAATGTTTTGCAAGATGATACATGGATAAATGGGTCTGTTTTACTTTGTGCAGCATTTTAAATGCTTACATTTCATTAAGCAGTAAATTGTGCTTCGGGGGATAGAATGGACGGTCAGACTTTATGAAGACAGATTATCTAGTCCATGTAACAGTTTTAGTCCTTCTCTAAAGCACTTAGGGCCAGTTCACATGATTATCCATTACAAATGTCCCTCCAGAACTGATTTCACTATTTGTGGCAAACAGTTAATCTGAATAGTTCCACATCAGAACAAATCACAATTCTGCCCAGTAAGCATTAGGAAAATTTGGGATGGGAGTGCTGAAAAAAAAGTGCCTTTGCTCTTAAATCCCACACCAAACTGGTGTTGCCTTGCTGAGGCTTGTTTAATTAAATATTGCTACTTTTAAAAAATCATTTTGTACATTTTGAGTTGTATTCTTAGAACCATAGAGTTGGAAGGGGCTTAAAAGGCCAACCTCTGCTCATTGCAGGAATCTATATTAAAGCATACCTGACAGGTGGCTGTCCAGCTGCCTCTTGAATGCTTCCAGTGTTGGAGAGCCCATCACCTCCTTAGGTCATTGGTTCCATTGTCATACCGCTCTAACAGTTAGGAAGGTTTTCCTGATGTTCAGTTGAAATCTGGCTTCCTGTAACTTGAGCCTATGATTCTGTGTCCTGCACTCTGGGATGATCAAGAAGAGATCCTGGCCCTCCTCTGTGTGGCAACCTTTCAAGTACTTGAACAGTGCTGTCATATCTCCCCTCAGTCTTCTCAAAGCTAAACATGCCCAGTTCTTTCAGTCTCTCCTCATAGGGTTTTGTTTCCAGTTCTCTGATCATCCTTGTTGCCCTCCTCTGAACCCATTCCAGTTAGTTTGCATCCTTCTTAAAGTGTGGTGTCCAGAACTGGATGCAGTACTCAAGATGAGGCCTAACCAGTGCCGAACAGAGGGGAACCAATACTTCACGTGATTTGGAAACTATACTTCAGTTAATGCAGCCCAAAATAGTATTTGCCTTTTTTACAGCCACATCGCACTGTTAGTTTATATTCAGCTTGTAATCAACAACAATCTGAAGATTCTTGTCGCATGTAGTATTGCTGAGCCACGTATCCCCTATCTTATGACTGTGCATTTGGTTTCCTTTTCCTAGGTGTAAAACTTTGCACTTATCCTGGTTAAATTTCATTCTGTTGTTTTCAGTTCAATGCTCCAGCCAATCAAGGTCCCTTGGGATTTTGTTCTGTCTTCCAAAGTATTAACTATCCCTCCCAATTTTGTATCATCTGCAAATTTGATAAGCACTCCCTGGACCTCCTTGTCCAAGTCATTAATAAATATGTTGAAGAGTAGTGGACCCAGGACTGAGCCCTGAGCTCGTTACCTTCCACCAGGTTGAGAAGGAACTATTGATAAGCACCCTTTGAGTACAATTTTTTTATTTATTTATTATTTAATTTGTATCCCACCCTTCCTCCCAGCAGGAGCCCAGGGCGGCAAACAAAGTGCTAAAAACACTTTAAAACACCATAAAAACAGATCTTAAAATACATTAAAACAAAACAGTGTTAAAAACATTTTTTAAAAAAAACTTTAAAAAAGGGTTAAGAATATTATTAAAAAAACATATTAAGCATACAATTCTGGAGCCAACTGTGGATCCACCTGATAGTTGTTCAATCTAGCCCACGTTCAGATAGCTTGCTAATCAGAATATCATGGGGCACGTTGTCAAAGCTTTGCTAAAGTTGAGATACATTATGTCCACAGCATTAGTCTACCAGGGAGGTTACCCAATCAAAAAATGTGATTCAGGTAAGAGTTAGAGTAGACCCAATGAAATTAATGAAGCTAAATTAGGCATGTCTATTAACTTCAGTGGGCCTACTCTGAGTAAGACTAGCATTGAATACCACTCCTTGTAAGCAGAATTTCAAGCAGTAAAATCCTTTGAATAGGGATATAATGTTCATTTTCCCGGTAAGCAAAGGCTAGGGCCCTCTTGCTAATCAGCAGTTAGTGAGCTTTAGAACTTATCTCACTTAGAGCCATTTGCAACATGATAAAATTCTTACAGGAAAAAAACATGCAAACAACTCAGTAGATGTGCACACTGTGGGTGGCATCCAGTTATGTAAATCTGTGCATGGAATGGATGTCTGCTGCTGCAGCAGGATTTCCTTTCCTCTTCTCCCACCTGCTATTCCCCACATGCCCCCAAATCTGTTTCAGGGGGTTGTGGCACCCTCTGGAGCAAATGTTGGGGAAAGGGTTGGGGGGGCAGAGGGAGGAGAGGAAGGACAAATCCTGCTGTGCCTGTGAAAATCTGCTTATGTGACAATGGATATTCCCCCACATTGAGAAGCAGCAGAATGTGCATATGATGATCTAAACGAGGGCTGTATGCTACGTAGAAGTCTTTCTTTGTATGAATTGTTTCACATCTCAGAAGGCCATTGAATCTCTTCCCACCCCAAGCTGCCTTTCATTCAACCTTGTAGAATTCCAAACTGGATTGATTTAGAATCTAAAGCGTTGAGGAGTCTGGTGTAGACATAATATTCTTGGTCTTTTACCCGCTTCCTCCCCCTCCAGCCTTCTTCACAGGTGTGAATTTCCTCTTTCTCCTCTTACAATGTAAAGCAGAGTCCCATCTGAATCAGTGTTGCTTGAAGCTGGTTTAACAAAAGGCCAGGCCATTTAGCAGCAAATTGTTCAAACATAGAACGGTTAAGGGAGAAGAAAGGAATTTGCATCTGAAGGCAGAGGCTGGTGGAGGGGAATACGCATTCTCACAGCCTATTCCTGGGTTCTTAATGCTAATTGAGGAACACTGCAACTACCTGGCCCATAGTTGTGTAATCCTTTTCTCATTATCTCCTACAGAAAGCGGCTAATGATTAAGAGGCCAGAAAAGCCAAAGCTGCTGTGTTTTTCTTTTGTCTTCATTCATATGTAACTAAGTAAACACATTTTACTTGTCTGGCCATAAGCCATCATAAAACCAAAAGATCAATACAAAATAAAGTCCTAAAGCAATATTTGACGGAATTGTTGGTCATGACAAGAACCATAATTTGATACATGATTCATGTGAACCAAAATTAAGTGGACACAAGTGGAACCTGCAACCAAACATTGGCATGTTTCCTCACAGAAATGTTCCTATTCAGGGTGCCAGCCAGCTGTTCCCTCCTTCAGGATACTATAAACTGTAAGGGACTTGAAGAAGGCTAACCTCCCACCCCCATTCTCTTTCTTTTCCAAATGACACTCGCCATTCCATGGAAACCACTGAGCATGCTCAGCCATCATTGGCTGTTTGACAGTTTTCTGGTTTTTTTCTTTACTCTTTTTCCTTTTTCTTTTAATGAAAACTTTTATACTGTTGTGTCCCTGGAGAATGTAGAAACCACTACCTTATTTCTAGGTGGCTGTACAGTCTGTTGAGTGCCAATCCACTTCCCTTCCCAACTAGCATGCAACCATCCAAATTTGTTATTGGAAAGAATGATGGATATTGAAATTGATTAAGTACAGAATATTTGTAGTATGTGTCTGCTATAATGTACATTTTAATTTGTCAATTAAAATTACAGTGTAATCCCTATACACTTAACAATTGTATTCTTTTGAATGTCAGTATTCTTTTCACCTCAACTAAAGTGCATCCCTGAGATGCTATTGAGGGCGGCAAGATATTAAATGTGTTTTTAAAGTATGCTTTGTTATCCATACAGTGCTAAAAGCTTAACCTTTTGTTTGGCATATTGTATATATTAATACAAGTAAATAAATAATTTCTGTCTTTGTATGGATTGTTTTTAGATTCTGGCATAGACCACCAATTCCTTCTCAAACAGTTTGAGCATCTGAACCATGACAACCCTCACACTTTTGAAGCTAAAGATTTAGACATGCTAATCAAAGCTGTAAGTGTTGAGCAAATATTTTCAAGATGCTTGTTTGCTGCTACTGCTGTATTTTTCTTGAGTGGAATCTACTTTTTCTCCCTCCTTCCATTCTGAATAACTGTCATAGTTACCTCAGGAGTCATCGTCTGAGAATCCCATTTGATTCCGTAATGTAATATTGTGCCACAGAAAATGTATCTGCATTTGAAAACAGTCTGTTCATTTTTCTCGTAGTGCCTCATGTGACTTGCATTCTTATGCCAATATAAGTAGCCCTTGGAGTTTTTTACAGAGCCTTTAAATTGAATGCTCTTTCATTTATTTATTATTTGATTTGTATCTCACCCTTCCTCAGAGCAGGAGCCCAGGACGGCAAACAAAAGCACAAAAACCCTTTAAAATATCATAAAAACAGACTTTAAAATACATTAAAACAAAACATTTTTAAAAAAGCTTCAAAACATGTTTTAAAAAAAGATTAAAAATATTTTTTAAAAAAGAAGGTTTAAAAGCATATTAAAAAGCAATTCCAACCCAGACGCAGACTGGGATAAGGTTTCAAGTTAAAAGTCTCATTGAAAGAGGAAGGTCTTCAATAGGCACCAAAAAGATAACAGAGATGGCGCCTGCCTAATATTTAAGGGGAGGGAATTCCACAGGGTAGGTGCCGCCACGCTAAAGATGCGTTTTCTATGTTATGTGGAACAGACCTCCTGATAAGATGGTATCTGCAGGAGGCCTTCACCTGCAGAGCACAGTGACTGACTGGTTACATAAGGGATGAGACGGTCTTTCCAGTATCCTGGTCCCAAGCTGTACAGAGCTTTGTATACCAGAACCTAGAACTTGCCCCAGTAGCAAATGGGCAGCCAGTGCAATTCTTTCAGCAGTGGGGTGACATGCTGGCAATACCCTGCCCCAGTGAGCAGTCTCACCACTGCATCTTACACCAGCTGCAGCTTCCGAACCAACCTCAAGGGCAGCCCCACATAGAGAGCATTACAGTACTCCAGCCTGGAGGTTACCAGTGCGTGGACAACAGTGGTCAGGCTATCCTGGTCCAGAAACAGCTGCAGTAGTCTTACAAGCCAAAGCTGGTAAAAGGCACTCCTAGTCACTGAGGTCACCTAGGTCTCTAGTGTCAAAGATGGATCCAGGAGCACCCCCAGACTATAGACCTGCTCTTTCAGAGAGAGTACGACCCCATCCAAAGCAGGCAACTGACCAATTATCTGAACTCAGGAACCACCAACCCACAGATCCTCTGTCTTGCTAGGATTCAGACTCAGTTTATTGGCCCTCATTTAGCCCATCACCGACTCCAGGCAGCGGTCCAGGGCTTGCATGGCCTCTCCCAATTCAGATTTAACAGAGAAATAGAGCTGGGTATCATCAGCATACTGCTCACACCTCGCCCTAAATCTCCTGATGACCGCTCCCAAGGGCTTCATATAGATGTTAAACAATATGGGGGAATAGATGGTAACCTGCACACCCCACAGCACAACTGCCAGGGGGCTGAAAGACAGTCACCCAATGCTGTTCTCTAAAAATGACCTTGGAGATAGGACTGGACTACTGTAAAACCAGTGCCTCCAATACCCATCTCACCAAGTCAGCCCAGAAGGCCAATGGAATCAAAAGCTGCTGAGAGATCAAGTAAGAGTAACAGAGTTGCACTCCCCCTGTCCTTCTCCCAATACAGGTCATCCATCAGGGCAACCAAGGCCGATTCAGTCCCATAACCAGGCCTGAACCCAGACTGGAATGGGTCAAGATAATCTGTTCCAAGAGTACTTGCAATTGCTGCGCCACAACCCTCTCAATCACCCTCCTTAAGAAGGGGGTATCTGCGACCGGTTGGTAATTGTCGCAAGCCAATGGGTCCGGGGTGGCTTTTTCAGGAGTGGTCAGATCACTGCCTCTTTTAGGGTGGCTGAAACCACTCCCTCCCGCAATGATGCATTGACCACACACAGGATCCATTTGGTCAAACCCCCTTGGCAAGCTTTAATAAGCCAAGAAGGGCAAGGGTTGAGAGCACACTGCTGGCCCCATCATCAGAAGCACCTTGTCTACATTATCAGGCTGCATCAACTGAAACCGTCCCCTAGTAGTTGCAGCAGACGTTGCACTGGACACCTCATTGGGGACTACAGTAGATGTGGATGGAGTATCAAGACTGCTACGGAGGTGAGCAACTTTACCCTCAAAGTGCCTTGCAAACAATTCACAGTAGGCCTCTGAAGGGTCTAAAACTATATTCCCTGAAGTTGATGTCAACAGACCCCTGACAATATGGAAAAGCTCCACTGGATGGCTACTTGAGTATGCGATGGAGGCAGTGAAGTGGGCCTTCTTCGCCACCTTGACTGGCACACAGTAGGCACGGTTATGATGTTTTACTCATGCCCAATCAGCCTCACAGCACGTCTTTCGCCACTTGCTCCCTAGCCATTGTCCAGCCTGTTTCATTGCCCTTAGCTCACTGGTATACCAAGGTGCAAACCAGGCTCCACAATGCTGGAGAAGGTGCTCAGGGGCAACTGTGTCAAGAGCCTGACGTGCCTCACTGTTCCACAGCCTGACAAGGGCTTCAACAGAGTCACCTGCTCTATCTACTGGGAACTCCCCCAGGGCATTCAGGAATCCAGTGGATTCCATTAGTCTCCAGGGGCGGACCATCTTAATCTGTCCACCACCCCTGCAGGGAAAGATCAGAGCCATAAGTCAAAACTTCACCATAAGTCTAAACACTCCCTATTTCCAGGCCACCCTTTCCTCCATCTAGAGCAAAAACCAAGTCGAGGGTGTACCCTGCCCTATGTGTTGGGCCAGTGACAACTCTTTTGACCTATGCCAGCTAATACTCCTATACTTTTCTTCTCTGATTTCCTTAACTTTTTAATGTATGTATATATCTAAAGAAAAAAGATTATAACCACTTAAAGAATTTTAATTGATTAATCACCTGTCTTTTAACTAGTTAATTGTTTTACATTTAATTTGATCTGCATATTGCCAAAACCTCAATATAGGTTCTTTGGAAATATTAAAGTATAAGTGAAACTTACAGATAATCAAACAAAACCTGCAACACTGGAGGAGAGGCCATTTTTAATACTTTTTTTCCATGTTAACTCGGAAGAACCAAAAGAGCCTCAAGATATAAACAGGTGTGTTTTTAACCTGATCAAAATTGGCCTTCACAGATCAATCCGCTAAAGCAGGGATGGGGAATCTGTGACTTGGACTGCAACTCTCATCAATATCAGCTGGAAGATCACAGGGTCCCCATCCCTGAACTAAAGCTTTAGCTAATGAATCTGCCAATTAAAGCTTATTGCCCTGTTTTTTAAATAAAAAAATAGATTTATATCCCCACCTCTCCTGAGTATTGTAAACCTGAAAGATAGCAAATAGACCTTTTTCCAGATCAAAAAAATTGGGATGGGCAGCTGAAAGGGAAAAAGAACCCACATAGATAAATCCTTATTAATACTGTAGCACTTTAGAGTGTCAAAATGTGGCAAATTACCTTGGTAATTGTTAACAACCCTTGAAGATAGATTGGTATTATTCCCATATTGCAGATGGGGGCAGACTGAGTATAGTGAGTTCTTAGCTCCCCCTAGTGAGCTCATAGCTGAATGAGATTTCCATTGGGAGACTTTGTGACTTAGCTTGCAATCCAGTACATGCTTACCTGGGAGTAAGTCCCATGGAACTCAATGGAGCTTACTTCTGAATAGGCATGTATTTGATTGCAGCCTTAGAGCTTAGAGCAGCCTTTCCCAACCAGTGTGCCTCCAGATGTTGTTGCACCACAACTCCCATCAGCCTCAGCCAGCATTGCCAATGGTCAGGAAGATGGGAGTTGTGGTCCAACAACATCTGGAGGCACACTGGTTGGGAAAGGCTGGTTTAGAGAATTAATGGCTATGAGTACCAGTGTAGAAAGATAGACAGAAGCAGACTTACAGTGACAGTGTTGGAGCCGTTGGCTGTATTTGCACATTATGCCTCAGCAAGCCTTGGGCTTGCCTGCTCCCTCCTCCTCTTGCTGTTTGGCTGGAAGGAAGACTAACAGACCAATAATAATCCACCTGATGTTGATGGCTTGTGGTTGGGGCGGGTAGGAGAGATTTGGATGGTGAGTAGTTGGAAGAACACAACTTTTGGAAGGGGGAGTTCTGTTATGACGGGAGGTCCCAGCTTTGCCCAAGTGGGCTATTATTATTACTATTATTATTATTATTAATATTATTATTATTAATAATAATAATAATAAAATTCTTTAGTCACTTGTTATCCAAAGAGCTCCAAGCAACTTAGAACACTGTTAAAAATGCAAATATAAAAACAAAACAACTAGGCTCCTCCTCCATAAGCCAGGAGTAGGCCCTGAAATGGAGCATGCTGGGATGGGGACACCAAGGAGCCTGGAGCTGGTGTAGTGAAATATTTTTGCAACCTACCTTGTGCACTAGCTAGCCTTCCCCAATATTCACATGCTTAGAACTGCAACTCCCATCTTCCTTGACCATTAGCTATAGTGGCTGGGACTGTTGGGAGTTGTAGATTGTGATGCGTTGTACTATACATTGACATTGTTGATCAGTTGAGATAATCAGTAAAGGTATGTTTCTCATTAGGTGACACATTTCACAGTTATTAAGCAGTGTAGCTGAGAAAGCATGTTGTTTTTGAGCAGTGCAAACATTAATCCAGAAGAAAAGATTTTAACCTCCAACAGGCAATAGTATCACCTAATAGCAGGGCTGGTTCCCAAAGGGCGGCCAGGTCGGGCCTTGGCTGAGGGCCCCTGGAGCCACAAAGGCCCCTGAGGGGCCCCTCGATAGGGTGGGGGAGGAGTAGCGCTCCTTTTCAGAGATCCGTGGCAGAGTAGCTGCCGTGGCGGATCACAGGGAAGGAGCTTCTTCTGCCCTCCTGTTTGCTGGCTCCATCTCTCCTGTCCTTTGCAGCTGTGCGCGCCGGACTGCTCTTAACCAAGATGGCAGTCAAGGTTTCCCTAAGGGGCTGAAGCCTCCACTGCCATCTTGGCTGATGGCATGCATGTGTGCTATGCGTGTGCATCGCTGCTATCAACCAAGGTGGCAGCGGAGGCTTCACCCCCTTAGGGAAACCTCGGCCGCCATCTTGGTTAAGGGCAATCCTGCGCATGCAGCCCACACAGCTGCAAAAGGCAGGTGAGACGGAGCCAGCAAACAGACGGGCGGAAGAAGCTCCCTTCCTGTGCCCAGGGGCCCCATCTGGAGCCATCTTCAAGGGTTGTTAACAGTTACCAAGATAATGCCTATTAGTGATGTCTGCGTGTGACAGATTGTAACCTTTTCTAAACCACTTCATGCTTGCTTTCCTTTCATAAGGAAATTGGAAGGAAAGTGTGTGAGCTATATCAGCCTTTCAATATGGCCTAGGACATATCTTTGGGAGGGAAAATGGGGCAGACACACACAGAGACTACTCTTGGGTGAAAGGAGTAGTTTGTGCTTCATATCTCAGTGGTCAGAAAGCACCATTTTCTTATTTTGTTTATTTGTAGGCCACACATGACTTGGAAAACTATGACAAGACCCGTCATGAGGAGTTTAAGAAATATGAGATGATGAAAGAACACGAAAGAAGAGAGTATTTAAAAACACTGGATGAAGAAAAGAGACACCTAGAGGAATCCAAGTATGAAGAAATGAAGAAAAAGCATGGCGATCACCCCAAGGTTAACCATCCTGTAAGCACACAGTTTGTGTCTGTACCACATAGTGAAAGTGTATTTGTTGTATGTTAAATGGAGAACAAATAATAACAGTGGAATATTATTTTTAAATGTACTTAAAATTCATTTGGTTATTGAACTTGCAGAGTATATTTGTTTTTAACTTCAGTAAAAACTGAATTTCATTATAGGGTGGGGGAGGAGTAGCGCTCCTTTTCAGAGATCCGTGGCAGAGTAGCTGATCAGATCCAGACGTTTCTTGTTTAATCAACATTTTTCAGAAGGGGCCGAGATTCTGTGTTTCCTTAAAAAAAAAAAAAAAAAGTTTCAGCTGCAGGGAATGGAGGCTGACTAAATCCAACCCACCATCATGCTAGTCTAGAATGATTCAAATTATTCTTGACTATATGTAGCACATTGTTTCAAATGCTTATCATTCTCTGGTGACAATGTAGGAGTTCATCCTGAAGATGCTGACATTAATGGATAATAGACTGTCTCCCAGTTAAGTGGACTTTGGATTTAAAAATGTGTGTTTGTGAGTGTGTGTGTGTGGAAATTAACTAGATTTTGAATCCTTTTTAAGAAAGCTAATAGGTGTTTATTTAGCACAATGTGCTTGCAATAAATTTCTATGTAATCGTTTGTATTATTGCTTTTTACGATCCACTTTACAGGGAAGCAAAGACCAGTTGAAAGAGGTGTGGGAGGAGGCAGATGGGCTGGACCCTAATGACTTTGATCCAAAGACTTTTTTCAAGTTGCATGGTAAGGAGATAATTTTTCTGTACAAATTAACCAACTTGAGTGATGCTCTTGCACTGCCTTCTGCTGAGCAGTATCTTCAGCATGTGACAATAAATAGTCTTAAGTAAATTAACCCCTGTAGTAGGATAAAATCCTATTATGTTGATTAGGGCAGAGGTGCTAGAATATAACTCCCTGATGATAAATTGTAATTCAGCATTTTTGCATTGGAGTGCCCCTTTGAAGTTGCTTTATTCAAGAATAGACAACTGAGTATCTTCATCACATGCATATCTGGAAAGTTCTATAACACAGCACTGAGGAGCCATGATGGAATTGAATTACTAGTGGAGCTTATTTATATGTTTATAGGTACTTGTACCATAACAATTTCTGTGATTGCTGGGCTTGTTGCACTTATTCTGATGTTATTTCTTTCAAAAACCTTGAGTCCATATTGAGGAAAAATAACATTTTGAAGAAGGAAAATAACTTGAATTTATTTTAAGTTGGCATAGAGTTACACCAGCTGCCCTCCAACCACTGGGACAAAAGATCCTGTAAAGTATCAGGAAATGGGGCTGTGAGCCCTTCCCCCGCCTGTTTTCTGTTCCCTGTTTCTTTCTGCTACATGTACCCTAGTGTTGCAGAATGGCTGTGTGGCAGAGTGAATTTATCAAAATCTGACAAGTGTAATTTATGATGTTATAGCGAATATGCAAAACTGAACAGATCTGAGGCTGATACTGGCCTTTATTTGAGACCGATGGTTAATTCCTTTCTAATTAAACAGCAGCTAGACATTGCAATGTTAGAGTATGGATTTCACACCCTTGTATAACAGGCCTTTGCTTCAAAAGTTAATTATTGAAAGTTAAGATGGCATAATTTAATACAAACCCTGGTTTTTAAAGAACTTTCTTTTACCACTGAATATTCAGAAACACCAGCATTTTAGAAAGTAATGGCAATGTTTGCCATGAGGTGTACCTAGCCATTTTTTTCCTTTCCAATTGTTTTAGTACTGACTATGTGGAATCTTATCTGGGGAGGAGGGTAAAGAGAGGCAATGTATCTTAGGGTATGAAGCCTCCCACATCTATCCCCTTGCCCAAACCAGGTCCCACAGAGTACTGTGAATTTTGAATTATATTCAAGTACTATTTACGTATTAAGATTTTATTTTGACTATTTTTACGTTTTCAATTTCATGATGAAAGCATGGAAATTTTCAAATTCTGTGTTTTCTTTGGTAAACAAGATAAAAATGTGTGTGCTTTAACTGGGGTTTCAAACCAAATAGTCAACAGCAAAGGTCAACCAAAAGGTCTTGTCAACTGCTAAAGAGAAAAATCTCTTCTGTGCTTTGCCCACTGTTTTATTAGATATAGATGTTAATCCAAGTTAGGGTTGTGGAATACAATCTGTGGATTAGGCCTGTTTTGCAGGAGCGCACTAGTCTTTCTGTTACCTATATTTATATGCATTATATTTATTTTTTTATAGATGTCAATACTGATGGTTTTCTCGATGAGCAGGAGTTAGAAGCCCTGTTTACTAAAGAGGTAAATATGTGTAAACAACTGGAGTATTTTGGAATCATTTGTCATATGTCATGAGCAGGGATTTCTGGGTATGGGTCGCTGGTGTGGAATGTTGGTGTTCTAAACCTGTTTAGACATATTACACATAATATGATTTAGATTTATTCAGTTTATGTATTGCTTCATGTAAAAGAAGTCTCAAAGCCATTTATGTGGATAACAACTGACAATATACTATAAAAATCTATTAAAATGAAACACATATACTAAAAGTGTTGATCTACAAAAATTACCAAATACATACATTATGTGATACACATCGTATGAAAATTCTTCCTTATGATTCTGTGATATTTAGGTGCTTCCTTATATATAAAAACAGCAACAATAGTAGTATTTCTGTATCCCACCACAGATGTGCTCAAGGCTAAATTATACAGCCACAAGAGTGGCTGTATACTATAGCCATCGTGGATTTTTCACATTCTGCAATGTTAAAATGAAAATATCTCCTATGCTATTCTGATGTTTCCCTTAAGCTAATTTCAGAACAAAACCTTACAAAACTTATAGTCCTGAACTCAGAAACTTGCTTAACAACCCTCTCAATTTTCATGGCAATACACAAAACAGTCAGAGAAAATAGAAAGTTCAAAGTCTAAAAAGAGAGGGGAGAAAACCCAGAGCCCTTTTGGACTTTTTTCTCTGAGAGTTCTCACAATCTGTTGAAATTCATTAAAAATCAGCCATGTTCACAGAGTACCTGTAATCCTGTTACTGACCTTGCCCCATACTCTGACCTTCTTCTTCTGCAGTTTAAAAGTTAAAAAAAATGCCTGGCTGATTTTTAATTAATTTAAGAAATTTTGGCTTGAACCCAATTATAACTTCGGGCATGCTCAGTAAGAACCAATTGTCAGTGTTCTAAGAGCCAGACTCACAGCTATTGGCTAATCAGCTACTTGGCTAATCAGGAGTGATAGTGTGATAGTCATGGCTTCCCTCAGAGAATCCTGGGAAGTGTAGTTTGTGAAGGGTGCTGAGAGGAGACTCCTGTTCCCCTGAGAGAGGTCCAGTGGCCAGACTGGTTTAACAGTCAGCCACTCTGTTTGAAGGTCTGTGAGGGGAACAGGGCATCTCCTAGCAACTCTCAGCACCCTTCACTAACTACACTTCCCAGGATTCTTTGAGAGAAGCCATGACTCTCCAAAGTGAAATAAAGGTCTGGTGTGGATGTGGCCAAGGACAGCTTTGGTTTAAATTTGAGTGGGAGACTACATGTGCCTGCTGTAGAATAAAAAGGTGGGGGAACTGCTGAAAAGCAATGATACTGTTCACAGTGTTTTCCTTTTGGAAGGGAAAGGGGCTTCCCCTCTGCCCAGTGCCCACTCACCCAATCTCCTCCCCTCCTCCTCTTCCCCGGGTCAGTGTTGACTACGAACTGGGAGACCAGGGTTCGAATCTCCACACAGCCATGAAGTTCACTGGGTGACCTTGGGCCAGTCACTGCCTCTCAGCCTCAAAGGAAGGCAATGGTAAAACTACCTCTGAATACTAAAGGGTCGCCATAAGTCCAGTCGACGAAGGCAGTCCATTTCCATTTTCAAACATGATTGCACAGAAATAAATCCCATTTTACTCAAAAAGTATACAAATGAACAAACCACCCTCCCTTCTCCTTTCTCCTCCCCATGGTCAGTCTTACCTATCTTAAGCATGATTGCAGGGAAGTAAATCCCATTGAACTCCATAAGCATGTAAATGATCAAACCTGCCGTCCCCTCCCCCTTCCTTTACACCCCTCCAATCCGGTTCTTCCCCTTTCCCCCTCCTCCTCCCCTATGGTCAGTTTTTCCTATCCTAACCATGATTGTATAGGAGTAAATCCCATTGAACTCAAGAAGCATGAAAATGATCAGACCTGCTTTTCCCCTCCTACCCCTCTCCTCTCCCTTCCTCCTTCCCTCCCCTTTTCCTTCTTCCTTCTCCCCTGCCCACTCCAGCCCTCCCCCTCCCCCCAGTCAGTTTTACCTATCCTAAACATGATTGCATGGGAATAAATCACACTGAACTCAAGAAACATGCAAATGATCAAACCTGTCCTTCTCCTCCCCTCCCCCTCCTGCCTGCTCCCATCCCAGTCCTCCCCTCTGCCTTTCCTCCCCTCCCTTCTCCTTCTCCTCCCCTCCCCATCCCCTGTGGTCAGTTTTACCTATCCTAAGCATAATTGCAGGGGAGTAAATCCCATTGAACTCAATAAGCATGCATTTGATCAATCCATTCTCAGCAAACTTGGACAGGATCCCATTTCTTACCCCCCAGATTAAAAAGCAGGGAAATTCTCTAATAGGCAAAAAATCTTGCGGTTTAAGAAAGTACCTATAGCCCACAGATATTTCTATCCAACTTTAAAAAGCAGGGAAATTGGGCAGCTATAGTGAATGCAGCAGGGGAGCAGGAGACCTGACCTCCTCTCTGAGATATTGGAGTGCCCTACAAATTTGTCAAAATGCAAACACAATTTGGGTTGGTCTTTCACAGTCCAATCCACTTGCTGTGTAGCTTGGAAGAATTTGGTAACGTGCCTGATGTCATTTACTATATTAGCCATTGGTTTCATACCCATGCTGAAATTAGCTATAACATGCATACTTCCTGTGTCTTGGCATGGGAAGGCAAGGAGGCTTTACAATTATGGGGTGCCTCTGTACAGTTAGAGGGGATCAATACCTAAATTTCTTGGTAAGTTCAAAATCTGAAAAGTTGATATTCTAGTTCCATCTGAAGAGGATAAGGCCAAAGACTTCAAACAGTTCAATGCGTGGATGGAAGGGATAACAAACTGGTGGTTGGATACCAATATGTATTGTTAGCATAAAAAAATAATTTCTTGTTTTGTAATATGAAAATAAAAGCCAACTGTATTCATAATATTTATATAGTTTAACAGTAACAGCTATGGATAATCTGTTCCAAACACATTTCTTGGGTTTATTGATGTATTTGGCTCTGTTTTAGTTAGAGAAAGTCTATGATCCCAAAAATGAAGAAGACGACATGGTAGAAATGGAAGAAGAGAGGCTACGAATGAGAGAACATGTCATGAATGAGGTGAGGCTTAAACATTACTATTTTTATAAATCATCCTCTGTTACCACAAGCATTCCAAAATAATATATGGCCAGTTCACACAACCCTTTTTTTTTTTGTACTATGAGCAGTCCCATCCTAGGAATCTGCCTTATATGGAGTCAGTGTTGTCTACACTAACTGGAAGCAGCTCTTCAGGGTTTCAGAAAGGGTATGTTCCCAGCATACCTGGAGATACCAGGATTGAACCTGGGACCTTCTGCATGCAAAGCAGATGCTCTCCCACTGAGCTGCAGTCCTTTTCCTCTGAGCCTACAGGCAAAAGTAATATATGAACAAGGTGATCTCAGGTTTGGCTGGCTGCAATTTTTGTGGCATTTCTTCCAACTGCTGTAATTATGAGAATTGTTGTTGACAAGTCTCCATGTTCCCTACATTCCATTTATCCACAGAGATGTACTGAGAGAGCAGTCAGGATGGTTTGCATGGAAGAAATTAGCAAGATTCTTCACACATGAGGACACAGAGTACATGTATGAACTGTGGAGTGATCCTTGTAGATCATTCCTCCTCCTCTCTTGGGGCACGTGCAAATTACATGATGGGCCTTTGCAAGGAATGAGATGACTGTGCTTGCCTCTTACACCTCATTCAATCCTCTTCATTTGTGTTGTCATGCACACTCTGGAATGAGAAGCCACTTGGAAGGAGGATATGGAAAGCACATGCAGATTTTCCATTACTGGGACTGTTCTATGGCATATATGCAAATATACTAAGAATGGGAAAGGGACCTTTTAAAAACAATATGAGGATCCCACTATCCATAGAAGGATCATACTTGTTTTGTGAATAGGTATGTGGCAATCTTTCAAGATCTATGTATGTAAGTACAATATATACTTTAGTAGTAGTAAGCCAGACTGTATTTCTAGAAATGCCTGCTGGAAAGCTTTTACAAGAAAAGCTACATACCTATCAGTAAATCTCTAGTCCTGTTATGTGAATAGCCTTCTGTATGCATCAGTATATGCCCTTGCTATTGAGTGATACCTTCTACAATAGTGTGGTGAGCAATGCATGTTGAACGAATCATGGAAAAAGTGTGGTTGTGTGAATCCATCCAAGATTTTTCTTTATTTTTTTTTTACAATAATTTTTATTCAAATTTTCATAAAACATACAAAACAAAATCATAAAACATTCAAAGACAAAAAACAAAACAAAACAAAAATAATTAAACAAAAAAAATAAAATATTGACTTCCCATTTGTCACAGATCAAATCAGTTATAGGTCTACAATATATAACAATCCTGTCTCTTAAATCATATTATAAAATCACTTTCCTCCAGTAGTTATCTTAATTAATCATCAAATCTCATAAACATTACTTTATTCTTTCCACAAAAAGTCAAAGAGAGGTTTCAATTCTTTAAGAAATATATCTATCAATTTTTCTCCAAATAAACATGTCAATTAATCCATCTCGTTAATAATTATAATAATCTTATTGTCATAACCATAGTCCAAATAAACATTTCGATTAATCCATCTCATCAGAATCTGTTAGGTCCAATAATTTCAATAGCCATTATTCCATTATCCCTATTAGTTCCATCTTCCATCTTCAATAGTCCTGTTAAGTCCAGTAATTTCAGTGTCCAATCTTCCATTATCAGTATTCCATAATAATCTTGCTGTCGTAGCCATAGTCATATAATAAGAGTCTGATGGGAATTTCCTCTATCCCAAATATTTTCTTGCCATCCATTCTGAATATGTTGCTGAAATACTGTTGTAAAGTCATATCTCTGTTCTTCTTTTTTACAAAATGCACTGGCTCATCTCTTGAGAGTTTTTCCATTGTCACATGGCTGCAGTTAATTCCATAGATTTTCTCTATATCAAACTCCATCACGTCATTCCAGTCCAAAAGATTATCCAAGCCATTGATAACTTTATCTCTAATATCTTCATTAATTTCTTCAGAGATAACGTTAAATTCCAAACAGTAGATTTTATTTCTAAAATCCATAAACTCCAGATCTTTTTCCAGTTCCACATTTGTTCCAATCTCCAGGGCTTGTATCTTCCCTTTATTTTTTCTTTTCTCATCTCTGATCTCATTCTCCTCTCTCACAGGATCCCCTATTTCTTTAAGCTCCTGAGTCATTTTGCTCAGTTCAATTTTCAGCTCCTTACTACCCTGTTGCAGGGTTTGTTTCGTTATCTCAATCTCATCCATTATTTTCTGAAACATAGTTACTTCCAGATTCTCAGCCACTTTCTTGATTGCCATTTTTAAAACCACGAAAACAAAGCAAAACAAAAATAAAGAAGAACCACTTCTTATTTCAGCAACAATTGGGTTAATACTCCAGGCTTGATGACATCACAGTATAAACAGAGCAGCCTGCCTTATCTCTCTGTGTTCAAGAATGCAAAACAAATTTAGTTCCCAGCATCAAAACAGCTAGTGGCGTCGTGAAGAAGCAGATTCGTCAAAATAAAATAGACCAGAAAGAGAATAGTCCCAGACAATATAATATTCCTCGGAATAGAAATCAGGAATAGAAATCCCTCTTCTGTTTATATCTTTAGAATGCACTTCCAGGACAGCTTTTTGCGACAGAAACAGAGATAAGCTGTTAATTTCGTGAATAACAGAGAAGAGTTATAGCTCACCCAGAAGTTGTCCAAAGCCGATCAATCTGACAAATCTCCTTTGGCTGCAACAATTTAAACCAAGTAAAAAAAATAATAGAAAGAAGGGTGCTTGCCTGTTAGTCCGTTCTCTCTTTAAAGAAAATATAAACGTATCGCTTAAACAGATAGAGCTTGTTCGGAAGTCCGTCCGGCATTGTTGGCTGGACCTTATCTCATAAATTAATGAAATCCAGTCCTCCCAACAAAAACAGGCTTTTGAGGTTGATCTCTACATTTCTCCCTGCCCGGGAGAAATTTCATCAGTCAAAAAAAAAATGTTCTGACTGATTTATATCTGAATAAGCTTCTTTTGAGGCGGGAGCCCGTCCCAGAAGCAGGCACAAGCGAAGTCACCCTTCCCGGAAGTCCCAAGATTTTTCTTTATGAAGACACTGCTCTGGCTAAGGTTGGGCCTGTATTATTGATTTTGTACTGCTTTAAAATGCTCTTATCTAAAATCAGAAAATTATAATAGCTTCTTTTTCCAGCAAATATCCTAAGGGGCTTGTTTTGAAGACTGATGAGAATTACATGTTATACTTGCCACAGTGACACCTCCAAAAACTCATTGTGGTGAGCAATCCCAGTCCTAGTTATAATGTTTAGAACTACTTAGCCATGTGTATGGCTATTGTATTGTGACTCTCTATATTCCTGGCCTATGTTCCAGGCAGCTACTGGTAGGAGTTTGTCACCATCCTTATGCAAGAATCCAATCAAAATGATAAGTAGTTGTAAAATGTTATAGCTAGAATGAGGATCACTCACTACAGATATATTATTTTTAGCAGCATCCCTTGTGCTGAGAATAATGTGTAATCTGGCCCTTAGACATTAAAAAATAAGAAATGGGGGGAAATGTGCATAGTTGTCGAGTAACATTTTATAACACTTAACAGTGGGAAATCCAAGCATTTAGAGAATTGTCAAGAATAACTATTACCTATTCAATTATGTGCACACTTATACTTAGGAGTAAGCCCCTTTGAGTATAGTGGAACTTTTGATTAAAAATGCATTGCATTATGCTGTAAGCTGGGAAATTTTTCATTTGGCCAGGTTGAAGACTTTGTTTTTAGTCATTTCCCCCTCAAAATAATACCATGCATGTACTGTAACATGAAAATATGCAACACATCTTTGTAGAAGTTAGATACAAATGCAAATTCAGTGGTCTAAAGTGTGTTTATCCACTTTTATCTTTTTAAAAGGTTGACATCAACAAGGACCGGTTAGTGACTTTGGAAGAGTTCTTGAGAGCTACAGAGAAAAAAGAGTTTTTGGAGCCAGAGAGCTGGGAGGTAATAATGACATTTTAAAATAGAACATGCTGCAACCATCACCCTGACCGAAACATCAAGTAGCCTGTTTGTCTCAAACGTTTGATTCTCTGCCCACTTTCTTTGTTGTATTTTTCTGTGTGTCATTATTAGTGACTTTATCATAGTAAAATCTGAACAGTGAGTCCAAGGACACAGTGTATAATCTACCTTATGGAATAGTGCAGCCATTTGAAATAGAATAAGCACAGATATTTTGACTACAAAATTATTTGAACAGAGGAGTAACTTAGATTGGAAATACAGAGAAAGAATTTTGTTATCTTGGGTTGTATTCAACTAACTTTTTACTCAGAGTAGACCCATTGAAATTAATGACCATGACTAACTTAGGTCTATTACATTCATTGGGTCTACTCTGAATAAAAGTTAGCTGCATACAACCCCTTCTTTCTTTAGTAAGGTTTATACCATTTCTCTCCAGATCCTGAATGTAACTGAGAACAGTTAAGCATTGTAATGTTGCCATGTATGTCTGAAAGGTCTCTTCCATATATAATATCTCTATAAGCACAGAAGGAGGTTTCTGTAGCAAATTTGGTTCTGTTCTAGTTGACATTATGTGAGAAAGAGTATGTGAGGGTAGCGCAGGTGATGCCATTCTTGCAGATAATTGCTCTGTTACAAACTACAAAATTCATATCAGCAGATTTCCATGACTTTCTGGACTTAAGCTTGTTTGTGTAGGAAGATGTGGGAAGAGCAGAGATCTGGCACCTAAAGGGGTGGGCATACTCCTTCATTGTACATGCACTGTTGAGCAACTAATTACTGCTTGAATGCCTGACAGTGTCAACTGTCTTGGAGAAGGGAAGATCCTCCACTACCAATGTTTTCTGCTGGCAGGAGGTCCCCTCTCTTTTGGGAAAAAGCTGGAGTCTGCTATGTGATGCTGCAGGCTGGAGATTTTCCTTATCAGTCCAGTGGGGAGGGTGACTGTACTTCATTTTTTCAAAGCCAAGGTTTTGTCTAGGTGTGTGAATTGTACATGCACAAAGAGGAGGAGCATGGTGAGAAAAGGAGGGCTCTCTTGAAAAACCTTGCTCTTTCTTCTCCTGGTATTTGGCTAGTGTACAGTGTTTCTCTTTATCTAAACCAGATCATCATCAAACATACTGTATTCTGTACACATTTCAATATGTGGGTCTACACAATACTTGATTTTATTTATTTTATTTATTTATTAAATTTATTAGTCGCCCATCTGGCTGGTTGTCCAGCCGCTCTGGGCGACGTACAAGATGATGATTGCTTCTGAAATGTTTTACCCATTCTTTGAGCAGTTTGTGTTTTATTCTTGTTGTTCTTAAGACCCTGGACCAACAGCAGCTCTTCACTGAAGAGGATCTAAAGGAATTTGAAAGTCACATTTCCCAGCAAGAAGATGAACTGCAGAAGCAAGCGCTAGAACTTCAGAAAAAGAAAGAAGAGCTACAAAGGCAACATGACCACCTTCAGGCACAAAGACAAGAACTCCAGCAGGTACTGGTTGGGTAGTTGCAAGATTTCCTATAATTTTAAAAGCGATATTCACTGTATGTTTAGCAAGATAACAAATTATCATTGCTGTTCTGAAAATACTGTGTCTACGGCATGCTTATTAGCTGGGTCTGCTGAGACATACTAGATCAAGGAAGAGGTGAGGCAATCTTTTAGGTATCATGGTCCCAAGCTGTATAGGACTCTGTATACCAGTACTAGGACCTTAAACTTAGCCCAGTAGGTAACTGGCAGCCATTCCGATTATGTTAGCAGCGGTGTAACATGATATTCTGCCCCAGTGAGCAGTCAGGCTGCTGCATTTCACACACTGCTGAGTTAGGAATGACTGTGTTTTGTCAGAGAGAAAAGAAGAATCTATAGATGCAAAATAGAGTTTTTCTGAGGAGGCATTTTGTTACATCCTTAACTGTAATACACACAGTTCTAATGTATTTTCGTATTTAGACATAGCATCTAGTTTGATTGTATGAAATGAAAATTCTGATATACAGTACCTTGGATTACATATTTTCCAACTCATTTCACATTAATTTTTGTGGCTGTCCAACAGGCTGTCCAACAAATGGAACAGAAGAGGTTACAGCAAGGGCATCCTCCCTCGGCACCAGATGGAGAACTGAAATTCCAACCACGTATGTAAATTAACTATTTTCTTGCACATACACACACATAGACACAATTCCTTTTTCAAACATTCCCCAAACGCAGACACGTAAGAAAAAAAAGAAAGAAAAAAATATTCATTTCCATAAAGAAAACCAACTGGATACCATTGAAAATAGAGCCATAAAATCTCATTGCACATAAATGAACAAGAGAATGCTGCAGACGTTTTATTGTTCTTATGAATAGTCACATTTTGGGAGATTACTCTAACGCTATAGATATGTGTTGTGCTCCAATAACTTTTTCTAATGAAAAGGGGCCTTTCCCCCTGCTTGCCAAATATAGGAACTAATTATGGATTCTGGGGGGGAAGCTAATCTTTTTGTTTTAAGTTTATCAGCACTGACAAAACAGAAGAGTCAGTCATATTGACAATTATGTGAATATTATATTAACATTACATCAAATATATTACTGGTCTCACATTTTGCAAAAGCAAAAGGAGATAGAAACACGGTTAGAACCCTAAATGCAATAATACAGCAACTAGTATGTAGGAACTGTTACAATAGTTATTGTATAGAAATAGAAGAGGTTAATAAAAAAGATAAAGCAAGAGTCCTATTCCAAAACATTAGAGAAATTAAAGGGAAACTTAAACCAAGAGTAGGGATGTTAAATAATCAACAGGGGAATACACTGACTGACCGAGATAAAATAAAAGGAAGATGGAAGCAGTACACTGAAGAACTCTATAAAAGAGATGCAAGGATGACAGATTCATTCATGGAGGAACCGTATGATAAAGAACCAGACACTTTAGAATGTGAGGTAGAAGCAGCTCTTAAAATACTTGGAAGAAACAAATCACCAGGAATAGACAGCATACTGATGGAGTTACTAAGAGATACAAGTTACTGAGACCGAATCTGTCCAAATTTTGACAATAATTTGTCAACAAATATGGAAAAGAACACAATGGCCCACAGACTGGAAGCGTTCAATATACATCCCAATTCCAAAGAAAGGGGATCCCGAGGAATGCAGTAATTATCAAACTATTGCCTTAATATCCCATGCAAGTAACACTCAAGATTCTACAACAAAGGCTCTTACCATATATGGAGTGAGAAATGCCAGATGTCCAAATTGGATTTAGAAAGGGAAGAGGTACCAGAGATTATATTGCAAACATACGTTGGATAATGGAACAGTCCAAGGAATTTCAGAAGTAAATCACCTTGTGATTTATAGATTACAGCAAAGCCTTTGATTGTGTAGATCATGAAAAACAATGGAATGCTTCAAAAGAAATGGGGGTGCCACAGCATCCAATTGTCCTGATGCGCAACCTCTACTCTGGACAAGAGGCTACTGTAAGGACAGAATATGGAGAAACCGATTGGTTCCCCATTAGAAAGGATGTGAGACAGGGGTGTATTTTATCACCTATTTGTTTAATCTATATGCAAAACATATACGGAAAGTGGGACTGAACCAAGATGGAGGTGTGAAAATTGAGGGAGAAATATCAATAATTTAAGATATGCAGACGATACCATACTACTAGCAGAAACAAGTAATGATTTGAAATGAATGCTGATGAAAGTTAAAGAGGAAAGCACAAAAGCAGGACTAGAGCTGAACATCAAAAAGACTAAAGTAATGACAACAGAAGATTTATGTAACTTTAAAGTTGACAATGAGGACACTGAACTTGCCAAGAATTATCAATACCTTGGCATAGTCATTAACCAAAATGGAGACAATAGTCAAGAAATCAGAAGAAAGCTAGGACTGGGGAGGGTAACAATGAAAGAACTAGAATAGGTCCTCAAATGCAAAAATATATCACTGAACACCAAATTCAGGATCATTCATACCATGGTATTTCTGGTCTCTAAGTATGGATGTGAAAGTAAGACAGTGAAAAAAGTGGGTAAGAGAACAATCAACTGATTTGAAATGTGGTGTTGGAGGAGAGCTTTGCAGATACCATGGACCATGAAGAAGACAAATAATTGGGTGTTAGAACAAACTAAACCAGAACTATCACTAGAAGCTAAAATGATGAAACTGAGGTATCGTACTTCGGACACATAATGAGAAGACATGATTCACTAGAAAAGACAATAATGTTTGGAAAAACAGAAGGGAGTAGAAAAAGAAGAAGACCAAACAAGAGATGGATTGATTCCGTAAAGGAAGCCACAGACCTGAACTTACAAGATCTGAACAAGGTGGTTTATAACAATTGGAGGTCACTGATTCAGAGGGTCAACATAAGTCGTAATCGACTTGAAGACACATAACACACACAGCTTCTTAGAAGTAATGAAATGTATTTATTGCCAGTTTTTTAATCAATTTAACTGAAATTGCTATGAGCATTATCATTTGGGTGATGTTTCTAGAAATTGTTTATAGTGTGCAAAATGTAGTCGGATAAAGAATCACAGTATGATATAGTAACTGGTCACAAAAATGAAAATGAAAATACATACTGCATAGTATTTTAATTAAAATACAGACACCAGCACTGTTTTTCTTGTCTGATTGAAGTTATTGAGATTTAAGTTATCTTATCTGAAATCAGAATATTTGGACTTAATTGAACTGTGGAATGCAAAAATGGATAATTGCAAAACAAGAAGTTTCAACTAACATTTCCAAATGTTTAGGTATTTATTTATTTATTTACACTTGAGTGCCACCTTTCTACCAAATGGTGGTCAAGGCAGCCTGCAACAGCACAATACAATTAAAATAAAAATGTATTTATTTAGAGAATTTCTATCCTGCTCTTCAGTCAAAAAAGGCTCCTGGAACAGTTTATAGATCAATAAACAGAGACGTGAAACAAAAATCTAAAACTAAAAAGGCATGACACAAAAGAGAGATGGATTTGGAAAAGGAAATAAGTAAACTCAAGTAAAAGTTCTTCGTTAAAAGTTCTAATTACCAAATGGAGTGGAAAATTTCAAAGAGTGGAGGTGCCAAAGTTGCTGGTCTCTCAGCTGCACCAGTGAATTGCCCTGTACCCCTTTTCTTCCGTCCTCTGCTACAGCCTTTTGTAATAGCTGCAGCCAGGTAACAGTTAAATAAACAACACTAATACAAAACCAAAAGAACACCATAGATAAAACATCAATATGACAACCAATTAAAACCAGTTTCAACATCTTTACAAGTCAGCGTATGGGCCCATGTTCTGTCTAAATAAAAATGCCTTTGTGTGCTAGTGAAAGGTCATTAGAAATGGGACTAGCTGGGCTTCTTTGACAAGGACTTCCAGAGCTTGGGAGCAGCCACCAAAAAGTTCCTGCCAAACATGTTTCAGATGTTGCAGAGCACAATGAAGGGACTTCCCTGAGGATCTTAAAAACCTGGGCAGGCTCATATGGGAGAATGTGGTCTTTTGGATAACGAGGTATGAAGTCATGTAGGGCTTTATAGATCATAGGGATACTTGGAATTATCCCTGGAAAAGGGCCAGTAGCCAGTGAAGTAATTGTAACATGGGGATCACATATTCCCTGTATCCAGCCCCAGTCGGGTAGTCTGGTTGTAGCACTCTCAACCAACTGATGTTTCTCGACTCTCTTAAAAGGCAATTTGTGTAGCCCAAATGAGATGTAACTACAGTAGGGCCCTGCTGCCCGGCGCTCTGCTGCCCAGCGTTCCGCTAATGCGGTGGCTTTCCTCCCCTCTTTTAAAGCCGCTTTAGCAGCATTTTCGTGCAGCGCACCCCATTAAAGTCAATGGGGTTCTGCTTTACGGCGGGGGTGCAGAATGGAACCTGCCGTATAAGCGGGGCCCTACTGTAAAGTAATTCATAGCCCTGCCCTGTATAAAAACCACATTGTCACTTAACATGATACAGTTGGCTTTTGCACTGATTGAAAGCTTAGGGCCAAAATACATGAGATTTTATGCATGTAAACTACAGGTTTCTTAAAATGCAAATTGCATCAGTTGGAGAAGGCTGAGCATTTGCACCAATGGAAGATTTCCCTGCAAAGTAAATACTAGTTTAAGACGGATTTTTCTCAGGACTGCATCAGGGGAACAAAAGATTAAATGCCTTTCCTCTGGACCTGCTCTGACCTGCTCTTACTGATGTAATGTACATTTTTTTAAAAGTTGCTTATTTACAGATTTGCAGAAAAACAAAATGAGAGCCAAACATTCCATAAGCACCATCCCACTTAATCTCTAAAAACAATCCCTAATCTAGCCATTAAGCCTGTACAGAGTGTGAACTCCATGGTTGTAATTATAAGAAAGAATATCTGGAACAGCTTAGCCATTCACCTTCTTCCTTCCCAGAGTCTTGGTGTGGGAAAAATAACTGCATGGAAACTGATGTCTTTTGAAACTACTGTAAATTGAGGCATCTGAAACAAATTACCCAAAGGAATCCTCTTTAAAATTGATTAAGAACCTTGTTTACAACCTATTTGAGGTCAATGTATTTTGGAAAAACTGTTATGCACACCTACAAATGTGGTATGTAGTAGCATTACTATTACCATTTGTCACCACTCAAACTTTGTTTGCTTGTGTGCACTCTAAGTTTCTATTATTGTTCTTGCTATATTCTCCAACCACCATATCGAACAATAAGAACATATGGAAAGGTATTTTTAGTGGTTGCTCCATAATTTTGTAATTACCTTGCTGGATGTTTACCAAAGCTTGTTCCTGGCTATTCACCAAGATCCATGTTTGACTCTTCTCTTTGGGTAGCCATTTGTTAGCCATGGTGGTTGTTATATGCTGCTATTTTTATATATTTGTGTTGTTGTTACTGTTTTTGTTAACAATAATAATTATATCCCTCTCTTCCTCCCAATGATTGCCCAAAGCATCAATCAGGAGAGGTTAAGCTGATTGACTTTATTATTATTTTTTATAATCATGGCTCCTCTGTGCTCCCCGGTGGAGACATGAAGCACTTTTATGAAGTAGCTCCATAGCTTTCAGTGTGTGATGCTGCCCTTCCTATTGAAGTAAATAGAGCAACTCTGTGTGTGGTCATTCCTTCTATAAGAAACCAGTGGTTATTGTTATAATTTCTACAGAGATACATTAAAACAAACATTCAGAACTAAAAACATTTTAATTCTTAAAGAAGTACAGCAAAGAATTATATGGTAAATAGAAATTGGTATTTTGTACATGTACAGTGCCTTGCAAAAGTAATTGGACCCCTGACCAATGCTCTCAGATTACTGAAATACAAATGATACATTGTAATTTTGTTCTGTATATTTTATTTTGAAACACTGAAACTCAACATCAGTTGTTGTGAGGTGACATTGGTTTTATATTGGGAAACGTTTGTAAGAAACATAAAAAACTGAAACACGTTTCTTGCATAGGTATTCAACCCTTGTGCTGTGGAAGCTCCCAGTTTACACAGTTGAAAGAAATTGCCCTATCAAGGACACAATTACCTTACCATTGGCTTCCACCTGTGCACCATTAAAGTTGCTGTCACATTGTCAGGATAAAAACCCCACTGTTGAAGGATCACTGGTAAGGCTGTGGATCTGAAGAAAAATGAAGACCAAAGAGCATTCTGCAGAAGTGAGAGATAATGTAATACAAATGTATAGATTAGGAAAAGGGTACAAAATAATATCCAAGTGTTTGGATATCCTAGTGAGCACAGTTGGATGAATAATCAGGAAGTGGAAGCTACATCACACCACCCAGGCACTGCCAAGAAAAGGTCGTCCCTCAAAACTCAGTGTTCAAACGAGACTTGTGAGAGAAGCCACAGAGAGGCCAACAATCACTTTGAAGGAACTACAGAGTTCAGTGGCTGGGAGTGGAGTAATGGTGCACCTGTCAACCATATCAAGAGCTCTGCATAACACTGGTCTGTATGGGAGGGTGGCAAGAAAGAAGCCGTTACTCAAAAAGTACCCTCTGAAAGCACGTCTGGAGTTTGCCAGAAAGCATGAGAGTGCCTCAGCTGTGATGTGGGAAAAGCACTATTTGTGGCTGAAAGCACTATGTGTGGCGCAAACCTAACACTGCCCATGCCTCAAGACACACCATCCTTACAGTGAAGTATGGTGGTGGCAGCATCATGCTGTGGGGATGCTTCTCACCAGCAGGAACTGGGCATCTTGTTAAAAGAGAAGGAAGAATGGATGGAGTAAAAGACAGGGAAATACTGCAAGAGAACCTGCTTCAGTCCACTCAAAAACTGAAGCTTGGGAGGAAATTCACTTTTCAGCAGGACAGTGATCCCAAGCACAAGGCCAAAGCAACATTGGAATGGCTCAAGAACAAAAAGGTGAATGTCCTACAGTGGCCCAATCAAAGTCCTGATCTCCATCCCATTGAGAATCTGTGGCGCTCTTTGAAAATTGTAGTCCACAACTGACGTCCACCCAACCTGAACGATCTGGAGTAAATCTGGCAAGAATGGGCCAAAATTCCTCTGACACTGTGTGCAAAGCTGGTAGAAACCTACCCCAAAAGACTTAAAGCTGTTATTGCAGAGAAAGGTGGCTCTATCAAATATTAATGTGTGTGGGTTGAATACTTATGCAAGCAACACGTTTCAGTTTTTTATGTTTCCTACAAACATATCCTAACATAAAACCAATGTCACCTTACAATAATTGATGTTTCAGTGTTTCAAATAAAATATACAGAACGCAATTACAATGTACCACTGGTAATTTAGTAATATGACAGCATTAGTCAGGGGTCTGATTACTTTTGCAAAGCACTGTATATAGCAAAATGAAGGAGTCTATTCTGCAATACATTATCAGGCTGTATGTGTTCTTCCTCCCATGCAGTTTCCTCAAAAATAAAACATAAAAACAAATATTTTGAGATTTGAATTACTAGATCATTGTTTAACAGAGTTAACACATTTTTTGTATTTTGTGTTACAGATGGGACACATCAAGTTGGAAATGCTCAAAATCATCCAGCAGGAGGCAGTGAGCCTTTACCACCAGGAAATATACCAGCACAAGAAGCAGCTGCTAGATCAGATCATGTCCAGTCTCACGCTTAACAATTTGTGCCTCAATTTTGTACTGTATTTTTGGGAGGGAAGTGGGAGGAGAAGTGGTCATAGAACCAAAAATAAATTGGGGAATGAAATCCCCATTTCAAATCACTGGGATTCATACAGACCTAAAAGTCTAATTCAGTGTGAAGACTTTCAAAGGCGCAAATGATACAATAAAGGATTATAAAGTGTAGGTACGAAAGGTCTACTAAAATCTGATTTTATAGGATATCATCCAGATTTTCTCCTCAGGAAAACATTATTGCTTGACTTCAGTGTAATTTGGCTGTCATTTGTGCTGTGGAAATCTCTCTCTGCTTCATGTATAAATTTACTGCTTCATGATCCACCAGAAGAAAAATTGATGAGGGAAAAGTTAGAGGCACAAATCCTTTGTTTTCTTCTTTTGCAAATGTTCATTATGCTGACAGTCTCGATTGTCAGTGTGTGTAAAGTGGAAGTTTGCTTGATCAGGATGTTCTGAACAGGTCTAGACACAAGACAATATTTTCCTAAAAGTGCCGACAGTGGAGAGCTGGAATTTTAGGACAGTGTAGTGAATGAGTTGTTTGACAATCTCTTTGAAAAATGAAAAGAAATCATCTGTGTTCTGATAACATACAAAAAAGAAAGTATAAAATTGCAGCAGGGAGTAATTTGAATTGGTGAATATGTCTTCTGTTTACAAATCCCTAAAAATGCTAACATAAGAAACCATCAACAGAAATACTGAACTTGAAGTGTATTGATTTAGTTATCTTTATTGTCGCGAACTGAATGCAGTGTGTCAGCTTGGTACATCCCCTGCAAGTCCTCTATAAAGAGAATACTTGTTCTCCTTTCTTTCATAGTATGCCAGTTGCATTTTCCCCCTCTGTAAGCTATGAAAGTGAGCTCTTTTGATGATGAAAAATATTTGCAGAATTAGCAGAGATCTCTTGTTCTTTTCCCTGGGCAAAACAGTCTGCCTTCTGCTGTAAAAGGCTCCTTTCAAAATCATCAGTATGTTCAAAACAGTAATTCTCAGAACCTGTATTCTGAGTTTAAGCTAAAATATTTCTTAATTTTACAACACTGGGTATAAATACATGAACGTAAAAGGCATATATTTTAGATTCAGAGATTTCATGGTAGCCCAAAACTGGAATCTTCAATAATTCAACCTTTTCTACACAATAGCTTTGTTTTTCTGTGAACATGGCTAAGAACAACATGGCTCTAAAGTTCTCTACTATTTAGCTAAAACAAAAAGCAACTAGTTTGTTACAGTTGAAACTCGGTTTATTCTTTGAACATGGCTGCCATATGATTTTTTCCCCTTTCCCATGTTACTGGATTTTGATTCAAAGACTACTGAAGTAAATGGAAAGGTTCCACTGATCTTTGGTGATAGAGGCATTAAGACTCACAGCAAAGCATTTAAAATAAGACCTAAAAGCTACATTTATTTATGACAGTAAAATTTCTGATGGTTGTGTTGATGGGATAGAAAAAAGAGGTGGTTACTAAAATATTAGGACCTCAAAGCTCTTTTTGTCGTTGCATGAAGAACTGTAACAATTTTTGTTTCTGGGAAACTCGGCATTTTTACATAACAAAATTACTTATACAGAAGTATTTTGCATATATAAAATGAAAGGCAGGCCTTCCCTGTACAAAAGTTAGGGAAGCAGTGTGACACACAGTCCCCTTTCTAGTGATTCTGACCTTCAGCTGGAGTAGGTTCTCCTTTTACAGGCTAGTTTTTAAATGACAACTCTCCTCTCTTGAATGACTTTGTTCACACTGTATATTGCACATAATTGGTAGATTATTTTCCTATTTGTCCATTTTAGGAACTATTCGTGTATGACCATCAAGCATGTAGTGGTTGCTTGAAAAGCCCATGCAGGTTTTCTTTGCCCTTGATGAACTACTAGCATGTGATGACTGCCATGTACAGAATTCTCCTTTAATCAAACCATGTCATAATATGAGCAATTGCCAACACATACTAAAAGCTGGATCTTCTATCTAGTTGCAAGTGCTCACAAGTGACTTACCAGAGACTTTTCATCGAACCAGCACATGGCCAGAGAGGCCTGTAGGCCCCATGCTTCTTCAATTTTCTGTTTCTGCTTTCCTCTGTTGTGTCTTGCACTCTTGCCTTGGTGCCAGCACTCTGTCCTTTTTATGATCCTGAAATTAATATGGCAATGCAGTTCTGATCTATAGGCTGAATTGTCTTCCTCTAGCTCTAGGCTTCTATTCCACAACTCAGTACAGTCAGTAGGAGGAACCACAGGCAACTGTAACCATGCCTTTCTAGCTGGATCATAAACAAAGTGTGACCAACAGGAATACTGGACTGATACCCATGGCTTAATTCATATAACCCATAAAGAAGACCCTACCAGAGAAACAACAAAATCTCTGATAGGATCTTTACTCTCTACAGGTTACTTGAAACAGTATAATCCATCTGCACATATTCAGACAGCCGCTTAAATGCACGTTGTGATCCTTGCTTGAGGCTCACTTAATACAAACATTAAAAGGTACCTTCTGTATTTTGTTTGTAACCTCACAAGTATCTGCAGATGAAAAAAGCATGCTGTCCTTTAATTTTATGTGAGAAACATCCTTTGTTTTTAGATTATAAGTAAAATCAGATAATAAAAATTTGGATAGAATTGTGTGCAGTATGATCCCAAAAGCTTACTGTCTTTTTCGGTGAAATAGTTTGTATTACTCACAAAAATGTTCAGGATACAGAATGTCTGGTGTTCCATTTACAGTAGGGCCCCGCTTTACGGTGCTTCGCTAATGCGGGGGTCTCAATTAGACGCAATTAGATTAAAGCCCCAGTCATATGGTGCTTGTTCGGCTTTTACGGCAGTTTTCAGGCATCACGCGCTATTCTATTCAATGAGTTCCGGTTTTCAGCAGTTTTTGCTTTTAGGCAGGGGTCCAGAATGTAACCCGCTGAATACTGTATTACCACCATGAACCAAACCACATTTCACAAAAAAATTTGGTACAGAGTCATGGCTCCACATGGGCTAAGGGTCCACTACTCAGCATAATTAAAAGTGCTGATAAGTGGCAGCAATGCCTGTACTGAATTCAAATGACATCAGGGACAACTAGCATATCTGGAAGAATGACAATAAGGTGACCACTGAATTAACTTTGTTTTAAAATAAATTGGTACTTGGACAAATTCATAGAGGATAGTCTGTCAATGTGTGTTAGCCATGACAGCTGAAACATTCATATTACAGGGTTCCTTTGATTACTAATTGCTGCTGGACAAACAATAGAGGAAAGTTTTTGCCTTCATGTCCCTTTCCCACAAGCATTAAGTTGTTGGAAACAGAATGTTGGATGGAAGTTTTAGCTAAATCTATTCAGACTACACTTGTGCTGTTCTCCTCAGCCCTTAAATACCCGAGTTTACACAGGCCATAATACCTTGTTCAGTATGATTTTCTTAGATCTAGGGGAAAACTTAAGTGACCCTCAATTCAAGATAAGGAAATTAACTAGTTTCCTCCCTGTGCTTCATTTATTGTTGGGCCACATTTGACACACACAATCTAAACATCTTTGGTTTCAAGTGAACTTCTGTCTCAAGTTGTATATGCTGTCCATTAGCTCCTATGGCTCCCAATCTAGCTTAAGTTCATCATGACCAAGTTTGATTTGAAACCAATGAAACAAGTGAGTCATGAATTTCAATGGGCCACAGTTATGACTAATTTTAGTTGGCTCAAGACCATGGTCTTGAATAAGAATCAATAGATTCTCACTTGATCTGAGTTCAGTAGACTTAAGCATGACAGCATGTGACTGCCTCTTCTGTGGCTTAAAATAGTATTCCTCAAGTTTATTTAGTAAACTAAGTATTACTAATCTAACAAAATGAATCTGTGACTGACTGGGTTCAGTTTAATCACCGCTGTTCTATAAACACAACTAGTCTTTGGACTCTTGACTCTGGAGTGTAAAACCATGACACAAAAAGTATTAAGTGGCAATCCTAACCCATTTACCAGGGAATAAGTTCTACTGAATTCAACAAGTTTCATTTCTGAGTAGACGTGGATAGGATTGTGATGCAAGTGATTATTTTTATTTTGGGAAGTAGTGCTTGACAATACTCACTTTCCCTGGGAAAATTGCTCTCCTGCAGTTTTCAGATCATAGCTCCTGTGAATGGAGCATATCACCTGCATGGATAAATTCTCAGGTTCAGTCCTTGCCATCTCCAGCTAAAAGAAATTTAGATACCAGGAATGACCAGATGAAAGACTAGTCCTAATTGGTAGAAGACAAAATTTCCAGAGTTTGGCACTTCACCCTACCTCATATTGAAATGTTTTAGTAAGAGATCATGGGAACATAAGAAGCTGTTTTATACTGAGCCAGATCATTGATCCATCTATGTTGCATATGCCAGGGGTAGAGAACTGTTTTGGCTCCATGGGCTAAATCCTTTTCAGGATCACCCTTGTGGGCCAAATTTGGTAGGTGGGTGGGGCTGCCCACATGTCAAATCATCCAACATCACAATCATGTCAGGTGCAAGGTGATTTAAAGTCCAGAAGTTGGGACTTCAAAGCATCTTGCAAGGCACTGCTAAAGCGAAGATTTTTTCCCCTGTTTTATTGGGGGCTCGGAAGCTGTCTACACTGACAGGCAGTAGATCTCTTACTGTTTCGGAGAGGTGTCTCTTCCAATTCTACTTGAAGATAAGGGGTTTGAAGCTTGGGCCTTCTGCATGTAAAGCAGATGCTCTGCTACAGAGCTCCCCACAAATGTATAACAAAGTTGTACATATCCATTTTCTTTCCAGTGCAATATTTATATGAAGAATGTTGTTTCACCCATACTTTGTTTACATGACATTTAAGGTAGATTAAATTGAACACACATTATGTTTGTCTGATTAAAAAAAACTAGATCATAAAGGGTGCTTGTTATTATTTATTACATTTATTAGTTGCTTACTACATAACATGTCTTAAAGTGACTGACAATTGTAAAAAAAAAAAAACAGGAAAGAGTTTATTTGCTGTCAGCAGTAGACAATAAACCAGGAACCTACATGGGGTAGTGGGCAAGAGATTTAGGGCAGGAACTGAATACTCAGGAATGGAGATGGTTATGGATTAAGATAATCTTACCAAGATTTTGTTGTTGTTATATGCCTTCAAGTCGATTACGACTTATGGCGACCCTATGAATTGGTGACCACCAATAGCATCTGTTATAAACTACCCTGTTCAGATCTTGTAAGTTCAGGACTGTGCATCCTCTGTGAAATTGAGTAAGATTTCTATACAATCTTCCTATATCTGTATTTTTGGATGCCTCTGTCAAGCTGTAGTGCACTTCACCATAGACAGGTGGCTCTGCAAACTGCAGCGTGACTGAGTCACGCTTGGCTCAAGGCCATGTGGTTGTGTGGGAAGGAAGGCTTGCAGGCAGGCAGGCAGCCAGACAAGATCAAGTGGGCAGCGGGAGTGGGTGGTGGGCAGCGGGAGTGGGTGTCGGGCAGCAGCCTGGGTAACCTGCAGAGCCTCTCAATGGGAGAACTCTGAGTCACTACTGTGAGGCTTCCCTTTCTGAGTACACAGCAGTGGGTGGGGGTTTGGGTGACCTGTGGGGCTGCTCCATGGGAGACCTTGCCATTGCTATGGCAAGGTCTCCCTTTGTCCCAGGCTGGGGGGGGGAAGGGTGTTCAAGACCAGGTAAGGAGGGAAGAGGTGCTTTGGCGACCTGGGGGAGGGGTTGGCATGTGAAGTGCACAGGGGCAGAGCCCTTAGTATTATTATATCAGTGGTATCTGACTTCACACAGACTAAACTGCATATACCAGACAGCACAAAATAACTGCCGGAGATGTTACATAGTTTGAGCAGATCTAATGGATATATTTTGGCACTGTCCAGTAATCCAGATTTTCAGAATTACAGTCTGTAATTTTTTCAATGAAATAACTGGATATTTATTATTGCAGGACCCGAAAATAATATTATTAGCCTATTTGAAAAATACAGTATTAGAGGTGGATCTTGAAGTTGTGTTAAATTTATTATTCAGGTAAAATCCGTATTGCTAGAGCTTGGAGGAAAAACACAGCTCCATTAGTTTCAGAATGGTTGGAGAAAATCTAGAACATAATTATGGTTAAATTAACATAGTAAAAAGGGCAAGTAATCAAGTAAACAGCTACTTAGAACTTTGGTTTTTATCACATTCTAGAATGATAAAATGTATATCTGTATACTAGGTTGTATTCAACATAACGCTAAGCAGATAGTTCCATCAGAGCAAGGATTTACCCTTGTGCAATTGAATGCTCTCCTCCCCCTGTGCCCCCTCAAAATCTGTTCTGGGTTTCCCCCCACCCTTCAGAGTAGATTTCAGTATGGCATGACCTATGTGGATGGAGAGAAGAGGGGGAAATCCTGTTGGCTAGGACAACTTTGTTTTTAAAAAACAAATTAAAAAAGATACATATAAAAGAGTTTTAATACAAACGTCAAAAGAAACAAAACAACATTTACTAAAAGCCCTCACATTATAAAAAGGACAACTCCTACCTGAGTACCATATGATCCCAAAAGAACCGAATGCCTGGGTAAGCAGGAACATCTTTGCCTGGCACCTAAAAGTTGATAATGATGGTACCAGGTATATCTCCCTGGGGAAAGCGTTCCACAGTCACTAACGAAAAGGCCTGTTGCCACCCTCCGCACCTCCTTTGAAAAAGACATATGAAGAAGGGCCTCAGATGATGAACACAGGGTCCAGGTAGGATTTTTATATCCAGTATTTTATCAAAAATAGCAAGTCAATACATTTATGTGTTAAGTTTGAATATAGGAAAACCCTGGTCTGTCAAGAAAGCTATTTTAATATACCCAAGGCTGTGCTCGTTACATTTTGGGCACTGTTTTACTTTTCACTAGCAATAGTACTCTCTGACACGGTTAAATTCTACCAGATGTGTAATTTTCTGGTGATCAAAAGGATGATCTCTGTCTGTGTTTATGTAAAGTAACAAAGTATCACAGTTGGGGCATTTCGCCAGAAATCTTGTGATAAGCAAAGGAAAACACAAGATTCTCATGAAATATTTAAATTCAACATACCTTACAATCTTTTGATAGGGCACTTCTGGTGGTTCCCCACACTCCTGAGGTTCAGTTGTCCACCAGGAACTGAAGACACTGAAGTTGGTTCCTAGTTCCCAGTTCCTTATTTACTTGAAAGTTCAAAACACTAAAAGAGAAGTTCACAGCTACAGCAACTCCAAAAGAAAACATGTCACTGAACCCCATAATATATGTTGAGGTACCCCCATATGATATATCACTGTGATTGGGGGACTCTCAGTGTCATGAATAACAATATATTTATTCAATAAAAATCATCAGGCTTCTGATATTGTCATAAATGCATAATGATGTCATAAAATCATAAAAAAATAAGTAACTGAGGGTGCCCACCCCAAAATCTGCTCTGGACAAGGACAAATCATACACTCCAGGCAAGGGGAGTGTGTCCTCTACGAGATGCCAGTGCGTCTCACCAGGCCTAGAGCTTCTGCTGGGTGCAAGGCATGCATAAGTGCATCTACGCAAAACCAAAATAGACAAGAACACGAAGGAAAATTAAGTAACTTGGGGTGCCACTCCAAAATCTGCTCTAGGCTAGGAAAAATCATACACCCCAGGAAAGGGGAGGGTGTCCTCTATAACATACCAGTGCTGGGTGCAGGGCATGTATAAGTGCATCTATGCAAAACCAAAATGGACAAAAACACGCTGAAAAAAATAAGTAACTGGGGGTGCCTGTCCAAAATCTGCTCTGGGCTAGGACAAATCATACACCCCAGGAAAAGGGAGGTTGTCCTCTATGAGATGGCAATGTGTCCCACCTGGTCCAGAGGTTCTGCTGGGCGCTGGGCGCAGATGAGGGCATCTATGCAAAACCAAAATGGACAAAAAGACGCAGGAAAAATTAAGTAACCGGGGGTGCCCACCCCTAAATCTGCTCTGGGCCAGGACAAATCGTACACCCCAGGAAAAAAGTGTGTACTCTATGAGATGCCATTCCTTCCCAGCTAAAATAATGAAAAGTAAATAGGGAAAAATATGTAATTTGGGTAACCACTCCAAAATCTGCTGTGGGCTATGAAAAATCTTTCACTTGAGCAAAGTGGATAGTGTCCTCCCATGAGATGCCATTGCATCCTGCCTGGCATGGTTTTTCTTGTGGACATATTGAACAGATATGGGCATCTATACACAACAACAATAATCAAGCTATGTAGAAATACATAAGGAACTGTGGGTTTCCACCACCAAACATGCTTTGGGCACTGCAGGTCACACACCCATGCATACAGGAGAGGGTTCCCACCCAATTCAGAACTTCATGTGTCTCTATGGCACAGACAAGGGCATATATGTATTAGAAAACATAGCGAATATGTACAGGAAAGAGAATAAGGAAATGGACTGCCCATCACAAAAGATGGTTTGGGGCACCACAAATCATACTTTGTTGCATCTGGGAGAGTGTCTTCTCTGAGATGCCATCCATGAATACTTTAGAGTGTCATCTATGACATTACATCTTCTTCAAGAAATCATTGTTTGTTTAACCTGCCACGTATCCTTCTGTCACCAACACCAATGGCTTTTTAAAATAGCCAGTGTGGTGTAGTGGTTAGAGTGTTGGACTGCAATCTGGGAGACCAGGGTTCAAATCCCCACACAGCCATGAAGCTCACTGGGTGACCTTGGGCCAGTCACTGCCTCTCAGCCTCAGTGGAAGGCAATGGTAAAACCACCTCTGAATACCACTTACCATGAAAACCCTATTCATAGGGTCATCAAAAGTCAGAATTGACTTGAAGGCAGTCCATTTACATTTTTTTATTAAGTGCATGGTATTGCCACATCTGAACAAACCACAAGGTAAAAATCTCTACCTATTCTGGAATTAAATTAATATTTAATTTGCCTGAAGAACGTATGCTCTTAGATACGTTTACCACACTTTCCATAGAGGCACAAGATGAAATTATAACCAATTTGCATATCCTAAGATCTACTCTAATTGATCTGAAATACAAAAAAGAAAACATAGGTAAAACTGAGTTTAACCCAATTGCTGACGCAGAAGACATGACTCTCATGATCTCTAATCCACCAACCAATGCGAATACTGATGAAAGCGCCTTAAAGAACGTGTATCTGCAATCCGAGTCAAACACCGCTTCATTATATACAGTCTCAAATGATAAAAAGGTGTATAAAGATGAACTCAAAGATGAACTGGAAAGGCCTTCAAGTTTATTTCAACCCAACTCTTCTTCGTCAAAATCTACACATGACGTAAAAAAATGACAAAGACCAAGTCTCTCCTTTTATACCCTAAAGTTTCTCTCATGGAACATCGCGAGATGTGTTGATCTGTGCGGTATTTGCGTTATCAGCGCTGTTACATTAGAGTATAAGTGGTCAATAAATCCAAGAACATGACATAGTGTTAAGAGTCCATTTACTCAGGACATTAAGGCATTAAGCAATTTTGTTTTCCCACATAGCAAGAGCTCATACAGAAAGCTGCTGCTCCTTCAAGAACAAAAAACCCCCACAGAACAAAACATAGAGAAGCTGGCGGCTTTCACTCCAGCCCTATCTCCCGGTTGCCAAGGAACCAGTTGACCTTGGCAGCCTGCATGTTTCTAGAAAGACATAACAAAAACTCTTCCTTGTTCTAAGCTTTCAGACTTGATGAAAAACAACCAGAGGTAGTAAGGATCAACAGCCCCCACCTTTTTCATCAAGACTGCATCCATAACATTTGCAACTATAACATTTCAATTTCAGCAATACAGTTCTACAATACATGGTTACACATATGCATCCAGTAATACATTTCAGTACATGGCATCATACATCACAGTTTCCAAGCTCAAACTTTATTAATCAAACTTTGGTTGTACACAAGTCAGATATAACGTTTCTGCATCCATCTCCACTGCTTTGTGCATACCTGGGCTGCTGACCAAACCCACAGTAAATCTGTCAGGAGGTTTCCCCATGTTAGCTCTCTCAGAGCGCCTTAATGGAATTGGAGCTGCTGCTCCTGCTGCACCCCCATCTGAATTTGTTCCTGGCATGGCTTGCTCAGGATATGTCATATTGTCAGCCTTACATTTCTTTGTTTTACGTTTGCCCCAAATCAGTTCATTTAATGCATCCTTCAGTGGAATATCTGTTCCTTCCACTTTCACCCCTTGTGTAGGTGTAGGTGTTGATGTTGGAGTTGTGTCATTTGATCCATTGAGAATAACTGTTTGCTTTTGATCCCAAGGCTTGTCTGAGACTTTAATGCTTCTGCTCAGAACAACCTGCTGCGTTTGTGGAATCCACACTCTGTAATATGCATTCTGAAAACCCAGCACTAACCCTTCCTGTGCTCTAGGTGCCAATTTGCCACGTCTTTTCCCTTGTGGAATGTGGACCCAGCAACGTGCTCCAAACCTTTCAATGTGCTGCACCCTGGGCTTTCTCCCAGTGAGTTTCTTGTAGGGTGACATTCCAATGGCACTATGTAACACCCTATTGTTTATATAATTCGCATACAGAATACATTCTCTCCAAAAAGAGTGTGTGAGACTAGAATCCTCCAACATGGCTCTCAAAGCTTCCTGAAGTACCCTGTTTTTTCTCTCCGCAAGCCCGTTAGAAAACGGAGAAAATGGAGCTGTCAAATGTTGTTCTATACCTTCACTTTCAAGGTATGCATGTAATGCTTTGCTTGTAAACTCTCCCCCCTGGTCTGATCGTATCGCCTTCACAGTGACATTATGCTGCATTTGAATCTTCTTGATGAACAGTCTCAGCTTCTGCTCTGCCTCATCTTTCCTTTTGAGCAAATAAACATGAGTAAACCTGGAGAAATCATCGACCACTACCATAAAGTACCTTGCACCTCCTCGTGAACTGTTTATTGGCCCTGATAAATCAACATGAACGAGCTGGTAGGGAGTGGTTGTCGAGCTTTCCGCCTCCCGGTTTATAGGTGCAATTGTCATTTTTGCTTTATGGCAGGCATCACAATCAATTAACTGACCACACTCTGTCAATTTCATGTTTTCACTCAGACTCGGGGTTTTCTTAATTGTTTCATAATTTGCATGCCCCAGCCTTCTGTGCCAATCATGCACACAGCCTTTATGTGTCTGCGCCTCAGCACCAAACGCAACACACCCTGCTTGAGTGCTCTTTATTACGAACTGTGAATCCTTCAGGCTCCCTTGCATGCACACGTCACCCCCTCTTTTCACAAAACATTTGTCTCTGTCAAACACCACTGAAAACCCAATGCTGGTCAGTTTTCGAACAGACAGAATATTATTAGACAATTCAGGGACATACAATACATCAGAAATTATGCCAATCTTACTCAGTTTCAGGGTCCCTCACGCCTTGACAGTTCGTCTCGATCCATCAGCTAAAATAACAGAGTCCTGCACCCCCTTTGAAGTGTGCAATAAATGTAAGTCCTTTACGAGGATATGGGATGCTCCACTGTCACAAATCCAGTCTGTATCAACTCGAGGCTTTTCTGCGCTGACAAAGTTCACACTGCTCTGCTTCCAGCCTCCATCTCTGTTCCTTTGCTTGACTGCACAGTCTCTTTGAATATGTCCACGTGCTCCACAAAAATAACAAGTTTTCAGCCGTTGCTGCTCCTGGTAGTTTGCCTGCTTGCTTCTGACAGCTTCCTTCGGCTCAGCCTTTTTTGCCTCCTGTCACCGCTGCCACTCCTGGGACAAATCCTGCAACGCGTCCCACATACGTCTGGCTGAGGGTTCATCTCTCACGTACATCAGTTGAGAATTGGATAGAGCCAAGATAATACATGCCTGCACCTTCTCATCTTTCCGCGTCCAGGCCGCTGTTGGTGGTACCAGTGGGGTCCCTTCAATCACATCAAATAACTCCTCTTTTATCAGGAAAGCCTGCATTCTCATCTTCCAGCTGGCGTAATTATTTTCATTAAGTCTCTCCATTGGCATTCCTCCAGACATGTTTACAGCCATCTCTGCTCACCTCTGTCTGGCACAATCAATCACGCTGCTCTCTGGAACTCAGTCTGCAGCTCAGACCACTTACTTCGTTGTAACGTGCGCTGGATCTGGGCCCATAACCCTGTTGATGTGTGCGGTATTTGCGTTATCAGCGCTGTTACATTAGAGTATAAGTAATCAATAAATCCAAGAACACGACATAGTGTTAAGAGTCCATTTACTCAGGACATTAAGGCATTAAGCAATTTTGTTTTCCCACATAGCAAGAGCTCATACAGAAAGCTGCTGCTCCTTCAAGAACAAAAAACCCCCACAGAACAAAACATAGAGAAGCTGGCTGCTTTCACTCCAGCCCTATCTCCCGGTTGCCAAGGAACCAGTTGACCTTGGCAGCCTGCATGTTTCTAGAAAGACATAACAAAAACTATTCCTTGCTCTAAGCTTTCAGACTTGATGAAAAACAACCAGAGGTAGTAAGGATCAACAGGATGGAGAACCAGAATGGTAGACCCTTCCTATGTCTCCTTTTTAAAACAACATCATATCCTATGTCTACAGGAAACTTGGTTAATGAATGATTTGGATCTAGACGGCTTTACGACATACCATATTAAGGCGACTCCTAGTAAAAGGGGTGGCCGCCCGAAGGGAGGTATCTGCACTTTGATCTCTACCGAGTTATATCTCCAAATTATTCCAGTTGAGCCACTAGTGGATTTGGCTCTTACTGTGAGTTTAAAATTAAAGTCACACCATCTATTATTGATCAATAATAGTGAAAGACAAACAATCGGGTGGGAGTAATATTACTAAGCTAAAAAATTATCTATTAAATTTGACTGCCCAATATCCGGAAGCAAACCTCATATTATTAGGAGACTTCAATGCCAGAATGGGTTCATCTGATGAGGCTTTATTTGCAAAATACCGTCTGGTGCCCCCCTCTCTAGATGGATTAAATACCATCCCCATCAGACAATCCAAAGACCAAGGCATAACATATGCAGGCCTTTGTCTCACCAAATTGATTACAGAATTAAATTTAATTCTATTAAATGGTCGCACCAACGATGATAATGAAGGGGAAAATACATTTCTATCAAGCAGAGGAGCCTCAGTCATAGACCTAGCAATTGTCTCTCAGGAACTATATCATCTAATTAATATCTTTAAATGTATTGATAGACCTGAAAGCGATCACTCCCCTATTATGATGACATTGATTCATGACTGCTTCCCAATTCAAATTTATTCCCAAACATTTTCTAGTGATTCATATGAGACCTCTAAAGGCAGAATAAAGTGGGTTCCAAACATTGCGAGTGAGATAAAAGAAAGACTGACTGCCCCTGATTTACTTGCTCTAAAGGATGTAATACAAAACTCCACTCAACCTCTAACAGTCTTAAAATGTTTCCATCAAGTAATGACCTCTCTAAAAACATTAATATTATTAAATGTTAAATTTAAACCTAAATCAAATAATGTAATATCACATTCTAAAACATGGTTTGATAAAGACTGCATCAATAAAAAAAAACTATTGATATTAAAGTACAAGGAGTACAAAGAGAACCAAGATCTAGAGGCCCTACAAGTTTATTGTGAGGAACGAAAGCAATTTAAATATTTAATTAAAGAGAAAAAGAAATTAGGACTTCAGCAAACCTGGCAACGTCTCCTCTATGCCTCTCAACTAAAAAATTCAAATCTGTTTCGGAAAATGGTGACATGTAATTGGCCAAGATCTTGCCCTAATATGGGTTGCTATGTTCCTCCCAAGGAATGGGAGAACTATTTTACTAAAATCTATAAAAAAGATAGTAACTGCAGTGAGATTGATGTATCCCTAAGCGATATCCCTAAATGGGACTCGGTAAATGTAAACGAAATAGTAGAACTTATTAATAAACTAAAAGCTAATAAAGCCCCTGGTTCGGATAACATTCCACCTGAACTATTCAAATCAAACTTAGATTGGTGGGCCCCCTTGCTTGCTGCTCTTTTTACACACATTGATTATTCAATGGAAATACCTAGCGACTGGGGCACAGCAATAATTGTTCCAATTCATAAAAAAGGCTCGAGGTATGATCTGGCGAATTTTCATCCTATTAGCCTTCTAAACATCGTTAGTAAATTATACTCGGCACATCTCTATTATAAGCTAATCTCATGGACGGAGCAAAATGAAATACTGGCCCCAGAACAAGCTGGATTTAGGACAGGCCGCTCAACTATAGACCACGCATTGATTCTCAAACACTTTGTTGATAAATACAAAAGTGAATCTAGGAGAGAGCTGTATACTGCCTTTATAGATCTAAAAACAGCATTTGATTCTATCTCTAGAGAGAGGCTTTGGAACAAGCTTGCTAAATCTAACATCGATACACGCCTACTGACTCTTATACGAGCCCTATATAAAGATACATCCCTTAGAGTCAGATGCAGTAATAATGGGCAGCTAACGAACCCAATCCCCACTTATAAAGGGGTCAAACAGGGATGTATCCTTGCTCCATTACTATTTAATATATATATCAACCCAATAGTTCAAAGATTATCGCAAATATCATCCCACCCGCCCAGTCTAATGGAGACTGCTAGACCTATTTTGTTATACGCGGACGATATTGTCCTGATCTCAAGAACCCAGGTTGGTCTTAGGCGACTACTGTCCTCAGTAGCCCTATTTTGTAAACAAGAAGCCCTTTCGATTAACTACGAAAAATCAAAGGCCCTGATCTTCACTAATAAAAGAATAAAACATACTTGGCGTATAAATGGCTATCAAATTGAACAAGTAAATGCGTACAAATACCTTGGAATGACCTTCCAAGCCTCGGGTTCATGGTCTTTACATGTGAAACAAGTAGTTTCTAATGCCAAAAGAACCATGAAGGCTTTATTATCTTTTTATTATAACAAAGGCGGCCAAATCCCCATCGCAGCCATAAAAATTTTCAAAGCGAAAATAATCCACAGCTATTGTATGGCTCCCAGGTATTAACTAGTGAAAAATTTAGGTCTTTAGAAGTAGTTCAAAATATCTTTCTTAGATCCATACTCGCAGTACCCACATGTGTTCCCAGCTTCATGTTAAGACTAGAAGCTGGACTTCCTTCTATAGAGTCACGTGTATGGATACTCAGGATTAATACATGGCTTAAACTGACGTTCAACCCAATTGGTCTAGCACCCCAGATACTACATGACAAATTTCACTCTCCATGGAATAAAATGATTACTAACAAGCTGAACCACCTAGGCTTCTCAATCCCGGAAATTTTGAAAATGGGTCATATAAAAGCCAAGGAGCACATTCTCCTACGTATTAATGATAGAGATCTCCAACAGCACTGGATGCTTGTTAAAAAACACATCTATAATACTAACCCTCAACTTGCCATGCCATATTTAACAAATTTATCCCTACCGAAACATCGCAAGGCATTCACAATGGCAAGATTCAACTGCCTACCATCTGCAATACTAGAAGGCAGATTTAATAAAATACCTTACTCCGATAGAAAGTGCCCTTGTGATGAGGGGGTGGTAGAGACATTAACCCACGTACTTTTCTATTGCCCATACTATTGTGAACCTAGGCACCAGTTAATTACACCTTTAATCACTCACCTACCGGGAAGAAGCGAAGGTTTCTACGCAAATTACTTACTTGCGGACAACTCACCATACATAACCGAAATGGTGGCCAAATTTTGTGCCATTACTATAAACTTAAGGAAATTACGAACTTCAGAAAACTAATATCGTCTGACAAGCTTTTAATATTTTAATATTTTAATATTTTATCTTTTGTTCTTAGAGATTTTTTTTTTTGTATTTATTTGTGTTTTGGTCAATGACCGCAATAAAGATTGACTGACTGACTGATGGAGAACTGAACTTGGTTAATCACAATTACGTTCATATATATATATTAGGTGATTAACGGAATCCTTATAGGGATCCAGAGCAAGCTTGAGTGAAGTTCTGTTTGCTGCTTTCAAAACTGTCTTATATATATATATGTGTGTGTGTGTGTGTGTATATATATATATATATATAAACGTAATTGTGATTAACCAAACAGAGGTGTTTATTGTATTAACAAAACGTTTCAGCTTCCGCCTTCATCCGCTGCCAACATACAAATGCTGTTCCCAAGGTGGCAGTTATAGAGCTTTGAGGATGGAATGCTCAGAGGGGCTTCATTTGCAGAAGCTAAGTAGTGGTGTTGTCCTCCAGGTTCAGGCCATGTGGGGCCAATGTGTCCAGAGAGTAAATCCAAAAGTTCTCCCTTTGGGTCAATGCTGCTGGAGCTGCTGGCATCTCTATCGCTGTTATGGAAAAGTCCAACAGGCTGTGACCCTCGATGTTAAAATGCTTTGCAACTGGTTGCTCCACTTTTTTTGTCAAGATTGCCGACTTGTGGTTCCTGAAGCGCGTGCGTAGGTCAGTTGTGGTCTTTCCTACGTATTGGATATGACATCTTATATATATTTGTAAGCCGCCTTGAGGGCCTTTGGCCAAAAGGCGGGGTATAAATAAATTTAATTAATAAATAAAATAAAATAAATTAGCATGCAGGGTGCAAAGGTCCATGAGAGATGCATTTAGTCTCCCTTCCCCTCCTAGTGCTGCTGCTCCAATTAAATGGGAACTCCATTCTCTATGGTTGCTTTTAAGTGGGGGGCAATCTAGAAGATCCAATCATGGGCTTTCCTATCTCCAGGGCTGGCCCTGCCCTTAGCCAAAGTGAGGCAACCATCTCAACTGGCAGATGTTGGGGTAGTGTTGGCAGCCACCTTCTAGCCCAGGGGTAGCCAGTGTGGTGCCCTGTAGGTGTTGTTGGACTCCAGCTCTCATCAGCCTCAGCCAGCTTGGCCAGTTTTCAGGGGTAATGAGAGCTGTAATTCAACATCATCTGGGGGAGCCATCATGTTGACTCCCCAGGCTCTGGTCATTCCTCCTGAGATCAGCAACCATTCCTCTCTCTTGTGAGGACATTTATTTTTGTCACATGGCCTGTCCTGTACCCCCTAAGCAGGGGTGTAGTCATTCAGGGTCTTTGAGGGGTGTCTTAGACCCTTTACTTTTTTGGGAGCAGGTCCCAGCAGGGTTCCTACATCTCCAGCACCCTACGAGCCAATCAGCATGAAAGGGGAGTCAATTAGACACCGAGAATAGTCTTCTAACAAGCTTCCTTGTCCTTTTTTGCTGACTGGAGCCAATCAGAGTAAAAGAAGATGAGATATCCACTGAGAAGACTCTTTGTAGTAGCTAACACTCTCCCCTTTCATGCTGATTGGCTCTTAGGGATGTCTGCTGTTGTGGGAGAAGGCTAATCTGCTGCCCTCAAGTGAACTGGAGGATACTGCCCATTGTCAGTGTGGAAGTAAATCTCAGCTACCAGTACATTTAGTAATTCAAGCAATATCTTTGACAGTGAGAAAGGACAGTCAAATGGTGACAGTGGTAGAGAAGCAGATAGCAACAGTCAAGCCTAGCCAGATTATTCTATAAATTTAGGATGGATAATCTGAAAAGGGGGTGTGGCTGTGCCTATCATGAAGGGACCCTGCACTTCTGAATTTGCCACTACACTACTGGGGACACTGGCTTCCCATCCCTGCTGTAGATAGTGTGGTCACTTGCGCATAAAGAGGCCAAAAGGAGACACAGGTCTGCATAGAATTTGCATAGGCTAATAAGAGCATAAGAATCAGGCCAATAGCCCAACTAGTCCAGCATCCTGTTCTCAGAGTGGCCAACCAGAAGCCAATAGGAAGCCCACAAGCAGGACCTGAGTGAAACAACACTCTCCTTGCTTGTGATTCCCAGCAACTGGTATTCAGAGACAAAGTGCCTCTCACAATGGAGGCAGAACATAGCCATTGTGGCTCATAGTAGTTGTATCCCCCAGAAATTTGTCTAATCCTCTTTTGAAGCCAAGTTGGTGGCCATCACTGTCTCCTGTAGGAGTGACTTCCATAGTTCGACTGGGCTGTGCATGAAAAAGAACTTCCTTTTGTCTGTCCTGAATCTTCTGACATTCAGCTTCGTTGGATGTCCATGAGTTTTAGTCTTGTAAGAAAGAGAGAAGTTATCCCTACCTGCTTTTCCATGCATAATCTTATACATTTTTATCATGTCCCCTCTCAGTTGCCTTTTTTCTAAACTGAAAAGCCTCAAATGCTATAGCCTTTTCTGATAAGCAAATTGCTCCAACCGCTTGACCAACATGGTTATCCTTTTCTGATCCCTTTCCAACAATGCAATATCTTTTTTGAGGTGAGGCAGCCAGGACTGTGTACAGTATTCCAAGGGAGGGCTAGGGATGGGTGAGAAATTCAATTCAGATTGCATTTCTAACAAATTCACACCTTCTGAAACAATATGAGGACTGAAATACAGAGTCATCCTTCCAAGTTCATACATTCAAATTTTGCATCACAGTTCACTAACCAAACAATGTTTACCAAAGGGCATATGTTAGGTGAAAGTGTGCATACAAATGAACACAGGAGTGAAAATAACATGCAAATATGCATTATATGACAAGAAACTGGTTCCAGAAATGTGTACATTGGTGAAAAATGCCTACAAAAATATATTTAGTAGGAGAAATTCTCACTAAACTGCTGGAGAATTTTCCTGAAGATTTTAAAAAAACAACCCTGCAAATTGCTGCAGAAATGTGGAGAACTGAATTTAAGATTGGGAAAATGAGAAATGGAGAGAACCGAAAATGACCGATCTTTCCATCCTTTGCGAGGGCTCACCATAGATTCGAATAATGGTATTATGATAGTGGCAGTTTTCTTTTCAGTCCTATTGCTAATGTTCCCTCATGTGGCATTTGTCCTTTTCACACCTGTCACACACTGGGTGGGCATTTTCATCAAGTTATCCACTATGATCCCAAAGTCTAGTTCCTAGTCAGTTGCCTCCAGTTCAGTTGCCATAAGCTCATACTGGAAATTGGGGGGTTTGCCCCAATATACATCATTTTACACTTGCTTACATTGAATGGCCTTTTCTATTTTACTTCCCATTCACCCAGTTTGGTGAAGAATCCTTTTGTGACTTTTCGCATTCCAATTTTGTTTTAAACACCTTGACCAATTTGCTGTCACCAGCAAAGAAAGAAACTTCACTGCTTGCCTCCAAACTCCAGGTGGTTTATGAACAAGTTTAAAAGTGCAGGTGCAAATGCTAATTCTTGGGGGAGGTGCTTTCTACATTCCTTCATTGGGAGAATGGTGCCTTCTACCAACTCCGGTTGGTGGCCCAGCTACATCCCTATCTGGACGGGGATAACCTGGCTTCAGTTGTCCATGCTCTGGTAACCTGCAAGTTAGATTACTGCAATGCGCTTTACGTGGGGCTGCCTTTGAAGACAGTTTGGAAACTGCAGCTTGTGCAAAATGCAGTGGCCAGATTGATAACAGGGACCAGACAGTTGGAACATATAAAACCGATTCTGGACCACTTGCATTGGCTGCCTGTATGTTTCCGAGCCCAATTCAAGGTGCTGGTTTTAACCTATAAAGCCTTACACGGCTTGGGACCACAATACCTGATGGAACGCCTCTCCCGACACGAACCCACCCGTACACTACGCTCCACATCAAATGTCCTCCTCCGGGTGCCTACTCTGAGGGAAGCTGGGAGTCTGGCAACAAGGGAGAGGGCCTTCTCAGTGGTGGCCCCCCAATTATGGAATGATCTTTTTGACGAGGTGCTCCTGGCGCTGAAAAGATAACAGTGTTGGCACCAGGTTAAGACTGTTCTCTTCTCCCAGGCATTTTTAACAGCATTTAAATAGCACGTTTTTAACTTGCCTATCGGTTTTTATGGGTTTTAATTTGGTATGGTTTTAAATTTGTATACTTATCTTTAATGTTTTTAACTGTAAATCGCCCAGAAAGCTTTGGCTATGAGGCGGTATATAAATGCAATAAATAAATAAACCCAGGCTTTGTACAGATCATATAATGAAAAAGGCAAAGGAGTCAAAAAGTATTTATCAATACATTTATTTCCTTTTCAGGTTAATTTAATCCTGGTTATTTTTATTAACATTTTTTGAGGAGATATTTGAGGAGAAAGTGTGTGTGGCTTCTACCTCTTCTGGTTCTCTCTCTATCCTCCTTCTCCCTTCTCAAGAAACAGTAGTCACTTAAGTAGTGCAATAGTACAATTGTTTAGCATTTCTTTTCAAGGTTACTTAAAGAGTCTTGCCTTGGTTCAGAAGGGGTCCCTGCTGTCACAGCTGCTTCTCTGCTGGGAGAAACTGTGTGTGGCCTCCACCTCCCCTTACAGCCACCCCTTTCCTCCAAGTTTTCTACTATTTGGAGCATTGGTTCAGAAGGTTTCCATGCTGTCGCACTTGGCTATTTATTTATTGGTTTGTGACCTCCACCACCCCTTACAGCCACCCCTATCCTCCAATTCTTCAGAAGATTTCTCATAATGTCATATATACAAAGTTTGCTCAGTCATTTCTCAACTGACAGCATTACCAAGGCTGTCATCTGAAACAGCGTTCCTTGAGAATGGCTTCATCCTCTTCAGAGCTTCATCCTCTTCATCCTCTTCAGAGCTTCATCCTCTTCATCCTCTTCATCCTCTTCAGAGCTTCATCCTCTTCATCCTCTTCAGAGCTTCATCCTCTTCATCCTCTTCAGAGCTTCATCCTCTTCATCCTCTTCAGAGCTTCATCTTCTGCTTCTGCTGTTGTCATAGGTATAGTCATGAGGATTCTGAGTAACGTTTGCTCCAATGCTGGCTCCAGATTGTTCTCCAAAAGAAGGTATAGGAGCATGGAAACATCCCTACATTTGTACAGTTCTGTTGTCTGGTGTAGGATGCAGAGCTCTGTCTTCAACCAATCTTTATCCAGCAATAAATGCCTGCTGTGGAAATCTCTGTGTGTTGGAATCAAAGTCCCCTGTATCAGTGATGAACTTGAAAGATGACTGGTGAATACAAATTGTTCATTGGCATGTGCGATGATGATATCACAGGTTTCCGATGCCACACAATGTAGGATCACCTTTGATTTGTTTCAGGGAAGGTGAGATTCCAAAGGTAATTCAGCAAACAAGCTTCAAATGGACTCTCTCACAATATCAGTGGAATCCCCAGACTCTGATAGAGATGTCTTCACTGCTGCAGAATCCATGGCTGTTCTTTGGAATCTATGGTAGAGGACATTGGTGTGATCATTGTAACAATTTTTTTTATCACTTGCAGAAAGTGCAGTGGAACACGTACCCCAAGTAGGAGGACTTTTATTAAGAGAGACCCATGCTTCCTGCTCATCACAGTGGCAATCAAGACAAAACCAACAAATAAGGAACAATTTGATCCTCGTAACTTTTCAGCACAAATTGGTATTAATGACATTACGTAAGTGTACTTCTTTATGACTTACAATTCTTTCCTACCAACCTTCAGGTTGAAGATGCCAAAGGGGACATACAAATTCAAATTAATACTAAAATAATGCACATCAATGTACAAACAGAAGATGCTGTTAGTCTTTATTATGGTATCTTCAACTTTGAGAGCAAACCTAAAGTACCAGGCACTATAAATCACCTTGTTACGAATTTTTCAGTTAGCACACATGTACAGTTCCCACATGCAACCCTGACACCCCTTTTACAATCTTTTGTCATTGACACTTGAATACATTCCAGAATTTTGGCACCCAAGAGTTAGCCAGGAAAGCAAAGATAAATCCAATGTACATTTAATTGTATGAAGAGAGAATTAGCACACTTATATCTGAACATATGTTAATTGACAGACACAGAACTTAATAGTGTTGTGCGCACCCTTAATTTTGGGACTGTGAGAGACTTCCAGGGGTTCCTGCACTTACCCTGGGTTTGTTTTCCTTTGAATGAAGGTCAGCGGAGACTGTGTTGTCTTTAGGAGATATGGTTTTATTTACCATAAAACTGAAAGACTCACAGCATTAACAACCCAACATATCTTGCTACCACATTAGGTGTCTTGGGGAGTCCCACAAAGCCATTGCCTTGGGTTTCAGTATACAGAGCAGAGAAAGCCTTTGTGCCTCTCCAGTTCCCAACTACAGTTCAGACTAAAACAAAAATCTACCTCCAGGGGGGTGAGATCACTCATCCGCCAGAGTCCATATAGCAACAGTACTGCTGTGGACCACATCTGTAGGCATGTACATCGACCACTCAACAGTCCCATTAACTCACAAAGAGAGTGGTTTGGCCAAAACAATTAACTTCTTAAAGGAATTGGTGTAACCTGTTCAGCAGGTATCTCTAATGCAAACTGCATCACTATAGATTCAAAATCACAGGCGGATTAGTATACTAACAAGAGGCAAATTTTATAGAGTTAACGTTAAACATACAGGCTACCAGTTTTAAAAAGCATGCATGAAAACCCATAGAAACTCTAGGATGCAGTCAGGGAAAGAGATTGGGGTGGGGGAAAGGATGTTGGTTGAGATGAAGTGAATAGAGATTTGCATTTAAGAGGTTAAGGTGGTATCAGAAGGGAAATAGATGCTGGCTACAGCTAGTTACTTTAGAAACAGAAGGGGGACTTGTCAGTAGAATAATGGAGATTGGGCTATGTTTTCTGGGGCTTTCTGAAAGTTTGAAGGCAAGATTCAGAATAAAGAATGTTCTGGGTCTGAGTAGTCAGTGAGAAGCAGGGCTGTGGAGTCGGTACACCAAACCTTCGACTCCAACTCCGACTCCTCTATTTTCTACTGTCCGACTCCAACTCCACCCAAAATTGCTTCCAACTCCACAGCCCTGGAAAGGGCTGTAAATGTCTTTTTACATTGGAAGCTCTCATAGGAGCATTTTTATCACTGCCTGAATATGTGCTGATCTTGGCATCACAGCATTTGTCTTCATCTGGGTCCTGTGTGTCATACACTGACACACAAAATGTTTTCCATCTTGAGTTATGGTGAAATGCTCAACTACAGCTGACTTCATGGGAAGCTTCTTTGACATTTTGAATTTATATTTTTAAAAATATGTCAATCAAAATTTATTTTGAAGTCGGAGTCGGTACATTTCTACCGACTCCGACTCCACTCAAAATTGCTTCTGACTCCAACTCCACAGCCCTGGTGAGAAGGTGGGAAACCACAGCATCATTGTGGATCCTTCCTTGGCCACATTAAACCCAAGCCAGGACTCATATCTTGGGCTTCGGACTACTGGATACAAAGTCATTTTATTCCACAGTTGGAGGAAAACTACATTAGCACAGAAATGGAGCTGGAGTATTTCTTTTCCCTCACAATGGAGGTAAAGGGAGAGATTGTGTTTATTCTTTAAAGAAAGAGGTACTGGCAGGGAAAAAGGCGGACAGGGGGAAGAAAGAGTCCCACTGTCCTGTCCAGTGCAAACCCAGCAGGGCTTTGGAAGTGGTGGTTCTTCCACCACAGTCTCTCCTCCTCCAACCTTTTATACTGTTTTCCAATCCAGATGTGCAACATAAACAGAAAAAATGCAATGGTATGTAAATTACTTGTAATGGTATGTAAACTAACTACAAATTAAGCCATAACATCTCAACTGTCTCTATATAGGCTGCTATTGAACATATTTATGTGTATTTTTTAAAACCAGCTGATGGAAAACACATGTGAGGAGAGTGCTGTTGCACTCATAATCTTCTTTGGGTTTCCAATAGGCATCTAGTTGGTCACTCGGAGAATAGGAAGCTGGGCTATATGTGATTTTGTGAACTGCAAAAATGTCCTTAATTTTTAAAATGTTTACTATTTTTTCCAGGTACAAAGTGGTGGGGATAACTTTCAGCACTGGAAATCACTTTGTTTCTTTCCACAATCTGGGAAATGCAAGTGATTGGAACTTCTGCGATTGAATTAGGGGGCTTCAAAACACAGGATGTGGTGATGTTTGTGCAACAGATGAGTTGTTCCAAGACTTCACAAAGAAAAATAGTAGTCTGAGTCATATTGTAGTAATAAGGCTATAAAGGACCAAATAATAACTATCAGAAGATGATATGCAATGTGCAGTTTAGAAGGCGCTCTTCTAAATCTCCTGCTATTAAAGAGAAGATTGAAAACCAGGAGATTACGGGGAATACTATATCTGCCTTTGTCTCCTGCAGAATTGCGTCCTTAAATCTATGTCACTGAGTAAAGTTTATTTGTGGAGCAGGCGGCAGAGAATAAGTGGAATGGAGTCCGCTTGGCAGGGGTAGCTCTGGCAGAAAGTCAAGCACTCGAGAGTGGGATGTGTCTCCGTCCTCCGGTTAGGGCTGCAAGGATGCACACCTTAACATGGTGAGGGGGTTTGAGAGTGTTGAAGAAGCTGAGAGCAATGCCATCAGGAGTCTAGACCAAGACTTAGACTCCTAAGCAGGGGCACCCAAGGTAGAATGGTCAAAGCTGAGACACCAGACTAAGATGCACCCAAACTCAGAGGAAGGCAATGATAAACCACCTCTGAATATCTCTTACCACGAAAACCCTATGAACAGAGTATCCAAAATGCAACATGAGATAGTGCTGGAAGATGAGAACCCCAGGTCAGATGGCACTCACCAAGCTACTGGGGAAGAACAAAGGCCAAGTACGAGTAGCACTGTGACTAATGACGCAGCTGGGTCAAAGCCAAAAGGAAGCCCAGAGGCTGATGCGAAAGAGTCTGGAGTTGTATGACACACACAATAGGAACATGGAATGTGAGAAGCATGAACCAGGGAAAGATAGAAATTGTCAAGGAAGAAATGGGACGCATCAACATTACAATACTTTGTGTGAGTGAACTAAAATGGATGGGAATGGGACATTTTCAATCAGGCAACTACAAAATATTTTATGCAGGAAATGAGAAATTAAGACGAAATGGGGTTGCTTTAGTAGAGAGAAGTGATGTAGCAAATGCAATTAGGAGCTACAACGCAAGGTCTGAGCGAGTTATATCAATGAGATTAAATGGAAAACGTATCAACATAACCATAATCCAAGTCTATACTCCAACAGCAAAAGCAGAAGAGGAATTGGAGAGATTTTACGCAGAAGTACAGGAATAAATTGATCACACACCAAAACAAGATGTGCTGATGATCATGGGGGATTGGAATGCAAAAGTAGGGAACAGAGAAGAATTAGAAATTGTGGGGAAATGGGGCCTAGGAGACAGAAATGAAGCAGGAGAAAGACTTACTGAATTCTGTGAAGCCAATAATTTGTTTCTTGCAAACACATTTTTTGAGCAACCGAAAAGACGACTGTACACATGGACATCACCAAATGGTCAATATAGGAATCAAATTGATTATATAACTGGTAGCAGAAGACGAGAAGTTCCATACTTTCTGTGAAAACAAGACCAGGAGCATTTTGCGGTACAGATCACAAACTGGTCGTATCGAAAATCAGAGTAAAGCTAAAGAAGACCAACAAAGCAATCATAATGCCAAAATACAATTTAAATAACATCCCAGAAACATATAAAGATCAAATAAGGAACAGGTTTGAGGCTTTAAACTTAGTTGACAGAGAACCAGAAGAACTATGGAATGAAGTCAGAGACGTTATCAGGGAAGAATGCAAAAAGACAATACCTCTAGTTAAAAAGAGAGAAAGACCTCAATGGATGACTGAAGAAACTCTTAAAATGGTTAAAGAGAGAAGGAAAGCAAAAGCAAAAGGAGATAGAAACACAGTCAGAACCCTAAATGCAACAATACAGCGACTAGTACGTAGGGACAAAGAGAACTATTAGAATAGCTACTGTATAGAAATAGAAGAGGACAACAAAAAGGGCAGAACAAGAGCCCTGTTCCAAAAGATTAGAGAAATGAAATCCTTTAAACCAAGAGTAGGGATGTTGAATAATCAACAGGGGAACACACTGACTGACCGAGATGAAAGGAAAGGAAAATGGAAGCAATACACTGAAGAACTCTGTAAAAGAGATGCTAGGATGACAGATTCATTCATGGAGGAACTATATGATGAAGAACCAGAAATGTTAGAATGTGAGATGAAAGCTGCTCTTAAAATACTTGGAAGAACCAAATCACCAGGAACAGATGGCATACCAACAGAGTTGCTACAAGTTACTGAGACTGAATCTATCCAATGTCCTCATTATGAACTGTAAAGTTACATAAATCTTATGTTGTAATTACTTTAGTCTTTTTGACGTTCAGCTATAGTCCTGCTTTTTTGTTTTCCTCTTTAACTTGCATCAGCATTCATTTCAAATCATTACTGGTTTCTGCTAGTAGTATGGTATCGTCTACATATCTTAAATTATTGATATTTCTCCCTCCAATTTTCATACCTCCTTCATCTTGGTCCAGTTTCGCTTTCCGTATATGTTCTGTGTACAAATTAAACAAATAGGTGATAAAATACACCCGTCTCACACCCTTTTCTATTGGGAAACAATCGGTTTCTCCATATTCTGTCCTTACAGTAGCCTCTTGTCCAGAGTATAGGTTGCGCATCAGGACAATCAGATGCTGTGGCACCCCATTTGCCTTCTTTTAGACAATGCCTGTAAGCAATATTATTTAGACAAGCTTCACAATATGAATTCCTTTTTTAATCAGCTAGTATCTACTGGTATTTTATTGGCGTTTTTAATTTTTTTAAATGTATGTTTACTTGTACTAATTTTGTTTGTTGTATACTGCCTTGATATATTTTATGAAAGTGCAGATTATAAATATTTCAACAAATAAATGAAATTGGAATAGCAGGTTTGAAACTCAGGCTTTGAAAGGCTGTTTTAGGAGATTATACAGAACCTTCCAGTTTTTTTGAAAAGCTGGTTTTGGTGTAAAATGTTTGTTGTCGTTGAATTAAAATGAGGATTTCTTCTCACACTATTCATATTAATTTTCAAAAATTATTTCCACCTGTTGTGATCCTTTGCTATAGGAGAAATATTAAGGATTTCTTGGTCGAGTTCTTTTTTTAATCCCAATTTAGTTACCAAGTACAACTTTTTACAAAGCGAAGCTTACACGTTATTTTAAGTTTCACCGCTGCCTCCTATAGTCGCAGCCAAGATGACAAGATCGTTAGAAGCGAAAATGAAACCTTGTAGCGGAAATAGCTCCCAGGGAACCAACTTGCTCCTTCTGAAACCAAGGCTGCGCCTCGTAAGCAAGAGGCATGCAAGGGGGAGATGGGCTAACGGTCAGCAGGGGCCTCCTCCTTGGCCTCTTGGTATGTCTTTGTGGCGTCCTCCAACCGGCAGGTAAAGAGTCCGACGGGGACGAGCCCCAAAGTCGCGAGGGGCGATGGCGGCGTTGTCTCTGCGGCAGCAGACACCTGTCGATGTGGCGCGTTGCATTAATTTTAGCTCCACTCGCGGGGCTTCCTCTCCACACGTTTAATGGGAGCAAGGTGAAAGAGAATGCAGAAACACTCCGGAGAAAATTAGCTAAACTCGTGGAAAGTTTGTAGACGAGTTGAGGGGGCAACACAGGGCACTCTCGCTCTCCGAGGAGCAGCGGTTTTCGGTCAATTGGCGAAGTACAGTACCTTAAGTCAAATGTAGTAACTGAGCCTAAGAAGGACGCGATTGTGAATAGAGGAGGGAGGGGGTGCTTAATTGCTTCCTCAACAGCCGGTTAAAATTCCAAGGCTTGCGTCCCCACCTGTTTTCACCAAAGTACGCATATGCAATTAGATGTGCGTTTAAGCGCACGGCGTTTTCTACACACTTTGCCACGGCGGGGGCGAGGTCCGGCTAATATGGATTGGGACTATAGTTTGGGGAGCAGTAGGGTTTTTTAACCCTTTACTGTGGCACAATCAGATCGGGCACTCCACGTCGCGCTTTCGATTTGCGTTGAGGAGGAGGGAGGAAACCCCTCCCATTTGGCGCGTAAGGAGAGGCGTTCTGAATGGGCTGGGCCTATCGCGCTGGCAATGTCGGTAAAAACCCAGACCCTGCTCTCCTGGCTGAACTTTGGCCCTTTAGGCATGCTTTTGGCTTCCCGGAATCTCATACTCAGCAGCAGGAAGTTTTCTGACCACTAGATGGTACTGTAAATCCCAGAAAATTCTGGTTTCAGTTCAAGTTGAGAGAGAGAGAAAACCCTCCTTGTTCAATTCAAACGGGTTGCCAGGCTCAGGGCCTGAGAATGAGCCTGTATCTTTAAGAGAAGAGAAAATACTGCTAAGTACAGGTTTCTTGCAAGTTGCAACATTGTAATGGGAAAAACCACAATGTGAAACAATGTTGCAAGAAAACCTGCACTTGGCCGTATTTTCTTCTCTTAAAGGTCATTCTCAGGCCCTGAGCCTGGCAATCCTAAAAAACGCCCTCAGAACAGACCAATAGCTCAGTATGGGTTAAGAGACAGATCATTAGCTTGACCCATTCTTTCTTAAAATCCACATATTGAGGCTGTTTCTCCAGCAAAGTGACATGGGTTAGTAAACAAAAATGAGATCTAGGAAAGCAAAGAGTTCCCTGCTATCTTTTAAGACAGGTAGTAAACTGGAAATGGACTGCCTTCAAGTCAATCCCAACTTATAGCGACCCTATGAATAGGGTTTTCATGTAAGCGGTATTCAGAGGGGGTTTACCATTGCCTCCATCTGAGGCTAGTCCTCCCAGCTGGCTAGGGCCTGCTCAGCTTGTCTCAGCTGCACAAGCCAGCACCTTCCTTGTCCGCAACTGCCAGCTGGGGGGCAACTGGGCTCCTTGTGACTATGCAGCTTGCCCACAACTGCACAGGTGGCAGGGCCCGTAACACCTGAGCCACTCACAGTGAGGTGATCTTTAGCTGGCCCTTTACATCCAGGAAACATGAGCGGGGATTTGAACTCGCAGACTGTGGACTCCCAGCCAGGCTATCCTCCTCACTGTGCTATACCAGCTGTCCAAGACAGGTAGCAGTGACTTGTTATTGATTGCCCATTCCTTACTTGGCATTTAAGGTCAGAGTTAAGTACAGTTAAGTAAGCACTCGGGTCCTGCTTGCGGGCTTCCCCCAGGCACCTGGTTGGCCACTGTGAAAACAGGATGCTGGACTAGATGGGCCACTGGCCTGATCCAGCAGGCTCTTCTTATGTTCTTATGTACACATGGGAAGTATATCTGTATACACAGTTTTACAAAACATCTTTTTTGCAAGGTGTATGCTGCAAAGCCTCCTCTAGTATGTACACCTTAATGTGGTGGGGGCATTTGAGAGTGTCAAAGAAGCTGGGAGCAATGCCATCAGGAATCTAGACCAAGAGGCTAGACTCCTACCAGGGTCACCCAAGGTGGAATGGTCAGAGCTGAGACATCAGACTAAGATGCATCGAGACTCAGAGGAAGGCAATGGTAAATCATCTCTGAATACCTCTTACCACGAAAACCCTATGAATAGAGTATCCAAAATGCAACACAAGATAGTGCTGGAAGATGAGACCCCCAGGTCAGATGTCACTCAGCGAGCTACTGGGAAAGAACAATGGACAAGCTCGAGCAGCGCAGTGACTAATGATGCAACTGGGTCAAAGCCAAAAGGAAGCCAGGAGGTTGATGTGCACAGATGCGAAAGGAGAGTCTGGAGTTGTACGACGCACACAATAGGAACATGGAATGTGAGAAGTACGAACCAGGGAATGTTAGAAATGGTCAAGCAAGAAATGGAACGCATTAATATTATAATACTTGGCATAAGTGAATTAAAATGGATGGGAATGGGATATTTTCATCAGGCAACTACAAAATATGCAGGAAAATTAAGAAATGGGGTTGCTTTAATAGAAGTGATGTAGCAAAAGCAATTAAGAGCTATAACTCAAGGATTGAGCAAGTGATATCAATGAGATTTAATGGGAAACCTATTAACATAACCATCATCCAAGTCTACGCTCCAACGGTAAACACAGAAGAAGAGGAATTGGAGAGATTTTAAGCATACGTATAGGAAGAAATTGATCACAAACCAAAACAAGATGTCCTGATAATCATGGGGGACTGGAATGCATAAGTAGATAAGAGAGAATTCTTGTAAACACATTTTTTGAGCAACCAGAAATATGACTGTACATGTGGACATCACCAAATGGTCAATATAGGAATCAAATTGATTATATAATTGGTAGCAGAAGACGAGAAGTTCCATACTTTCTGCGAAAACAAGACTAGGAGCAGATTGCGGTACAGATCATGAACTGGTCATATCGAAAAGCAGCGTAAAGCTAAAGAAGAAGAACAAAGCAATCATAATGCCAAAATAAAATTTAAATAACATCCCAGAAGAATATAAAGATCAAATAAGGAACAGATTTGAGCCTTTAAACTTAGTTGATAGACAACCAGAAGAACTATGGAGTAAAGTCAGAGACGTTATCAGGGAAGAAGGCAAAAAGACAATACCTCTAGTTAAAAAGAAAGACCTCAATGGATGACTGACAAAACTCTTAAAATAGTTAAAGAAAGAAGGAAAGCCAAAGCAGAAGGAAATAGAAACATGGTTAGAACCTCAAACGCAATAATACAGCGACTAGTATGTAGGGACAAAGAGAACTATTACAATAGTTATTGTATAGAAATAGAAGAGGACAACAAAAAGGTAGAATAAGAGCCCTATTCCAAAAGATTAGAGAAATGAAAGGAAAATTTAAACCAAGAGTAGGGATGTTGAATAATCAACAGGGGAACACACTGACTGACCGAGATGAAATAAAAGGAAGATGGAAGCAATACACTGAAGAACTCTGTAAAAGAGATGCTAGGATGACAGATTCATTCATGGAGGAACTATATGATGAAGAACCAGAAATTTTAGAATGTGAGTTGAAAGCTGCTCATAAAATACTTGGAAAAACCAAATCACCAGGAACACAGAGTTGCTACAAGTTACTGAGACGGAATCTGTCCAAATTTTGACAAAAAAATTGTCAACAACTACAGAAAACTAAACAATGGCCCACAGACTGGAAGCATTCAATATATATCCCAGTTCCAAAGAAAGGAGATTCCAGGGAATGCAGTAATTATCAAACTATTTCCTTAATATCCCATGCAAGTAAAGTGATGCTCAAGATTCTACAACAAAAGCTCTTACCATATATGGAGTGAGAAATGCGAGACGTCCAAGCTGGATTTAGAAAAGGAAGAGGTACCAGAGATCATATCGCAAACATACATTGGATAATGGAATGAACCAAGGAATTTCAGAAGAAAATCACCTTGTGCTTTATAGATTACAGCAAAGTCTTTGATTGTGTAGATCACAAAAAACTATGGAATGCTTTAAAAGAAATGGGGGTGTCACAACATCTGATTGTCCTGATGTGCAACCTATACTCTGGACAAGAGGCCACTGTAAGGACAGAATATGGAGAAACCAATTGCTTCCCAGTCGGAAAGAGTGTGAGACAGGGGTGTATTTTATCCTATTTGTTTAATCTATGTGCAGAACATATACAGAAAGCAGGATTGGACCAAGATGAAGGAGGTGTGAAAATTGGAGGGGAAATATCAGTAGTTTAAGATATGCAGACAATACCATACTACTAGCAGAAACCAGTAATGATTTGAAATGAATGCTGTTGAAAGTTAAAGAGGAAAACACAAAAGCAGGACTACAGCTGAACGTCAGAAAGACTAATGTAATGACAACACCATTTTTGTAACTCTAAAGTTTGTTATGATGTGTGCTCTTGGGAAGCTGAGTGTGTGAACTTGCCACCCACTCCTATGAAACACCCCTTCTTGAGTGTAGGGGAATCTTTTGCTAAGGATAAAACAAGTGCTTTGCCCTGAAGTGTGCCTAATTGGTGTGTGTGTGAGAGGGAGAGGGAGAGGGAGAAATATGCAGGTCCAAACCAAAATAGAGAGAGAAAAATATGCAGGTCCAAACCAAAATAGTGAGAGAAAGAGAAGAATAGCATTACAAAAATACTGGGTGCGTGGCATCTTAATCATTAATATCCTAACCCATTCATCACTTTAAGCTAAAGAGATCAAAGGACCCTATTATTATGAAGAGTGACAGGTAGGAGAAATTACCTGTCCTAGGCCCTGAGTGGGCAGTGAAATACAGCTGAAGCGATGTGGAAACAGGAAGGGATCTCTTGGTCTCAAGGTTGGCACCGAGACCCAGACTCTCTCCCTGGTTCTTTCCCAGCAGTCCTGCCTTGAGAGTGTTGTTTTTGAGCGTGGCTACACTGGTTGGAGCTCAGATCACCATCTACCCCCCTTCTTCTTCTCACTAGATTCAAGCCTCAGTTTTAAAAAGCCTTTTTCTCTCTCCTCCTCCTGCCAAGGAGGGGTCTGCGCATCTGGTGACTCTCTCTCTCTCTCTGTGTGTGTTCTTGCTGACACTGAAAAAACTCAGACTACTTCTAATGAACAATGGGATTATTCTGTTAGACGGCAGAAAGGATCTCTGCCAAGGAGAAGATAATATGTATTCAGTAGCTTTTAGTTAATTTTGTGTCTCAACAGCTGCCCTTGTTGTCCTTTGCACAATGCCTCAGAAACGCAAATCCAGCCATAAAAAAAGGGAGGGGTGTGGGGTGGGAGTTTTAGTTTCTGGCCTTGCACCTCCTGGATTCCACTTGAACCAAAATGGGGTTAGCCAAGCAGTTGTAACAAGTTGACAATGAGGACACTGAACTTGTTAAGGATGATCAATACCAAAATGGACCAATTAACCGAAATGGGACAATAGTCAAGAAATCAGAAGAAGGCTAGGACTGGGGAGGGCAGCTATGAGAGAACTAGACAAGGTCCTCAAATGCAAAGATGTATCATTGAACACTAAAGTCAGAATCATTCGACCATGGTATTCCTGATCTCTAAGTATTGATGTGAAAGTTGGACAGTGAAAAATGTAGATAAGAGAAAAATCAACTGATTTGAAATGTGGTGTTGGAGGAGAGCTTTGCATGGACCACGAAAAAGACAAATAACTGGGTATTAGAAAAAATTCAACGAGTGCTATCATTAGAAGCTAAAATGCTGAAACTGAGGTATCATACTTTCGACACATAATGAGAAGATACGATTCACTAGAAAAGACAATAATGTTGGGGAAAACAGAAGGGAGTAGAAAAAGAGGAAGACCAAACGAGATAGATTGATTCCATAAAGGAAGTCACAGACCTGAATTTACAAGATCTGAACAGGGTGATTTGTAACAGATGCATTCGGAGTCCTTGATTCATAGGGTTTGACTTGAAGGCACATAACAACAATGCTACAAAAACAACATGTGATCCCTTTTGCTAGGGAAGCTAGAGGTGGGCATTGGGCTCACCTAGCAAAAGGGACACTTGCATGACCATCACAGATGATGGTTGACACCTGTTTAGGGGAAACATTATCCCAAATAATTAACTATTTCTACATATTAACTATTTCTACATATGTGTGACTTGCTTTATAGCATCAGTATGAATAATTTCTTAAGGCCAGTGATAATATTCAGTTCTTCCTCACTGCTACCCTCTGAGGAAGGCCATTGTTCCTGCATTTTAACAGCTGGGATATGAGAGAGTAAAATTGTCAAATGGTGAAAAAATGGTCATCTGAAACACCTTCCTCCTTCCCCAAATATGTCGGGAGAATAGACTGCAGTGATATACAAAATTACTTGGGAGTAAGCCCCATTGCCCATGTACATGATTGTACTGTAAGTCTGTTGTTCTCGCCATATATTGGCATTCACCAACCTGGTGACTTTCAGACATTTTGGACTAAAACTCTCATTGCTCCCCATGTGCTGGCTGGGGCTGATGGGGGCAGGGATTGTAGTCCAAAACATCTGACAGTTATTTCCAGCTGAACAACTCTTTTGTACTGCAGTAATTCATGACCTGTTGAGAGCTGTGGCTGCATTTGTGGCATCAGGCAGCAAAGAAGTGTAGAAATCTGATGAGCAGTTCCAATTGACCTTTTCCTGTGGCAGCCCTGGTTTTTCATCAGATCATGCTTGTATTTAACCATGGTACTGCAGTCTGAGAGCCAAAACCTCTATGCAAACAGCCTAGATCGGCCTGGCTTCTGAAGCTGTCTCCCTACCTGCAGACCTCAGCTCCTTTTTCACATAGGAGGCTAAATATATGTAGCCTGGCAGAGCCACTTAAGTCAAATATGTGTCAAAAGAAAGCCCAGTCTAAGAAAATGGCACGTGGCTGGGATTTCACTCAAAGGATTGACCTAGGCTTGCTTTTAGCTGTACTGCCTTGGGCTGAATATATACTGAATTTTGATGGATTGGGTGTTGGTGCAAGTATTCATTTGACAGACTGCTAAAATCTGGGCTGATGAAATAAACACATGCAGTTGCAGTTGTCACATGCTGAAAAGTTATGCCTTCTGAAATTATGAATATAGAAAATATTAGCCAGTTCTCAATGTTCTGCCTCATTATTGCACTCTGGCTAGCAACATCATGCTCAAAAGGAAATGGTTTTGCAAGGTGGAGGTGGGCTGATATTTTAAATTTATTTAAAATATTTGTGTGTTGCCCTACAAGCATTGCTTAGAAAAGCAAGAGAAAAACTGCATGAGTAAAAGAACAAAAATCTGTGAAAATCAAAGCATCTTCTTGTGGTGCCAAAAAGATTGTAATGTTGGGATTAGACAAACCTTTCTGGGGAGGGAATTCCACAAGTCTTCATAATCTAGTCTAGTCACTACCTGCCTTACTGCTGATGGTGGAGAGGCTCTGAAGATGCCCTCAGTACCTGGGCATGTTGATATTCGTGCAAGCATTCATTCAGGTATCTGCCTCCCAAACCAGGTCTTTTAAGGTAAGCACCAGCTCTTTGAATTTTCATCAGAAAGGAATGGTAGCTAGTGAAATTCGAATGTGTTCAAAATGATCATTCACAGTGGAGACTGACAATTATGTTGAGGGACAGAAGGCTGTATCCTATTACGCTGCCAAACCACTTGGTAGAACATGTCTTTCCTTCCTCCACAACTGATTTGACTGACTGCTGGTATGGAGAGGTTTTCTGCTTTCTTCTGCTTGAGACACCTGAATTGTTTTACTAAAGCAGGGGTAGCCAATATCGTGCCTTCCAGATGTGGTTAGAATCCAGCTTCCATAAGCTACAGCCAGCATGGCCAACGGTCAAGGATGATTGGAGTTGTAGTCCAGAAACTTCTGGAGAGTCCCATGTTGGCTACTGCTGTATTAAAAAACATTTTGAGTCACAAAGCCCCTCTGGCATGGGAGCACCTTGCTTACTCCTGCTTGTTCAGTTGCATTGCTGTAAATTTCAGTTTAGTAAGCTTAATGTATGGATAATCCTTGCTTAGAAAGGATAATGAACTTTAGGTACATTTCAACCATATGATCCCTCCATTATTTATATCATGGGTAGCCAATGTGGTGCCCTCCAGATGTTTTGGACTACAACTCCCATAATCCCTGACTATTGGTTATATCGGCTGAGGCTGATGGGATTTGTAGTCCAGAATATCTGGAAGGCACCACATTGATTACCCCTGATTTATATTATATATTTCAAAAAGCCTCCCTAGGAATTACCTTTAAGAACACAATTCATTTTATTTATATATCTATTTTGCCTCACTTCCTAGTGATGGCTGAGAGGGAGTGCAGTCCCATGTTCTTATAAACAGAAATCACTTGGATGCAATTCTGGTGAATGGCCAGCAGCACCACACATGGACACAGACCACTGATGTCATCAACCATCCTCGGAACTGACCATTCACCGGCAGTGTGCCTGCTAGTGCTGTCAGTGTGTCTCTCTGTTAATCAAGTTATGGTTTCAGAAAGGACAGGGGCCCCTCTCATCCCCAGTCAGCACTCAGCTTTGAGCACCACTCCATCTTAGTGACCCACAGCTGTTCCCTGCCTAGCTCCTGAAGAATATTGGGAAGTTGTTTTGTGTGCAGCGTGGGCGAGAGGTACAAATAACAATTAGAATGTTAAAAAGCCTATTTCCAACAATACTCATTTTTCTTTATGAAGAAACTCTGAAAGTGACAACAAGAAGTCTGATGACAGTGGCCTTGGATACAGATGTGATGATACCATGTGATATCTCTGAATACAGTACTCCACAGCTGGATATCACAAAAACTGCTGTTGAATGGCATTGGAAGACTTCTGTAGAGGAGACGGAAAAAATAGTATACTCTGTTGTTTCTAGAGTGCATTGGTCATCTAGAAACAATGTAAGAATGGATGAAAATAATCTCAAAAAAGGCAATGCTGCACTTTTCCTCCCACAAATACAGCTTAGTGAAGGAGGAACGTACAGGTGTTTTGTGATTGTTACCCCAGATCAAGCTGAAGGAGTCACCGTTATAGAGCTATTTGGTAAGTGGTTTGTAGAGAACAAATTTGTTATTTAAAATTCCCCAGTATTTCTGAGTTCTAAGTAACCACAGTAACTTTACTGTGTGAGCCAGTAATTAGAACAGAGAAACACTGAAAGGGAGCATGTTTTGTCCTTTTCCTCTTTCCAAATTACATTTGAAGCCCCACCAAGGTAAACACAGGTTTCGAACTTTATGAGGACTGGTTTGGAAAAGGCACCTGCTAGGCAACTGTGAGAACAGGATGCTGTACTAGATGGGCTACTGGCCTGATCCAGCAGGCTCTAATTATGTTCTTATGAAAAATGAGAGGTGGAGAAAGCATCGATCTTCTGCATTACTTCTTCACTGTAAATGACCTGCGGTGGAAGAGGTCTCCCCTCTTTGTTTCTTTCTCTTTTATTTTAAAAAAGGTGCTTTGCATTACAGAAAAGTATAGCTGCTGACTCATTCAAAGTTTTGCTACAAATTTCTTACATAACAAGTGGCAGCTGTAATAAATTGTTGCAGCATGGAATGCTTATACTAAGTAGTTAAGGCCTCCAGGGAGCCATACCATATTCCAGGATACTACATTCAATTTCTTTCCCCACATGTTTTCAGGGTTCCCTCCTTCCAACAGACACTCAGTCTTTTGTGACTCAGGCCTTATGTTCTGAGGGGACAGGTTGCCTCCTTAGGTTCTCACCTAATTTTGTTTGTACCAGGTGCAAACTTTCGTGTTCTTCCAAGCATGCTGACACCTCCTTCCTTTTTATTTATTTATTTAAAATATTTCTATCCTGCCCTTCTACCCTACAATACAGCCTTTCCCAACCAGTGTGCCTCCAGATGTTGTTGGACCACAATCCCCATCTTTCCTGACCATTGGCAATGCTGGCTGAGGCTGATGGGAGTTGTGGTCCAACAGCATATGGAGGCACACTGGTTGGGAAAGGCTGCTATAATAGGGCACGTAGGGCGGCTTACAATAAAATCACATACGTAATAAAATTGTACACAATAAAGGTCACAAAAATATTAAATTAAAATACATAAAATACAATTAAAATACATAAAATATAATTAAAATACATAAAATTATACACACACACTCATCTTTTGTCTCGGTAGCCTTGTTTTGGCTACATTGCAATTGTAACTTAGCAGCACCTGAGTTCACTGTTAGAGGGGAATAATATTACCATATATATTTGAAGAAACTTGAAGTAAAAAATTGGTTGGTTAGCTCAAATGACTATTTGAAATTTAGGTCCATATTGATATTTGTTTTGCCTTATTGCCCTTTTAGAATTGCCAGAGCACAAAGATGCATTGATAATAGAAGCTACAGCTGGAATAATTCTCTTCCCACAGTCTAGAGATTCTATATTTTATTAACCCTATGTATGTCCATATTTACATGCATATAAAATTGGAGTCACATCCTTCTGCGGAAAAAGACAGCATTACAATCACGGAAAACAATAGAATGATAAATAAATAGCAACAAAAAAAAGCAAAATGGGAATAAAAAAAGTACATTACCATCAATGATGGATAAAAATAACCCAGCCAGTATTTTAAAAGGCTGGAAAAAAATTAAAAAGCCTCACAAGCTCCGTTATTTACCTTTCTGTTTCTTTCCCTCAAGTTCTGCACATTCTCTGGTATTTTTTGCCCAAATTCTACATTTTCCTGGACTCCTCCTTTCTTCAAGTCTTTGTGTCTACATTATTTTCCTCAAAGGTCCTGCTTTCCAGGTCACTGCTTATTTTGTCCATTTTGATTAGCCACCCTGCCTTTTTTGTAATAACTTTTTATTAGTTTTCATCTTACAGTCAGCCATCCTGCCTCATGACCAGCCTTCCTAGTAGCCTCTGCCCTTCACACCCAGAGCAGGCAGCTCCTCTTCACCTTCAGTGCACTTTCTTCAGGGCTTCTGTTCTGTGCCCCTTACCTCAAGCCTCCTCCAGGCTTCTCTTTTTCAGACCATGTCCTTCTGAGAAACCCAGGGTATCATCTTCATTTGTATTTGCATTAGATTTTATGTGCTGTTTGCTTTTGGGGAGCCAATTGTTGTCTGAAAAATAGTAAAAAAATTAAATAAATACAGAAAATCTGACCCTTTTTCTCTCTCTGCATAGCTGAGCCTGCTGTCAATCTATCTCCCAGAGAAGTTACAATAGAAAAGGACAAGGAGAGGACACTGTCATGTACAGTGAATAAATTCTACCCTGGTTTGATTGAAGTTAACTGGGAAAAAAAATCCATATATACCTCGGATAAAATTGTATCTGCAGAAGATATTTGCATGGGCTCTTCTGTGAAAAATGGTGATGGCACTTTCAGTGTAACCAGTAAATTGAGGCTACAACCATCTTCACAAGATAATGGAAACATCTATCATTGTATTGTGAAACACAAATCATTTTCCATGCAAGTCTTCAATGCCACTTTGATAGTAACAGGTACTCTTTCTGTGGTCTTTTTCTATGCCTGCGTTACATCTAATTGGTGCCTTTCCATAAGTGCAGGGGCTTTTGACCCAGCAGAGGCATGCAGTAGCAAAAGGGAAAGGGATATTTGCCAGCCCCACTCCCTAGCGCCTCCCACAATTTTTTTGGGAGGGTCTCCAGTGCAAGGAGCACTATCAGTTTGATTCCATCCTACTTTCTGAATCATAGCTAGTTTCTCTTTCAAGGATTCATTGACGGGGGATTCTGGGATTTGTTGAACTGTTGGTGCTAGATGAAATTGAAGACACAGGTTTGCAGCAAAGTTAGGTCTTTATTGGTTACGTGCTCATGGTCAGTCTCCCATGATGTTGGTGGAGAGCTGCAACATAGCACTGTTTGCCTGGGTTTTTATACATTCCAGGACAAAGACCATTACCGAATCAGACGGTTAAACATCAGCATTACATAGGCATTACATAGACATTGCATAGGCGTTGCATTATGCTCTAGTCAATTTGGCAATGTTCAGGACTTCACATATCAGTACATTTTCGCTATGAGCTAAGCATTTCAGTTAATGCAATCCTTCCTATGTCTTGGAGAGTACAGGAATGTTCAGTGCCTGTTCAGTGTTATCTTACAGAGTTCAAGCAGTACTATACATCTGTGCGCAGTCAGGGAAGACAGCTCTGAAAAGAAAAAGGTTCTGGCTGCCTACTAAACTATTAAAATATGATAAACCTTTATAGCTTTATAAAAGAATATATTTTGCTTATTGTTTGTATATAAAAAAATCTCCATCATCATATCACGCTTACAGACGCATTTGTGTTAGGGATTCCTTGCTAGGGATCACTAGGAAAGGATAAAAAACAAAACAGCCAATATTGTAATGTCTTTAACAAATGGATGGTGCAGCCACACTTGGAGTACTGTGTACATTTCTGGTCATTGCATCTCAAAAAGGACATTGTAGAGCTGGAAAAGGTGGAGAAAAAGAGCAACCAAAAATGATGTGGTGGTGGAACTGTATTAGGAAAGGTTACAACTAAGAAAGGTTTGTTTACTCACTTTTTTCTAAACTAAAAAATAAAGGGGAACATGCTTGAAGTATATAAAATTAAGCACTATGTGGATGGTAGTGTTTCTCCCTCAACACTAGAATCAATCTGGGATCATCCAATGATGTTTACTGGTGAGAGATCCAGGGCGGACAAATGGAAGTACTTTTTTCACACAGTGCATACTTACAGAATTCACTGCTGTGAGGTGGTATGTTAATGGGCATTAGCTTTGTTGGCTTTAAAATGTGATTAGATAATCACATAAATTAGATAAAGTTATGGAGGTTGTGATCACTGTATGCTGCCTCCAGGAGTACAGGCAGTATGCCTCTGAATACATGTTTCTGGGGAACTGCCACAATGGCTATGTTCTGCCTCTACAGCTGGAGGCAGCATGCTTCTGGATACCAGTTGCTGGAAACCGCTGGAGGGAAGAGTGCTGTTGCACTCGGGTCCTGCTTGCAAGTTTCGCATAGATATCTGGTTAGTCAGTGTGAGAACAGGATGCTGGACTAGATGGGCCTTTGGCCTGATCTAGCAGGTTCCTCTTACGTTCTTAACAACAGTGGGAGAGGCCTATTGCTGTCATGTCCTGCTTTTGGACTTTCCATAGTCATGCTGGACCAGATAGGCCTTTGGTCTGATCCAGTAACTGGGCTTTTCTTATATACAGTTGGAATCAATGAGGCTAAAAAAGAGTTTCATTTTGCCACGATTATGCTGAATAGTTGAATATGAAATATTATCAAAAGGCTGCAAAAAGACTAATCCATTTTGGTATGCTGTGTGAATATTTCTCCTCTTTACAGATCCTCCAGCAAATTTAAACGGGTTAGTTGTTCTGCCTGTTTTATTATTGCTTGGTGTGATCGCTGGAATTGTGTACATTACCTATTTTCAGAAACGTAAGTAATTTAAAATATTTTATGTAGTTATTAAGATGGTACACCAAAGATTGATACAGGGCCATTTACAAAAATAAATTATATAAAACATGATACATCCACTGTGTTCATGATTATTAAAGTAAATAAGGTTTATCCTTGGTAAGCTTAGTTCTGAAATATGTGAAATACCTGTAATGGAGAAACAATAATCCAGGCACCTAAAAGTCTAATTGTCAGTGATGATAAATCATGAGTTTTTTTTTTAAGTGGCTAAGTTTTATTTTCTGAATAAATTGGTTTAATCCCTGGCATCTCCAGGTGGGGCTTGGAGACGCTCTGTCTAAAACCCTGGAGAGCAGCTGCTACTCAGTATGGACAGTATTGAGCTAGATGCACCAATGGTCTGACTCAGGATAAAGCAGCTTCCGAGGTTTCTGTCTGGGCACCTGGGAACTTCAAATGCTTTTCCAGTCTTGATCTCTACACACCTGTGGAAATGTAGTAGAACTTTGCCTTTTCAAAAAGCAATCAAATTCAATTTACACACACAAAAAATATTTATTTATAAATGATATTTATTAGTCATTTTTAAAAAAATGGAACTCAAAGTGACTTACAAAAAAAATTGTGCTCAAAGTTGCTTACCATAGAAGCAAACAACAATTGCAAAAACAATTTCATAATAAAATTATACAAGAGCAGTAATAAAACAATAACAAATGTCACAGCAAACACAAAAACCTTTTCAGTACTATAACATTACATTCTTTAGCAGGCCACATTACACCTCGTGGCAATATGGCAAAAATAAAAGAAAATTAAGACAGTTTCAGCTTTACTCCTAGAAACACCCCACCCATGATGTTACTTGCAGTCCCTGAAAAGTAACTCGCAGTTACTCTGAAAAAAATTCAGTTTTAACATGTTGTGTTATGGGATATTTTCACTCAAGCTCCAGGAAATTCCAGCAGGGAAGGGCCATGTCCTGAACAGATGCATTATATAGGCAATGTTGATATGGTATAGTATTCCATGCTGCAGTTAGTTCTAGCTTCACCACTTCCTTGAAGCTAGATGGCTGTCAGTGGCAGCGAGGTGGACCCAAGTCCCAGATTTGTCTGTTCACTGGAATAGTTGCATGGAGTCTATGCAACAGAGGCAACCATTCCACAATGAAAGTATCAAACTGGCAACCAGTACCATCCACATAGAATGACAGGCCATCTAGTCCAACACCCTGCCACAGGTAAAGCACCCCTTCCCTCTTTTACTCAGCTTTTTTTTCTGATTCTGCACTATAGGAAATATTAAGATACTGGACAAGATTCTTTTTTTGCAGGATTACAAAACCAACCAAATCCTGTGTGGGAGATGTACAAGGGGAGTAAGGAGCCATGCTTCACCTGTGGCTATCCTGCACTAAGCAAAGAGTTGGACTAGATGACCTTTAAGACCCCTTTAAACTCTTGTCATTCTATATGGATGGTATTCTTGGGTACTTGTAACATGTCATGGTAGCTTTGATTGAGCTGGAAGTAACCACAGCATAGGATACCATACCATATATCCACCTGTACTGCCTAAATATTGCCTTAAGTGCTGCAATTTCCCAGCCTTTTGGAGCTTGAGTGAATATGGAAGGCCCCTCATACAACATGTTAAAGCAACCACTTTTGTTCATTGAATTATCATTCTATTCACTGATTATCACAGAGGAAAAATTATCTTCCACATCAGAGTGACGCCTTATTCAAGTTCATCTGCTGTGAATCCCTTACTAAAATCCCTGCTTCTAACTTCTGGCTTTCTGTCATATCATCCCCACACTTTGCCAAACTGGTTTCTTAAACAAGGCTATTCTGATGCCCAGCCTAACCGAACTTCTCAAGTTAAATCTCCCTAGTCTCGCTGTGCCAGCTCTTTATCCAGCCCTCTCCTTTTTTCCCAACTCTCCTTTATCTAATCTGCACTGCAAGCTCTCTGGACAGGGACCGTGTCACTTTATCTTTGGTACAGCATATTGCACATTGCTATTTGCTAGATAGCAGTCACTGGCATTTGTAACGGACAGAATGCGGTAATTTCAAAAGGGAGAAATAATGATGCTTTGTTGTACACTGTGGAAAGAATGTTCCTATTATGGATGACTTGCTATAATATCAACTGAAACATTGCTACAAATTTTTGCACCTGAAATTATTTTTGGAGCACCCATTCATTTTTTTGCTGTTCTTTATAGTTCCACCAGCAATAGTTACAATATTTGGAAATAAGGAATTGAAGCATTTGGAAGAAGCACAGATGGTCTTCTTGTTTTCTGGCTTTCGTCCAAAGACTTTAGAGGTAGCTTTTTTGTTAAAAACCAAAATCTGCAGTGAAAGACAGAAAATATTCTCTTGGAATTCTAAAGCAGCCGGCAATCCTGAACAAGGAGAAGAAATACTCCCTCTCTTCACTAGACAGGGAGAAGAAAATTTTCATCTTCTCAAGACTTTTTACCCAACTTTGAAAGAAACACAAAGGCGCACTTTTGACACTCGCTGCAAAATCTGCATAGTTCCAGATGTAAGGAAGCTGGATGAGTTTGAACTTACACTTGAAGTTAGACATGAAGCCCTTCCCTGTCGTTTTGTTACTGCAACACAATTGTTTAAAGTCATAGGTAAGTAGGAAAGATGGTCTGAAGTGATTACTTGGGATAATACCATGATCTTAATTTCACTGGCTGTTACAAGAATCTGCCAACACATGGAAAGTGGGAGCTGCATGAATGCAGTAGGGTGCTTTCTCCTGCCATCATAGCCAATGACAGTATGCAAAGGGAAGCAATGGAGGATTGCAGCCATGCTGTTTGATCAGTCTACAAAAATTAATGATACGCTTGAAAGGCAGCATATAAAGGTTAAATGTGGACTGTAAGATGGAAAAGTGGAATATACATTCTTAATTATTTATGAACAAACAATAGTACAATCAAGAGACCTTGGAGAGTATGTATCCAGAGCTTGGAAAAGTTACTTTTTTGAACTACAGCTCCCATCAGCCTAATCCAGTGGCCATGTTGCCTAGGGCTGATGGGAGTTGTAGTTCAAAAAAGTAACTTTTCCAAGCTCTGTTTTTGTCAATATGTTATTACTTAAATATCCAGGCGTGGCTTGCCTGGTGGTGTGGAGCTGTAGCAACAGCCTCCTGACAGTACTTTTGCTGCTGCTTTCAGGGAGTGGTGAGGCAGCAGAGGTCAGGGCCGTGTGGGCACAACAGTGGGAGCACCTTATTGGATCTGCTAGTGCACCTCACATTCCCAACCTCACCTGCCTCTCTCGCCATCCAATAAAGTAGCAGCAATGTTGCTGCTGAGAGGCTATTGCTGGGGCTCTGCCCACCTGGGTAAGCCACTCCTGGGAATACCCACACCAATTTTGATCCAAAATGATTTTTACAATATCTATCTCCTGCCTGCTCAGCACATTCAAATAAGAAAAAAAGTATGGAGGGCTAATCTACAGGTGGAAGGATGTTGGTGTTGCCTATCCTAGATGGGTTTACGTTGCCCTAAAAGATAAAGTATGGATACTGGACTAGATCAGCCTTTGGTCTGATCTAGCAGGGCTCTTATTATTATACAGCCACAAGAGTCAGCACTGATTTTTCGCATTCTGCAATGTTAAATTGAAAATACCCTCCATGCCATTCTCGTGCTTCCCATAAGCTCATTTCAAAACAAAACCTTACAAAACTTATAGTCCTGAACTCAGAAACACTTGCTTAACAATCCTGTCAATTTTAATGGTGATAAAACAAAACAGTGGGGAGAATTGAGAGTTCAACGTGTAAAAAGAGAGTGGAAAAACCTGAGAGCCCTTTTCTGTCAGAGTTCTCAATATCTGTTGAAATTAATTAAAAATCAGCCATGTTTGCAGAGTACCTGTAATCCTATTACTGACCTTGCCCCACACTCTGACCTTCATCTTTTGCAGTTTAAAAGTTAAAAAAAAGCCTGGCTGATTTTTAATTAATTTAAGAATTATTGACTTAAACTCAATGATAATGTCGGGCATGCTCAGTAAGAACCAACTGTCAGTGTTCTAAAAGCCAGACTCCCAGCTGCTGGGCTTGCCTAATCGGCGCCACACCCACACCCGACTGATTTCACTTGAGACAGTCATGGCTTCCCCCAAAGAATCCTGGGAAGTGTAGTTTGTGAAGGGTGCTGAGAGGAGACTCCTGTTCCGCTGACAGAGCTCCAGTGGCCAGAGTGGTTTAACAGTCAGCTGCTCTGATTGAAGCTCTGTGAGGGGAACAGGGTGTCTCCTAGCAACTCTCAGCACCCTTCACTAACTACATTTCCCAGGATTCTTTAGGAGAAGCCATGACTGTCTAAAGTGAAATAAAGGATAGGGACAGTTTTGGTTTAAATTTGGGTGGGAGGCTACATGTGTTTGCTGTAGAATAAAAAGGTGGGGAAAATCTTGAAAAAGAATAATACTGTTCACAATGTTTTCCTTTTGGAAAGGAAAGGGGCTTCTCCTCTGCCCAGTGCCCACCCACCCAATCTCCTCCCCCTCCCCTCTCCCCTCCCAGGTCAGTTTCACTTATCCTAAGCATGATTGCACAGGAGTAAATCCCAGTGAACTCAAAAAGCATGCAAATGATAAAACCTGCCCTCCCCTCCTCCTCCCTATCGCCTCCCTCTTGTTCCTTCCTTCACCCCTCCCTTCCCCTCCCCCATCCCCTTCCAATCCCCTTGTTCCCACTCCTCCCCCTCCCCCTCCCCCTCCTCCTACCCAATGGTCAGTTTTACCTATCCTAGGACTATGACCTAGGAGACCAGAGTTGGAATCCCTACACAGCCATGAAGCTCACTGTGTGACCTTGGGCCAGTCACTGCCTCTCAGCCTCAGAGGAAGGCAATGGTAAACCCCCTCTGAATACCGCTTACCCTGAAAACCCTATTCATAGGGTTGCCGTAAGTCGAAATCGACTTGAAGGCAGTCTATTTCATTTTCAAGCATGATTGCATGGGAGTAAATCCCATTGAACTCAAAAAGCATGCAAATGATCAAACCTAGCCTCCCCTCCTCCCCCCTCCCCCTCCCTCCCATCACCTCCCTTTTTTCCATTTCTCCCCTTCCTTCATCCCTTCCTTCATCCCTCCCCTTCCAATCCCCTCCTTCTCCCACTCCACCTTCTTCCTACCCTCTTCTCTCCCCTCCTCCTCCTCCCCCATGATCAGTTTTACCTATCCTAGCCATGATTGCACAGGAGTAAATCCCGTTGAACTCAATAAGCATGCAAATGATCAGACCTGCCCTTTCCCTCTCCTCTCCCTTCCTTCTTCCTCTCCTCCCCTCTTCTTCCTCCTCCCCTGCCCACTCCAGGCTTCCCTCTCTATGGTCAGTTTTACCTATCCTAAGGTTAAGGTGTTGGACTATGGCCTGGGACACCAGGGTTCGAATCCCCACATACCATGAAGCTCACTGGGTGACCTTTGGCAAGTCACTGCCGCCCAGCCTCATGAAAACCCTATTCATAGGGTCGCCATAAGTCGGAATCGACTTGAAGGCAGTACATTTACATTTTTAAGCATATGCTCAGAGGTGCATGTTACCAAATTCTTCCAAGCTACACAGCAAGTGGATTGGACTGTGAAAGACCAACCCAAAGTGTGTTTGCATTTTGACAACTTTGTAGGGCAGTACAATATCTCAGAGAGGAGGTCAGGTCTCCTGCTCCCCTGGTGCATTCACTATAGCTACCCAATTTCCCTGCTTTTTAAAGTTTGATAGAAATATCTGTGGGCTATAGGTACATTCTTAAGCAGCAAGGATTTTTGCCTATTAGTGAATATTAACCCTAGATTTGAATCCAGATCTGTCCAGTCCCCTACTTCTAACAATACTTGGATATACAGTATTACGATAAATTACTCCCTCTTTTCCAATATTAAAACCTTGTGTTTTTTTCCTTTCCTAGCGGCACCATCACTGGATAAAGTTCAGTGCTCCACAGATGTACCAAATCCAGAGGAGCAGCTAACACTTAGTTGCAGAATTCACTCTTTTTTCCCTGAAATGATTGACGTCAAGTGGTATAAAAATGATGATGCAGTTTCAGAAAAACCAATTTTAAGCGAGCCCAAAAAAGACCGTGATGGTCTTTTCTTTTGCAGCAGCAGCATAAAGTATTGCCCCCAAGTATCAGATAGGGGAAAGATATTTGTTTGTAAAGCTAATATTTGTGGTTCACCTCTGTGCAAAGTATCTTTTTGGGAGATGAAAACCATAGGTAAGCTACAGACTTAAATAATAATTTTCATATTATATGTATTCTCTTCCGAAGCTAATCACAGAGCAGATGAGATAGGCATAACTTTTCGGTTAGAATAAAAATTCTGCTAAGGAATATACTTCCTGCAGATGGATAGCTGAACAAAAGTTTAAAATTGTCAGATTTTTTTCCCATTGAGCTGTTGACAAATTTTAGCTTTGAAATCTTTGGTTTTCTAATATATTGGATTTTCATTTTCCTTTCTGTAACCTTTCCACAATTGCTTTTTCTGCATCTGGCCAGATCAAAGTATACAGCTGTTCCTTATTAAGAGAAAAATCTTGACATTCAAACTTGTCCAGAAAATGGCTTCTTGTGCTGTGTAACTTCACCACTGTAGTGTAGAGCTGGGCAGTCTTAGTTTTGTGAAGTCTGCACTGTTTTGTTAGAGATCAGAGGTCCACCAACCAGATCCAGAAACAAAAAAGTGGCTTGAGGGTGGTCGTGGGAAGGGCACATACATTTCGAATGAGGATCAGTGTGGTCTGAGAACATATTCAGCCCAGAAATGTTGTTTTCCATACCAAAACTGAACTGACAAGTCACTTTGCACAAAAATCTACTATTTTCCTGATGGTGAAAGAGGGAGGGAGGCTGCTGCTGGTATTAACACCTGAAAATAAAAAAAACCCTTGTTGGTCTACTGTATATCATCCAGAGATGTACCAATAGATCTACCTCCGTATAGTAGTGTACCAGCAGGAATGCAGGATATATCCCAGGAAAAGAAAGATGCCTGTGATATGTGCAAAAAGGTAGCCATGCAATCTATATAGCGCACCCTACATGCCAGGACCAGTGAGATGGCTGAAACCAGTGAGAGCACATGGGACAACAAAAAGACTGCTCATTTGGCCTTGGAAAGCTTGTTTCAGGATTCCTAATGACCTGTTAAATACGTCATGAGAGCTCAGAATTAACCATTGTCACTCTTTTCCTTCCTTTCATGGCTGTGAGCATAAGTACAATAAACAGTATTAAGCGCAGTAACTGGTACTGCGCACAACATACAGTATCCAGAGTGCTTTACATTTCATTGGCAGCGTTCACACATAACAGAAAGCCAGGTTTCTGATTTATCAGGGTTAAAGCAACTTGCTAGTGTACAATGCCTGAATGCTCTCACTCCCTAGCGCAAGTGGGATAGATAAACCAGGAAGCACTAGCTGTGTGTTACAGCTAAGCTAAGGATCATAGTCTGTTTCTCCCTAATAAACTACAGTAGCCACCCAAACGGAAACCATTGTTTGCGGTTACTGAGCTGATTGTGGCTTGTCAGGAAAAAACAAGCCATGATCCATAATTCAAATGTAACACAAAGCTAAGGATTCCAGGTTTGTTTAACCCATTTGTGCCAAGGTCCGAGTGAAGCAGAAGTAACCAAGCAGCATGCACTAGCACACTGCTCATTCATGGTAAACCAAGATAAGACAGAAATGCTGGCTTGTTACATGGGAACACGGCCATTGAAAAGCTGGGTAGTATTTGACCATTAGGTTATGAAGAGAGAGTTTAAAAGAGAAATGCCTGGTAGAACTTAAGTCAGGGACTGATGGTGTCAAGGCTTTCCAGTGTATATCAAGCAGGGCTGCACTCCCCATGACTAGAAAAAGCTGGGTGTACAAAATTTAGCAAATATATACAAATGGTCTTTTGATTTGCATAGTTTATACAGGTTGCTGAATTTTGTTTTCTACAGCTATCTACTGTTGTGAATATTAGACAATCCCTTAAAAGTCAGCCTAATGTCACATACTAGGGTAAGAATGTATTAACTTTTCACCAAAGTGATTAAGTGGGTGCCTTCCTCTAGTCCTGTTTTATTGCTCATTCATTTTTTACTTTTTTTTTCTCTAGCTCATTTGTATATACATTTTGGTACTTCATTATAATCAGAATTGTGATTTTTGGCACTTCTTTGCCAACGATCATTACAAATTCCTATGTGGACAGAAGAAAGTCCATACTTTTTTCTTCTCAGATTGCATTTCACATACTAATAATTTCACTTTTTTTGTTGTGATTTATTTACTTACAGTATTTACTCCCAAAGTCTCAAAAATTAAATGTGAGCCTGCTGCGCCAGAGTGTGGAAAACCTGTCACATTATCTTGTTTAGTGAAAGATTTCTACCCACCTGAGTGTGACATTTGTTGGAGAAAAGACTTTGAAGAACTGATTTATGCTGGAAATGAAGCAGAGGACCCACAGCTGGACCCAATATCAAAGCTGTACAGCAGGAAAAGCCAAGTATCCTTTATACCTAAACCAGAAGACCATGCAGTAGACTTCATTGTTGAAATCAATCATTGTAACAAAACTCTAAGATTCAGATATCCACTCCTGTTAAAAGGTGATTACTCAACAAGTTCTTGTGCAATGCACAAATACTTGAGTTTCCTGTCAAAACTGTTTATATACAATTCAAGATGCATAATGGAATTGTTTCCTTTGTGTGTATTTCTTGTGGTCTCTGATCACTTATGTTGAAAACCTCCTGATGGTACATGGTGAGGAAATGGCTTCCACTGATGATTCAAGCATGCATTTAACTTTTAGAGGTGTGCATTGACTCTGCATACTTCCTGAATTACAGAGTGGTGGTTCACGTGAAGTTTTCACATGCCCAGATCAGACTGACCTGTTGATAAGGTATCTCAAATCATATCACTGACTTCCTAAAGTCCTGCTTCGTTTGTGGACTTGGGTGCCCAGACAGGCTGCATTTTGAAAGCAATGGCTGCATTAAAACAGAAAAGCAAAGCACAACCAAGTTGACTAGGAAAATGACCTGAACTTGAGTGAGGACAGAGTGGAGAGTTTTGATGGATGGGACCAGATTTTAATCACTGTGCATTGTTTTCCCAAGGCACTCCAGTCACAGTGATTTGGAGGGATTAAAATCTGTGTTTGTTTTTCATGTGGATTTGTGCTGTTTTTTCCACCACCACCTCTTCTGCTATGCAAACCAGTGGAGATCTCTGTCTCAGGGATGAAAGGCTGTATCCCCAAAAATCGGGGGGGGGGGCGCAGAAGCCTTGCTGGCGAGGGTGATATTTATCCCATCCTTGTCTTTCCTGGGGATCCATGGTCTTTTTCAACCACCTCTCCCTATGATTCCTATTGAACCCACCCCCAAACTATAAGGTCTATTGTTGTGTGGGAGAACCACTGCAGGTATCATTCTGAAATTTTATAAATTCATCCCCATGGGATGATTAATCCTGCAAATTGCATCCAATTCTGTAAAAAAAATAAAAATATCGCCATATTTAGATTTCCCATTATAATGAATTGGGGGTGGGAACAAAGCTTTATTTTTAACAGATCTAATTTGGTCCTAATGAGATGAATTGGAAAGATCCAGAGTGGGCTGCTTCCGAAAGCTACAGATACAAATCAAATCGTGTGGCTGGTGTGCACCCCTGTTATTTTTGTCATTCCTGATTAGTATTAAAAGAGCCCAGTCTAGCTTGGGAGGTTTCTTCCTCCATCCCTGTTTGTCATTAGGTGGTGCTCTCATGGCTTCATCCCACGGAAAATTGCAATTTGTACCTCTGCATCTGCAAAGGATGTAGAAGTGTCCAGTCCTTTAATGAAATTACAGTTTAGAAGTTTTCTTGGGTGAAGTTAGGAAAACAAATTTAAAACTGGTCTGTTCATCTTTGTGGGAAAATTGTAGCAGCAGTTAGTGACAAATTACAAACCTAACAAACATTATGGTGAAGACTATTGAAAACACAAATCAAAATTCAAAACAGAAGCTTTCATCTGTTTCAGTCCAGAAAGTTCAAATATAGCATGTTTTATATCCCAACCTGGAGAAAACAGAACCATGTGTATAAATTTTATCACTCACATGATATATCTGTCCTGACAATTCATATGATCATCATATACATGTAATAAATCAATCAAAATAAATATGACTATCAGATATGTTAGAGTATACTGAATACTGCCACTGCTGTCCTGCCATGGTATATGCTCTTCTCAGTTCTCCCCATACTGAATTATATTGCAGATACAGACCAGTTTTGAACTAGTTAAGCCTGCAAAGCTTTAAATTTTGTAAGACTCCTGAGACATCACAAAAGATCTCCAATTCTCAGCATTCCTTGAGAGCAGCCATAAAAAAAACACAAATCCAGGCAAGCTTTGTAGTGTTGACAAGACTATGCTGTTAATTGCTCACCCCATCCTAGAATTTCATCAAGTTTTGTAGTGAGGCTGGTGGACCAAACAACTGTAATTTTCCCAGCTTCTCTCTGCCCTATCTTAAAGCCATTGTCTATAGGCTTGAGATGGAGTATCTTGCATAGGTTGGGGACATGAAAAGTGTAAACATTAATTCATTTTACTTTATATGCCATACAATTATACAGCCACAAGAGTGGCTGTATACTATAGCCAGCGGGGATTTTTCACATTCCGCAATGTTAAATTGAAAATACCCCCTCATGCCATTCTGATGCTTCCCATAAGCTCATTTCAAAACAAAACCTTACATAACTTATAGTCCTGAACTCAGAAACACTTGCTTAACAACCCTGTCAATTTTCATGGCGATACACAAAACAGTCAGAGAGTATAGACAGTTCAAAGTGTAAAAAGAGAGAGAAAAACCTCAGAGCCCTTTTGGACTTTAATTAAAAATCAGCCATGTTCACAGAGTACCTGTAATCCTAATACTGACGTTGCCCCATACTCTGACCTTCATCTGCTGCATTTTAAAAGTTTAAAAAACGCCTGGCAGATTTTTAATTAATTTAATAACTTTTGGCTGGGACCCAATGATAGTGCGGAGCATGCTCAGTAAGAACCAACAGTGTTCTAAAAGCCTCACAGCTGCTGGGCTTGCCTAATCAGAGGGCCACACCCACACCAGACTTTGATTTCATGTGAGGCAGTCATGGCTTCCCTCAAAGAATCCTTGGAAGTGTAGTTTGTGAAGGGTGCTAAGAGACTCCTATTCCCCTGAGAGAATGGTTAACAGTCAGCCACTCTGACTGAAGGTCTGTGAGGGGAACAGGGCGTCTCCTAGCAACTCTCAGCACCCTTCACTAACTACACTTCCCAGGATTCTTTGAGAGAAGCCATGACTGTCCAAAGTGAAATAAAGGCCTGGTGTGGATGTGGCCAGGGAAAGCTTTGGTTTAAATTTGGGTGGGAGGCTACATGTATCTGCTGTAGAATAAAAAGGTGGGGGAAAGGCTGAAAAAGAATGATTCTGTTTACAATGTTTTCCTTTTGGAAAGGAAAGGGGCTTCCCTTCTGCCCAGTGCCCACCCACCCAATCTCCTCCCCTCCCACTCCCTGCCCCTTCCCTGGGTCAGTGTTGGACTACGACCTGGAAGACCAGGGTTCGAATCCCCACACAGCCATGAAGCTCACTGGGCGACCTTGGGCCAGTCACTGCCTCTTAGCCTCAGAGGAAGGCAATGATGAAATCACCTCTGAATACCGTTTACCATGAAAACCCTATTCAAAGGGTCGCAATAGGTGGGGACTGACTTGAAGGCAGTCCATTTTCATTTTCAAACATGATTGCATAGAAATAAATCCCACTGAACTCAAAAAATATGCAAATGATCAAACCCACCCTCTCTTCTCTTTCCTCCTATCCCCTCCTCTTGCCCCTTCCCTCCCCCTTCCTTTGCCCCTCACTCCCCTTCCCCTTCCAATCCCCTCTTTCCCCATCCCCTTCCCCCTCCTCCCCTTCCTCCTCCCCATGGTCAGTTTTACCTATCATCTTAAACATGATTGCACGGAAGTAAATACCACTGAACTCTATAAGCATGCAAATGATCAAACCTGCTCTCCCCTCCACCTTCCTTTGCCCCCCTCCAATACGCTCCTTCCCACTCCCACTCCTCCTCCCCCGTGGTCAGTGTTTCCTATCCTAACCAAGATTGCATTGGAGTAAATCCCATTGAAAATAAGCATGCAAATGATCAGACCTGCTTTTCCCCTCTCCTCTCCCTTCCTCCTCCCCTGCCCACTCCAGCCTTCCCTCCCCCCCTCCCTCGCCCGGTCAGTTTTACCTATCCAAAGCATGATTGCACGGGAGTAAATCACACTGAATTTAATAAACATGCAAATGATCAAACCTGTCCTTCTCCTCCCCTCTCCATCCTGCCTCCTCCCCTCCCAGTCCTCCCCTCTGCATTTCCTCCCCTCCCTCCTCCTCCTCCTCCCCTCCCCATCCTCTGTGGTCAGTTTCACCTATCCTAAGCATGATTGCAGGGGAGTAAATCCCACTGAAGTCAATAAGCATGCAAATGATCCATCCATTCTCAGCAAACTTGGACAGGATCCCATTTCTTACCTCCCGGATTAAAAAGCAGGGAAATTCACTAATAGGCAAAAAACCTTGCGGTTTAAGAACGTACCTATAGCCCACAGCTATTTCTATCAAACTTTAAAAAAGCAGGGAAATTGGGCAGCTATAGTGAATGCACCAGGGGAGCAGGAGACCTGAACTCCTCTCTGAGATATTGTACTGCCCTACAAATTGGTCAAAATACAAACACCATTTGGGTTGGTCTTTCAGAGTCCAATCCACTTCCTGTGTCGCTTGGAAGAATTTGGTAACATGTGCCTCTGAGCATATGGTGAGTGGTGGCAACATGTTACCAAATTCTTCCAAGCTACACAGGAAGTGGATTGGACTGTGAAAGACCAACCCAAATGGTGTTTGCATTTTGACCAATTTGTAGGGCAGTACAATATCTCAGAGAGGAGTTCAGGTCTCCTCCCCAGGTGCATTCACTATAGCTGCCCAATTACCCTGCTTTTTTAAAGTTTAATAGAATAGCTGTGGGCTATAGGTATGTTCTTAAACCGCAAGGTATTTTGCCTATTAGTGAATATAATACTAAATACCATAGAATTTAATGGTAGAAATACACCATTCAAATATTAAAAAGCCCCAAATGGTTCTGACGTAAAAAGGCAGCGTAATCAAAAATTGAGACAGCAGGTGTTAAATCAGTATGGAAGACTATGTTTTATTTGAGGGGAAAATACTTCAGAAACAGAAAGATTTTCAGCATTCATCTGGAGTGATTGCAGGCTAGGTGCCAAGTAGTCTCTCCTAAGAATTCAAAATTGGGCCACTGTTAAGAAATCCCTAACCCACACCTTCACCAGTTGCTCTCATGTAAAATGTGAGACATGGAGAATGGCCTTCCCAGGCCATCTCTTGGAATGGAGAGGAACCAAGTGAAGGCACTCCCTGTGCTGGCCCAGGCCATTTAGAGCAGGCTTCCCTAATCTTGGACCACAAGAGGTTGACCATTGGCTATGCTGGCTGGGGGTGATGGGAGTTGTAGTCCAGCAACATCTGTGGACCCAAGGGTGGGGAAGGCTGTCTACAGCTGCAAAGACCCCAACCAGCACTTTGAATTGTAGTGCATATGTAGGTACCACATCTACTTTTCCTTTATAAATCTGAAGCATTGGTTTCATGCTTTTTGCTTACGGAACACACTCAGTAACTGGTTGCGTTATGGCATGTTTTTAGTTAAATACAAATGTATAATTTAGGTTGCAGTTCTAAGCACTTTTACCAGAGAATGAAATTCAGTGGGACTTACTTTTAAATAAACCAGCTGTGGATTATACAGTCTTGTATCAAGTACCAGATGTATGGCCTTTTGTTGTTTTTGCTATATACCTTCAAGTCGATTATGACTTATGGCGAACCTATGAATCTTTTTTGGATATATTCATAGGGTTTTCATGGTAAGAGGTATTCAGAGGTGGTTTACCATTTCCTTCCTCTAAGCCTACGGCACCCGGTATTCCCAGGTGGTTTCCCATCCAAGTACTAACCAGGCCTGACCCTGCTTAGCTTCCAAGATCAGACAAGATCGGGCTTGTTCAGGGTAGTATGGCCATAGGGCCTTTTAACGATAATTTAATATAAAAACAAAAGAAGTTTTGTGGCAATTTAAAGACTAAGGGCTGTGCTAAACTAAACAGTTCTGCTACCTGTGCATTGGAATTTCCACTTGTTCTCCAGTGCCCTTATGCCCTCTATCCCTAAATCTGCTCTGGAACCCCACAATAGATTTAGCAGATGTGCCGGGAGTACATGGGGAGAAGAGAAGGAGGGGAAGTTTTGTTCTGTAGCCAAAAGTGCTTGCACTACCAGAAGTGTTTAGTTAGATACCACCCTTACAGATTTGCTGTGGCATGAATTTCTGTGAACAAGAGCTAAAAATGTGTGCCCAGAGGGCCATGAAATACAAGAGGTACTGTCTGTGACATTCCTGTGCAAAAGCTAAAACACAAGATAAACAGGGTGACATTCAGTAATTGTTACCTCTTTCTTTTTGTGGTCTTTTAATCTCAGTTATTTTCTCTGTACCTGTATATATATGTGTGTGTGTGTGAAGCCCATTGAGGATACAGCTTGTGCATATGATAAAGTGAGCTGTAGTCCATGAAAGCCTATGCCACAATAAATCTGTTACAAGGTGACACGAGACTCGCTTTTGTTTTTGCGTTAACAGACTAACATGGCAACCCATTGCAATTTGTCACATCTAATTTAGTGCTGTATAATACTGGATGTATTGTTATCCTTTGAATTTAAATATGATTTCCAATCCATTGTTGCTGAAGGAGTTGCACTGGTTGCCGGTTATTTTCCGGGCCCAATTAAAGGTGTTGGTTTTGACCTTTAAACCCCTATACAGTCTCGGCCCACTTTATCTGAAAGAGCGCCTCCAGCTTCATCAAGGATGCCCCGCAATAAGATCAGCCTCAAAAGGCCTCCTCTGTATCCCACCAGTTAAAACAGCTAGACTGGTGAGGACTAGGGAGAGGGCTTTTTCTATTGTGGCTCCCACTCTGTGGAATTCCCTCCCAAACGATCTCCGTCATGCCCCTCTATGATGAGCTTCCGCCGGGCCTTGAAGACCTGGCTCTTCAGACAGGTTTTTGGGGTGGGTTAGGTTTATTACTACTGTTGAGATTTTAATGTTTTAATGTATTTGTATGTTTTTATTCTGTACGTCGCCCAGAGTGGCTGGACAACCAGCCAGATGGGCGACTAACAAATCTAATAAATAAAATAAAATAAATAAATATCTGTTTCTGCCTTTTTGTAGGTTTCCCCAAAGTTAAAGATATTATTCTGGAACCAAATGACCCTGAATATGGAAATAGTTTGTCTCTAACTTGTGAAGTCATGGATTTCTATCCCAGTGACATTGAAAGTCAATGGCTTGATGGGGATAATACAGTAAAGACTGATGTAGACACAAAGGGGCCACTGGAAGATTCAAATGGTTGTTTCAAGTTATTTTCTGAGTACAGGCTTAAACCTACAGCTTTGGATTATGATAAGACCATTACTTTCAAGGTGATCCACAACAAGCTTACAAAACCCATTATGAAAAATGTGTATCTAAAGCTCCCAGGTATGTACTGAGAATCTTCTGGTCTTCTTTTTCATCTTTTGGCAAAGTGTGATATTATTAACAGATTTATAAACCACTTCATAGTCTTATGCCATTGAAACATGTTTTTTTTTAATCAGTTGAGTTTATTTGTATGACGCAGTGAGCTGTGCCCACAGTGTGTTACAAACATTCCTATATCAAAATAAAAAGCATTGGGGTGGGAAGTTAGTTTACAAAACATAAATAAATTCAAATAGGACAAAAATAAACAATTTAACATAGAATACATTCAATATTACCAGTGAAATAATCTTAAGTGTGTCTTATTGCTGTACACCAAGAAAGTGTACTGGAGTATACAAGATAAAAATTATTATTATTATTTATTTTTTATTATGTATTACATTTTATACCGCCCCGTATCTGAAGCTCTCTGGGCGGTTTACAACAATTAAAAATATTAAAAAACAAATATACAAATTTAAAAACACATTTTTATAAAAACAATTTAAAAACACATGCTAAAATGCCTGGGAGAAGAGGAAAATCTTGACCTGGCGCCGAAAAGATAACAGTGTTGGCGCCAGGTGCACCTCATCAAAAAGGAATTTAAATAAAATATAACAAAACAAGCTCTAAAACAATACAATCATTTCAACAAACTCTGAAAACAATAAAACCAATTCTAAAAATCAACAAAAACTATTTATGCAGATGAGGAACACCACCATTCTCTATTGAAGAACAAGGTAATGTTATGAAATGAATCTGTTTCTTTTGCATCTTGGGAGATATGACATGTTTGTTACTTTACTAGGTGTATAGCTATGTCTCTACTACCAATCATGCTTTCCTAGTGTCTGATATTTTTGAAGTACCATCAGATTTTTTTTAAAGTCCAAGTCTTCTTGCAGACTTGCATTCAGTGGTTCTGAAAATTCCCTGAGGCGAAATAAGGTAAAAATCCAATGAAAAACAAAATCAAATGTTCACACATTGGCGGTGATAGTAGTAGTTCACCCAAGTTTTTAGAGAATCCAAAATCATCTTTTCAGATGTATATAGTCCATGCTCTGGTAACCTCGAAGTTAGATTACTGCAATGCGCTCTACGTGGGGCTGCCTTTGAAGACGGTCCAGAAACTGCAGCTTGTACAAAATGCAGCAGCCAGATTGATAACAGGGACTAGGTGTTCCGATCATATAACACCGATCCTGGCTTGCTTTCATTGGCTGCCTATATGTTTCCAGGCCAGGTTCAAAGAGCTGGTTTTAACCTATAAAGCCTTATATGGCGCGGGACCACAATACCTGGTGGAACGCCTCCCCCGATATGAACCCACCCATACACTACGCTCTACATCGAAGACCCTCCTCCGGGTACCTACCCATAGGGAAGCTTGGAGGGTGACAACAAGGAAAAGGGCCTTCTCAGTGGTGGCCCCCAAATTATGGAACAATCTCCCTGATGAGGTACGCCTGGTGCCAACATTACTATCGTTTCGGCACCAGGTTAAAACTTTCCTCTTTTCCCAGGCATTTTAGCATTTTAGTATGTGTTGAAAACTGTCTTGATTCTTCTGGGTATTTTATAATTTTAAAGTTTTTAAAAAAAGTTTTAAAATTTGTTTATATGTGACCTATTGTATTTTTATGTTTGACTGTTGTGCACCGCCCAGCGAGCTTCGGCTATGGGGCGGTATAGAAATTTAATAAAATAAATAAATAAATAAATAAATATTAATCGAAGATGAACATCCTCACAACCCTGCTGATTTGAAATGTGACATTTCAGATTTCCTTCTTTACTCTATGGAGATGAATTAGGATGAATTATTCTTTATAAAATTCCTATCTTGGGTAGAAGAAAGTTTATAGAATAGGCTTATGTTACCTGTGAGTAAAATGTGTAATTCTGAGACCATATTTGAACCACACTAATGCAGACTGAGAAAACGAGGCATTGGCATGGTAGAAATTGCCAAACCACATAGCAGGCCACTTAACACAAACAGATTGCCATGTGGAGCTACTGTTAGGTGTGATGCTAACAGCCACCTATGCAGAAAGATGCAGGTATTTCCATTATCAGTTTGTGCTTGTAAAAAAAATGGGGCAGATCATGTTTTCACCATGTGCTCTGTAAAATCTTGGCTGGAAAACATGGAGTGACCTCACACAGAGCGGTCTCATGAAATGGTTTTTATGCACAGTACTTCAAATATCAAGCACAATTTGCCGTGTTAAATTAAAAATGCTTACATTGTTTCATTAATTACACTGACCAAATAGTCAGGAGGTCTTGGGGAAGGCAGTAGCTCAGTGGAAGAGCATCTGCTTTGCATGCAGAATGTTCCAGGTTCATCCCTAGCATTTCCAAACATGGCTGGAATGATTGAAATCCTCCAAGCTGCTGCCAGATGCTGTAGACAAAACTGAGCTAGTTGGACCAATAACCTGACTTGGTATAAGGCAGACATTTATGTTTCTGTTTTCTTGCATTGTCACTTCAAATACTTGTTTTCCTTTCCATTTAGCTATCTCCCCTCTTGTGTCTGAAATAAAGGCAAGACCAGTACAAAGTAACGAGAACATCTTTCTTGAAACCTTTATATCAAATTTTGCACCTCGCAACATACAAGTGACGTGGTACAAAGGGTGGGAAAAAATATATGAAGGCAACACCAGTAACATTAAGATTGGAGAAAATAAATTATGTTATTTTAAAAGCCAAATAGAGTTTAGTCCAAAAGCACTCCAAAGAGGCGTTGGGCAGGCAATCAGATGTGAAGTTAAACACCCAGCAACAAAGTCTTTTCAAGAAAAAAGCTTTGTGTTGAACGGGAAAGGTAAGAATAATGTTTAAATGTGTAGAAGCTTTCCAGATGAACAAATGTTTTCAATGCTGAATATGTAGATCTTTCTCAATTTTTAAGATGGATCCAGGCACCTCCCTTCAAAAGCCATTAATGTGAAAAATGGAAAGAAGTGATTCCACTCCTCAGCCTATTAGTCATGACTAAGCAACAGAAGTGCTTGTTGAGTTGTTCCATCGTATGTCACCAGTAATATCATGGCCACTGATATTAACCCAAAGGACTCCTCATTCCTTGCCATTTGGGGAATATTTAACTTAAGATTTAGTTTTGAATCGTTATGATCTGAACACTGCTATGACTCAAAAGAGCAGGAACACTTATGGCTACCTTTAAAAATGTTCCCCAGAAGTGCTCCACTGAGCTAGGACCCACCTTACTGTACTTGTTAATGCAGGCCCTTGAATTCTCACAAACCTCAGGCACACTTGGGAGCCGAACATGTGCAGCCCATGGTCTGTACAACTACTTAACTGCTGCTTGATTGCTGGCCGGTAGGTTTTGTGGCTGATCAGGTCAGCACTTGCGGTGGTTGTAAGGCCAATGGACTGCATGGGATCCAGCTCCCACATATGTCTGGGATTTGCTGGGGCTCAACAGTTCTACGCTGATGTACATGAGGGAAAGGGAGCAGGCACGTAGGTATGATGGGACACTTTTTGTTGATTGTGCCCTTAGGGGGCAAAATTGCACCATGAATCAGTTTGGTCCTTACTGCAGAAAAACATCCAGAGCTATATCTATTTCTTTCCAGTGCCAATAGTGTTGTTTATTAAATTTGTTGTTTATTAAAATAAATTTAATATATTAAATTTATATCCTGCCCTTCCTCCCAGTAGGAGCCCAGGGCGGCAGTGGTATGAGGAATGTCAACTGTAATTTTATTTGTAAAAAGGAAGAAGGTTTTAAATAATATATTAAACTGGAAAAATGAAAGTCCATCAAATGTGCTTTCAGTTTCATTTCATTGTACCAGGTCATCTTGAAAATCAGAGATGCTCATTAGGTATGGTTTAGGAATTCCATATATCATAGCATGTGTATTGACTATTGAGAAGACTAGTATCTTTGGTTGTTATAAGGTATAAAAATCAACATGATGCTCTTAGAACACATTAATCTTTTGCACTTTCATCTTGAATTTATCAAAGAATTAGATTTTTAATTTTTCCATTAATCCTTCCTCCCCAAAATGCTATACTTGGAAGACATATGAGTGATTTATTGACTAATTGTAGAACATTAATACAGATCAGTGGAGTAGCACTTTTATTGGAGGTATTTCTCTTATATGGCATGCTGTCTGTTCCAAGGCTTAAAAATAGTTAAATATTAATATTTTATTTCTTCTTTTTAAAGAAGGCAGCCTTGAGCAGCTACACACTTCCCCGGTAAGGCAAAACCACATAGGAAGAATAAGAAGTGAGTATTTATTACTATTATTATTATTAAATTCATTATAATTAATTAATTAATCTTATATCCTACCTTTCCCCTCCAAGGATCTGACAAGTGGCGTACAAACATGGTTCTCCCCTTTCCCAATATTATCCTCAAAACAACCCTGGGAGGTAGGTTAGACCCAGAGACTGTGACTGGCCCAAGGTCACCCAGTGAGCTTCATGGCTGAACAGGAATTTGAACCCTGGTGTTCCAGGTTCCAGTCTGATCACTACACCACATTGGCTCTCCTAAATGTACCTTTTGCTTAAATGTAGGTAAAATGAAAGTGCATTGCACATTGGTCCAGAGGTTTCATATCCTAGTTTGTAAGCTGAAAGAAAATCAGGAAACGGTGGTTTAGAAGTTTTTGAGAGAGAATGGGAGGAGAGAATACTAGGACACAATGTTTATTCACGACCTAATAAACCATGGTTTATTAGACTGAGATTATTGTATCTCAACCAGACCATTAAGTAACTCTAAATGTATACATTCATTGTAATGATGATCTGAAAGATCACCTCAGTCTATTCTGGTACAGGGCAGCAAAACATGTGCACAGGGATCCACAAACTGACATAAGAGCCACCTATTATTTGTGGCCACCACTTTCCCTCAGCCCTTTGGCATGTGCAAGGAAACAGGAAGGGTGAAGAGGAGTTCCTCATGTCATGTTTCTTCAAGGCAACCTGGGAGAACCTCTTCAGAAGTTTTCCCATGTTCTCTGAAGCATATAGTGGGCTCAAGGGTGGAAGTCTCGTGTCATGCTGAATTTTAGAGCACTCAGAAGCATTGCACGTTTCTCTTGGTCCAAACCTCAGTGCAACAACTGCCTGCCTGCTATGGACAAGAGGCATCTGCCCTGGCAACTTGATTTCATGGAGGCATGCTTTTGCATCACTTTCAAGGAATTCTTGAGGCATTATGTCCCACCTATGGCATAATTTCCTGGATCACTCAGTGCCACACTTCTGATTGTTGCCTCCCTGTAAGATCAGGTATATTTCTCCATTACCAATATTCAGTGAAAAATCACAAATGAGAATAAGCGCTGTGAGGCCCTTGAATATTACTGTAAGACATTTTAAAGTGTTGCCAAGCCACATAGAATAGTCTGAGAGCCCCTATAGGGCATGCAGTGGAATGTGGTTATTCAGGTTATTGCAGTGATAGATCTGGATTTCAGGATATCTCCAAGAACTAGGGATTTCTTTTTAAAAAAGTTCTCCTCTAATCCCTCGACTCTTCACCTTGTGAGCTCCCTCCCAATCCAGTCTTCATGTTCCTTCCTGTCTTCCCATGCTTCCCATGCCCCCCCTGCTTCCCATGCCCCCCATTCATTTCCAGATTTTTGAATTAATGTGTACTGTTGCTCCCACAGCTTGTTAACGCTGACCTCTCTCCTTTTTAAGTTGTAACAGCCTGACCTAACATAATTGCCTCTCCTTTTTACCCCAATTATTTTATCAAGGCTTTCATTTTGCCTCTTTCATCACATTCCCCCTTACTCTCCTGTCCTGGTTCATCTGTTGTTCTCTGCACCTGTCACTCACTCTGACTCCATCCAACATTCCCTCATACACCCCTGCTGTCAATCATTGATTCGCTCTTCAGTTACAAACACTCTCTTTTGTGTCTCCTTTGCCCTTTTAATTCTCCTACCCTTTTAATTAGCAGTATCTTGATTGTAGCTTCCATTTCCTTCCATTCCCAACACCAGTCTGGATGCTGGCGGAGTGGGGGGTGGGGTAACACATCATGCACTGTGAACAGACATTCAAATTTCCCAACTAAAGGAACATATGCAAATAATTGAATTTTGAACATCACAGTCGTGGACAGTTAAGATTAGTGAGATCTCTCTTCCACTGAGAGGTATGTCCTTCCAAAGTGCTTTCGTATTCAATGTGTCTTTCCCTAGGTTCTAAGCCCACCAGCAAAGAAGTAGCTATGCCTATGAAAATAGAGTGTGTCACCAGCAACCCAAAGCCAGGTGAGAAGGTGACTCTTTGCTGTTTTGTACCTGGAAGAAGCCTACAAGGAGCCTATGTTTCCTGGTACATAGGAATATTTCCAGTTGATGAAGAAATAAATAACAAAAGCTGTGAAGAGGAATCTGGTTTTATTTCATATGTGACCATTACAACTGAAAAAGATAAGAAAAATTATGAAATCAGATGTGAAGTTTGTGCAGATGAGGAAACATTGGAAGAAACCTTCATTTTAGAAACCCAATAAAGCATTAAGTAAAGACAGTGAACATTCAAATAAGCAACTTGGTCATGTCATCATCCTGCATTGGATGACTGCTGTTGATAACTTGTGAGCTTAGCTGAACTAATGTTCAACATACAAGGACGCTATGTAGATACGGAGGAAAGAAGAAAGTAAGAACCCACAACCCTGTGCACTCAGGGCCGACCTTGTCAGTATCAGTACCCCTCTTCTTGGTATCTTAGCAACATCACCCTGCATGTAGCAAACAGAAGCTGCAATCCCAGATATAACTGTACCCTCTAGCACAGCAAGGATGGAAATTTACAGGTTTAATACAATTTTATTATTTATTTATTTATTAGTGGTCACTTCTGCTGCACTGGGGTGTGTGTGCAGAAATCTTGCATTCGTGGGTTCGAATCCTGCCCAGAGAGGAGAAGGCCTGTGCTGAGGTGAGGGGCTCCAGACCTCCAAACTAATTTTTTTCCCTATGCAGGAGGGAATGGTGATGGGGAGCCAGACATCCCCTCCACTCCCAAAACATCTCATGTTTATAGAATCATAGAATAGTAGAGTTGGAAGGGGCCTATAAGGCCATCGAGTCCAACCCCCTGTGCAATGCCGGAATCCAAATCAAAGCATTCCTGACAGATGGCTGTCCAGCTGCCTCTTGAATGCCTCCAGTGTCGGAGAGCCCACTACCTCTCTAGGTAATTGATCCCATTGTTTTATGGCTCTAACAGTTAGGAAGTTGAAATCTGGCTTCCTGCAACTTGAGCCCATTATTCCATGTCCTGTATTCTGGGACGATCGACAAGAGATCCCGGCCCTCCTCTATGTGACAACCTTGTATGTACTTTGAAGAGTGCTATACTATCTCCCCTCAGTCTTCTCTTCTCCAGGCTAAACATGCCCAGTTCTTTCAGTCTTTCCTCATAGGGCTTTGTTTCCAGTCCCCTGATCATCCTTGTTGCCCTCCTCTGAATCTGTTCCACTTTGTCTGCATCCTTCTTGAAGTGCGGAGACCAGAACTGGATGCAGTATTCAAGATGAGGCCTAACCAGTGCTGAATAGAGAGGAACTAATACTTCACGCGATTTGGAAACTATACTTCTGTTAATGCAGCCTAATATAGTATTTGCCTTTTTTGCAGCCACATCACAATGTTGGCTCATATTCAGCTTGTGATCAACAACAATTCCAAGATCCTTCTCACATGTTGTATTGCTGAGCCAGTATCCCCCATCTTATAACTATGCATTTGGTTTCTTTTTCCTGAGTGTAGAACTTTGCATTTATCCCTGTTGAATTTCATTCTGTTGTTTTCAGCCCAATGCTCCAGCCTATCAAGGTCCCTTTGAATTTTGTTTCTATCTTCCACAGTATTAGCTCTGCCCCCCAATTTTGTATCATCTGCAAATTTGATAAGCATGCTCTATACCTCCTCATCCAAGTCGTTAAAAAAAATGTTGAAGAGCACTGGACCCAGGACCAAGCCCTGTGGTACCCCACTTGTTACTGCTGCCCAGTTTGAGAAGGAACCATTGATAAGAACTCTTTGAGTACGATTCTGGAGCCAACTGTGGATCCATCTAATAGTTGTTCCATCCAGCCCACATTTAGCTAGCTTGCTAATCAGAATATCATGGGGCACTTTGTCAAAAGCTTTGCTGAAGTCGACGTATATTATGTCCACAGCATTCCCACAGTGTACAAGGGAGGTTACCTGGTTTAGTATAGTTCTTTTAATTAATTAACTAATGATGCTGTTTTGACAGTTTGTATTTTGCATTTGATTCTTAATTCATAATGTTTATGTTTAAGACAATATTTTTATTTTTCTGTTAATTATGCTGTTTTGAATGTGTCTTTTATATTTGGCCTGAATTTGTAACATTTTTAAAAAATATTTTGTGATGTATAGTTCAGTGTTTTAATCTTGGTTGTAAACTGCTTTGAGATTGTTTCCCAAATAATATAAAGTGGTATAGAAATGACTTAAATAAATAAATAAATAAATAAATAAATAAAATTTATATCCTGCCCTTTTCTGACTACTCAAATGGAGTGGTGGGTGTGATTTGGTGCGTTGCTTCAGACAGCACAATATCTTGAGCCTGCCCTAAAGGCAGGATATAGAAGAGTAAAAGTAAATCGGAATAGTACATCAGAATAGTTTGTTACTGCATTAGAAATGGATGCTCTAGCTTAGTTCCAGATTTTCAAGCAAGGTAGGGATTTGCTCTGCACGCAAATTCTCTGGCCTGTTTAGCTTGATACAGTGTAGGTGCTTGTGGATGAACAGCTTTGTATCATGCCAGTTGGCTCATTTCTTCTGACTGTTATAGAAGGGCTGAGGACTCAGGTCAGGACTCAGTAGGGTCCTATCCTACCCGCCCCCAATCACCTTAACATGTCCATCATTTTTTTAAAAAAGGCAAATAGAAAGTAGAAGCTATTTAGAAATGTCTCCAACACCACTTCTGAAATCTACACATGCTCAGCATCCTTAAAAGTTGAACATGCTTCACTCTTGGATGATTGATTCCCACTGTTCTTCATAATCTGAAGGATCATGAAGCTCGCAGTCTCCTTAAATGTGTGCTTGATGTCTTCTTGTCTTTTAATAGCCTGTGTCTGGGACAGGACATGTTATTTTGTAACATGTATCCCTTCTTGCAACTGAATCAAAAATAGTACATAGAATCATAGAGGGAGTCAGTGAAATGCTTACCACTTTGAATTTGCAAAGTGACTGTCTCAGGTAGTTTCCCCTGAAATAAAGCTCTCATAGCTCAGAGTGCAGTTGCTTGAGGTCTGTGACCATTGTCTGCCCTCTTTTTGGTCACCCAGACTGATAATTGCCTCAGTAAGGCATTCTTCAGGTAGTCATATTCCATCTAGAACAGAGCCTCTGTATTTTTTAGAATATCAAGGGAGACAGAAGTTTCACTGATGCCATATCTCCTATGATGGTATTCTATTATAGGGAAAAATCTGTTGGATGCAATTTTCTTTAAGAACTTTTAAACATCAGTTTTCTTAATAACATTTCCTGTAGAGCTATGAAGGCAAAATAACATTGTTCTCAGTGGTGCATCTGGTTCACAGGTTGCCAATTAGCCATCCATGCATTATCTTCAAGCAGATTTAAGAAAACACTAGTTTTTTTTGTATTGTTTTTGAAACTTGTAACCAACTGGCTAATGCTCTAAAAGTGATGAAACAAGATCATAATAGAAGCCCCAAATTCTGACTCCCTTTATTTTGAGCCTCATGATTTTAAACCACATGCACTCACGGCCTTCTGCATCAGGACCAAGTAACACAATTCTTGGTAGTACTTCACTAGAAGACTATTAACATTCATGTAGGAAAAAAAATAATAAACACTTATTGGAAGCTGACAGTCGGAATCAAATTTATATAACATGTCCAAATGAATGATTTTTACTATGAGTAAATTTCTGGGTTTTTTTGGTACTAAAACAAACATTGTGCCAGCAACAGTTCAAAAAAGAACCATATATAATTGTTTCAATTCACTCAAGGTTTGTTTATTACATATTATTAGAATTACTTAATAGCCTGTCAGCTGCTGGAATTCCTCCCAAGTGGGAACTTCTCTGGCATGAGGAACTTCTTCAGGACATACCGGAGTGTTAATTCACTGGCTTGAATGGGTGTGATCCTATTACACTGAAACTGGATTCTTTGCATTGGTAACTCATGAGGAGGCAAGTAATAGTGAATTTGCTCTGCTGCCATTCCAAGAAATGCTTTTAATCTTACTAAATTCAGTGGAGGCAAAATTCTGTTGTCTACTTTTATTTGTGCGAACACCTCAATCCACCTCATCCTCTGTAGGCAAACTTTCAGCTCATTCCAGCAGAGATACTTCTTGATAGGTTGCTATGAGGTTGCTGCAGTGAAAGACACATACTTTGAATGCATTGAATTTTCTCCCAAATGTTGTGCTTTGTGAAGGTCATACCAAATTTGACTTATTATTAAAGCTGTCCTGCATAGCCTTGGGTGCTCATTCAAGTGCTCCTGCGGTACTCTTTATAGGATTGTTTCCCATTTTGAAATTAACTTCCTTGGGTTTAAGCATCCACAGATTAAATGCCTGGTATGGTTTTATGTTACTGAGTTGAGGCAGAAGCTCACCAGACTGATAAATAGATTGATAGCTATAGCCATACAGGTGCTATTTTATCTCCCCTGGAATTCAGTTCTAGCCCTGCTGCTTGTAATAAGAACAACTAATTGTTCACAGGCGGCTCTTGCCTATCCTTACATGGTTTTGTCATTCAGGGTTTGCCATACAGATCTTTCAGAGATGGAATGCATAGCATCCTATGGGGTGCACAGGCCAGAGCAAAATACTCTCCTTTGTTTTGCCAAATGTAGGATCAGGTTTTAACTTCAACTGTGTGTTGTCTGCCCTACTATTGGATCTGATCAAGAACATTTGTCTGTAGGTTAAAGTGTGTATCCTACTGTACCTTAGGACCTTTGCACTGGCAGAACTGAATGAGCGGTTGCTGCTGTCAGCAAGGAGGAAAGGATAGGCCTGGATTCAGTTCCCCACACTTCAAATAGATTAGCACTGTCAGATCTGACATAGCTGATCTTCACATTGGCACTGCCCACATCTGCAGCCTAAGGCGCTGGAAATCGGTGTTGTTGATTACTCCACATAGGACTTTTTGCACTGTAAAACAATACAGAAATGAGATCTGTATGCAGAAGCCTACTTTGTATCCTTTGCACTCTTCCTGGATCAGGGCAAGTTACGGTGTGGAAAACATAGGGGTTTTTTTCCATTTATGTTGGGATTCAGGCCTGGCACCAGCGGGTGGCCAGGTTAGGCACTGAGAGGGGCCCCTGGTGGGAGTAGCTTCCGCTCCGATATCCGTGCTATTATCAGGTCCCAGAGTGTGTGCCCCATGACCTGCTGCTGACGTGGACTGCAGAGCGGCAGCCACGCTCCCAGGCAACATTCTGCTGCTGCCACAGGCTAGCCATGCAACTTCCTGTGCCACTGCAGCACCACATCAGCATGCTGTGGGCACATGCTTACCCTGATTTTGGACAGTGGGAGGCATGCGTACACAGCGCACTAATCTGCTGATGCCGCTGGGCCTTTTTAAGCACCTGGAGGTGCCTGCTGCCACTGCCTGTTGCTGAGGGCCTCTGCAGTCTGGTGCCAGTACTGGGATTCATAAGCTGGTATTTTTCTTTACCAAGAGAAAGTAATCTAATCAAAGCTTAACTTTGCCTAAATTGTGCCTTTACTTCTCTTTGGCATTCTTTAAAATCCCTTTCTTACTATCCCCAAGTTTTTTCAATTGATTGTGATAATATGTGTGTGCTATCTTGCATCAAAACCATCTTTCATAAGACCACTGGTTAGGTTTTTTTTAAAGAAGTGTTTTCTTACAATGGCAATTTTATTGCTTTCTAAGTATAGGTTAATATGAATAACCAAAATCACTCAAAACATATTTGCAGCTTGAATGTAAGGAACCATTAATCTGAAAAGCATCAGAATTTATCAGTGTGATACAATTCTTATTTTAGCATAAGACTAAAGACAGAATCAAAATCACTGGTCTTACTAAAATTGCATGCCATTTATAAGAGCCTTTGAGACCTGACTGATGTTTTCACCAATCTTACTTAAACCAAGATTTATCACATTATTACTATTTTCTTTGACATTTTTTCTTTACATTTAGATGATATATCTATCAGAGATACAATACTTGGGCCCTTGAATAAAAAAACCCTATTTATAATTGCATTTTCTTCAAGTGTTTTGCATGCCCTTGAAACAGGTAGACAGGAGAGGGTGTAATACAGTAAGTACAGGAATAAATCAAGCTGATCAACAGGCCACATAAGGTCTCAATTTAAAATAATTTTGGTCCAAATGAGGCTGATTCAGTTTTAATCCAAGTCTTCTCATTTTACAGTGTAATCCTGTGCCTGTATAACTTGGAAGTAAATCCTGCTGTGTTCTATGGGACTTACTCCCATTTAAGTGTGTATAGAATTGCAGCTGAAGAACAAATTCACACAGTTTTCTTTATGGGCCATGGATAATCTGCTTCACAGAGTTGCTGCCTTTTGTCCTGACAACAGTTTGATGTTTCAGATAGGAGAAATGCTCCATCTGTTCAATTTGTATCAGCAAACTGATTAAGAACACAAAAGCAATAATAACAGAAGAAAAAGTTGTAACTTTACATGGACAAGGGACAATTGTGTATGCCTTAAACTGGGTTGTGGATTAAGCTAACTGATGTGTTGCCAGACCTACAGAGAAACAATACTTTGAATGACAGGAGACAGAGATGCTAATTGTACAAACACAATACAGTAAACTCGGGGGGGGGGGAACCTCAGGCCTGTGGGGGCAAATGTGGCCATCCAGGCCCCTCAACACTCTCCCAAGCCCCACTCCCTCTCTCCAGACCACATCCATCATTGGCTCTGCTTCACACCCTGAATATTTTTGCCTGGCTGGAAAGTGTCTTTGAACTCCAGTAACGCCTCTTGCTTGTATGGCTGGAGGATAGAGAGGGGCGTGTGAGGGTGTTAGAAACTAGTGCACTGTACAAAGGTAAATGTTGCATTGATTGTTCCACCCACTATACTTCTGGCCCCACCCGTAACTGTGGCCCATGGAAGGTTTTTCAGAAGGGAATATGGCCCTTGGACTGAAAAAGTTTCCAACCCCCTGCATTTAACATTTTTAACTGTAAGGGTGGTTTCACATGCCCAGTTTCTCAACTGGACTTTTGCACTTGCCATTTGAACATACACAGTGGGATTTGGCAATGATAGGTCATATGGATTAGACTGATGCAGTTCATGAGCTGAAGGGTAAGGAAAAAGAACTCATCTGCTGTTAGCGCTGCCATTTTTTTGCTTTGATTCAGTAGCAGCAATACTGTGGAAGCATTTTGGGGACATCTCTATTGTCATTTTGGTCAGGAATGGACAAACAAAAAAGAGGATAACCACTGATACCCAGAATTACATGAAGAAGAGGAGAGGGACCAGGCTTGGGAAATGCTGGGACAAGGGATATAGGAAATAATTTGACATGCCGTTTTCACAGTTTGGCACCCTTCCTCTAGATATTTGGTGTTTAATTTGCCTTGAATTGAACTCAAATGGATTTGAGGGCCAAACTCCTCACCCAACAGAATACCCCAGGGTTGCATTTATACTTTTCACTGAAATTATACAGCCACAAGAGTGGCAGTGTATTATAGCCAGCATGGATTTTTCACATTCTGCAATGTTAAATTGAAAATACCCCCATGCCATTCTACTGCTTCCCATAAGGTCATTTCAAAACAAAACCTTACAAAACTTACAGTCCTGAACTCACAAACACTTGCTTAACAACCTTCTACGTTTTTATGGCGATACACAAAACAGTCAGAGAAAATCAAGAGTTTTAATTAATTAAAAATTAGCCACAGAGTACCTGTAATCCCATTACTGACTTTGCCCCATACTCTGACCTTCATATTCTGCAGCTTAAAAGTTAAAACAATGCATGGCTGATTTTAAATTAATTTAAGAAATTTAACATTGAACTCTATTATAGTGTCTGGCATGCTCAATAGGAACCGTAAGTGTTCTAAAAGCGAGACTCATAGCTGTTGGGCTTGGCTAATCAGGGCCACACCTGGTTGATTGCAGGTGTTGCCACCACTCACCATATGCTCAGAGGCACATGTTACCAAATTTTTCCAAGCTACACAGGAAGTGGATTGGACTGTGAAAGACCAACCTGAATTGTTTTTACATTTTTACACATTTGTAGGGCAGTACAATATCTCAGAGAGGAGGTCAGGCCTCCTGCTCCCCTGGTGCATTCACTATAGCTGCCCAATTTCCCTGCTTTTTAAAGTTTGATAGACATCTGTTGGCTATAGGTATGTTCTTAAACCACAAGGTTTTTTTGCCTATTAATGAATAGTCATTGTTTTGATGGGAGAAGGCCCTGTGAATAACTTTTGAAAATATCCTTTGCCATCCAGTCCTGATGTACCATATTGCCTGACAAAATCCACTCACAAACACTAATGCTGCTAATTAGCAGCTTCTTCTCCCAGTCTGAATATCCCCCAAAGCTTCTAGTTCTCTACAAGTATCCTTCACATGTGCTCACTCTCCAAAATCATCTCACATGCCAAACAGCTGCTCTCATCCCAAGGCTACCCTAAAACAGTGCTGCCTGATGCAAATGGAACCCCACCCCCAGCAAGGTGCATGGTATCCAAAGTATTAACAACAACAATTGCTGCCTGTTTGTGACATCTCACTTGAGGCAGCAGTCTCACTCTACCTAATGAAAGGGCCAGCCCTGATACTGCCAGCACAAACACCCCCGTTATCTAAGTCTTTTACAATGACCAAAGTCAGTGCAACCATGCCATAATCGTACTCCTTGCCTTTAATTTGCAGTTTCATGCTCAATACACACTGGCAACTGTGCTGCTATTTGTTTTATTATAGATGCACGTCTTTACTCTGGTCTTCAACACCTGAGATGTATATTTTTAGGCCTCACTCTATTTTCTGTGATGTTATTTAGGTTTTTTTAACTGTTTTAATTAGGTGTTTTAAAATTGTTGTAACCGCCCTGGGACCTCTGGGTGAATGGAAAGTTGTTATTTATTATTATTATTATTATTATTATTATTATTATTATTATTTAAAACTAATTAAAAGTTAAAAAAACCTAAATAACATCACAGAAAATAGGGTGGGTCCTAAAAAATATACATCTCAGGTGTTGAAGGCCAGGGTAAAGATGTACATCTTCAGCATTTGCTGAAAGTGTACAATGAAGTTGCCAGATGCACCTTGATGGGAGGGAGTTCCACAGCTTAGAGGCTGCCACAGAGAATGCCCTCTCCTGCGTCGCCACCCCTGAACTTCCAATGGCGGTGAACCTACCAAAAGGGCCCCTTCTGCTGATCTCAACACCCAAGAGGGTTTGTAGCAAAGGAGGTGGTCTTTCAGATATTTAGGACCTAAGTCATTTAGATCTTTAACCACTAACATGAGCACCTTGAACTGGGCCTAGAAATGAACTGGCAACCAATGCAGCTGTTTTAAAACAGGGGTTATACGAGTTCTAAAAGGAACTCCCACCAGCAATCTGGCTGCTGCAGTTTGGACCAGTTGAAGTTTCTGAGTCATCTTCAAGGGCAATCCCATGTAAAACGCATTGCAATAATCCAGTCTGGAAGTTACCAGAACATGGTGCACTGTGGTCAAGTCTTCTCTGTCCAAAATGGACCAGAGCTAGAAAAAGGACTCCTAGCCACTGAGGCCACTTGAACCTCCAGTGACAGTGTTGGATCAAGCTGCTGACCTGCTCCTTCCAGGAAAGAGTAAGCCCCATTCAGAACAGGCTGTCTCCCCACCTCCTGGACATGAGAACTCTGGACACATAACACCTTTGACTTTTCAGGATTCAACCTCAATTTATTGGCCCACATCCAGTCCATCACTGCCTCCAAGCAGTGAGTTCAAAACCTCAACTGCTGATTCAGATGGAATAGAGAGGTAGAACTGGCTGTCATCTGCATATTGATGGCACCTCACTCCAAATCTCCTGATGATAATGTGACGCCCTTCCCTGGCTCTCCCTGTCAGGTTCCTACCTGCTTGTGGCTACTACCTTTCACTAGGCACCACCAGGGACTCCACCAGGGACTCCACCAGTCCGGACTGTCCTTTTTTATGGTTTCTCTCTCTGCTCTAGCACAGATCTCACTAGATCCCTCTGCTAGGCAGCACCACCAGTCACGTCCTATAACCAATGTTCCCAGAGACTTTGCCTGAGCCTCTCTCTGGTTACTTTTGTGACTGCGTGCTTATGCTGTTCCCAACCCCTTTGTATCTATATAGATAACTCATATAACTCTGGGTTGCGCTGGATACTTGTAATGTTATTATTCTTCTCTTCACCGCTGCCACCATTCGTTACTGTTTCCCTTCAGCTTTGCCCTCCCTTCTGGTCTGTGAAAACCCCAGCCAAGGATTAGGCCTTTGGTAAACCAAAATAGTATTTATTAAATATCAGAAATAACAAGATTACTTTTATAATGGTACATAAGCATATGGTTTCATCTATTCCTGTGATACTTGTCTTATTATTAACTAGAACTCCCACTCCCTTTCTCCACACTCTTCTGACATCCACCAACTAACACCCACCTCCAAACACCACCAAAACAACCCACACTAACATCCACCCAGATTCAACTGTCATTCTTCCATTTATACTCCCAGCCATTCAAACGCTCAGCCAATCATCCAGCATTCTACTGCTCATCTACTCCCCCCTCCTCTTTCACTCCACTTACTATATATCTTCTATACAAACAGCACTTACCATATTTACATTAATACAGGAACTTCACAGATAACTCCCAGTGGCTTCATATAGATGTTAAAAATGGGGGACAAGATGGAACCCTGCAGAACACCACAGGATAATTCCCACAGTGCTGAACAATAGCCTTCCATAACTACTTTTTGGAAGCGGCTCTGGAGGTATGAGCAAAACCACTGAAGCATAGTAGAGTTGGCAGGGACAGCCTTACATTGCGGCATGTAGCAGCATCCATTGGCAGATCAGCCTTTCCCCACCTTATTAAAGGCATTGCTTCTAAACTCAGAAAGATGGTTCAGTGTAGTGTGCAACTGAGCAGCTTGAAGCTACAGTGAGATGGAGTGATAGCTCCAAACTAGTCTGTGAGTATGTAGAACCAGGGAGTTGGCCAGGCAGAGAAAGTGGTCCTGAGGAATTACCACATGTGATTTCAAATGTGGGGAGGGAGGATATGACTATGTGTCTTTCATAGATGGAATAGTACACCTGTTATTATAGGGAAGAAAGGAAACATCTTGAATATGTGTGCATATGGAGGACTAGGGTTAGTATATTATTATTAAGACTCCAAAAAAGCCCAAGGAGTATACAGAACTAGAATTCATAAGGGAAAATGAATAAATCTACTGCCATTTAATTAATAGGGTAATCCTATATGTATCGACTCAGAAGTAAGCCCATTGAGTTCAATGGCACTTATTCCCAAGCAAGTGTATAAGGGATTGCAGCTTAAAGTTCTCACATTCTTTGTTAACAACAACAAATACAAACAAAATGGGAGTTAAAATACTGGGTAATTACAGTTTTGGGTTCCTATTTAAAATTTGAAAGAAAGGGAAAGATTACATTCAGAAATGACCCAAATGTTACTCTTATCTGTCACTATATTTTTGACTACCCCCCCTTTTTGCATCTCTTACTTTACAGACATATAAATCCAGGTTTCTTGCAATTATGGTATCAGTAGCATTGGGTCCTGACAGCAATTATTATAAACTCCCTCCATGTTCCCCGCATAATGACACACAGAACAAAGGGAATCCATTAATATATAAATTTTGTCAAGCAACTGGAGACATAAAAAAGGTGCGTATATGGACTCATGGATAAACCTTCCATATTTAGAATGTTTTTTGAACAAGCAATCCTCATGCAGACTTGCGCTGCCAGGTTCAAGGCCTGAGACTGATCCTGTATCTTTAGGAGAAGAGAAAGTCAGCCAAATGCAGGTGTTCTTGCAACATGGGAAAAACTCAAGGTGGAATTCTGCCTTCCCCCTGCACTACTTTTAAAGTAGTAAAGTAAAGCATTTTAAAGTAAGCATTATGGATCCGCAGCCACCCACACAAGTGAGTTTTAGCCAGCGGGTGCTGCATTGCAGGGGAAGGGGAAGTCTCAGGCCTCCCCCCAATGCTTTAGCTCCCCCCCATGAAAAGGGGAGGGGTTTGCTGGCATGTTGCCACCCAGACTTGGTGGAAGGGGTGCGGGCACTGAAGCAGTGGTAGATTAGTGGGTTGATGCTCTTACGTGCAGAGTAGAGTGAGAGGTACAAAGTGCTCTAGGTTGTCCCCTCTAACCCAAGACGCTGCCGCCTTCAGTCTCTTGATGCTGCGGGAGGGAAGGCATCCATCTTCTTGATCCTCTTGTCTGTCCCCTTCCTCGCCTGCTGTTGCCAACAGCTGATGAGGGAGGGGGGCAAGTGACAGGGCCAGCGAGGGAAGAGGTTAGAGTAGCCCAGGGTGGCCTCCTGCTGCTTGGGAGACCTAAAGGTACATGTCTTCGATGTAGAGGAAGAAGTGGTAACCCTAACTGTACATCTCTACAGGGCCTCATCAGATACACCTTCCTCCCTAGGTTATATCTTTCGCTGTCTTTCTGACGCTGTTGACTCTTTGGGTCATATGGGCAGCCTGCATAACCTTTGCTGGACTTCAGGGGCTTTCAGGGTGGCGGCAGCAGCAGAGTGAGCATCAGTGAAGCAATGCAGGGGACGCTTCTGAAATTAATAATATGCTAATATGGTTCAAACGAGGGTATTCTGGCTGTTAGCATGAGGTTTCTTAAGATGGTTTATTCAGTGTTCTGCATAATTTGAGGATCAGTGCCTAACAGCACATCCTGTGCATGTCCATTTAGAAACAAGCCCACTTGAGTTCAGTCCTATGCATGTCTATTCAGAAGCAAGCCCCATTAAGTGCAGTGGGCTTTACTCCCAAGTAAGTGTGCACTGGATTGCGCAAGTGTGCCAGCCCACCTTTTAAAGCATTTATTTATTTGGGCATGAAAATGTCAAAATAGCTGGCAGGGACCAGTTGTGGTCAGTGCTGCATCTGCTTCTCTCTGTGATCATCTTTGTGCAGCTTGGGATGATATCGAGGCTGGCTTATGCTGTTGTTCCAGAAGAGAACAGAGAAGTGCAGAATGTGATTTTGGTCCTAAACTCAGCTTTGTGAAAATCCCACCTTCCTTTTTTAAAAAACAAAATAAAACACAAGTTTCTAGCCCTTATGGCTATGAAAACATATAAAATCTATGATAAGCTTAAAAGTATGTGCACAATGCTGAATTCGCAGAAACTCAAGGAGTGGCTGAATAAGATTGCCAGTTGTTTGCAGATGAGGTTTCGGTGTCCTCTGTACCTCATTATTGGTTCCTGTGGCTAGCAAAATCATATAAAATGTCATTGCTTATACAGATTTCCAATTGTCACCTTCTGTGTTGCAGAATACGGATTGCCTGGACATAGCGGTTTTTTGAGAACATAGCACACACAGCTTTGAATAATGTTTGAGTACTGTATAATAATATGTCTTTGCGAAGAGAAAATCTCTTGAGAAATAAAACTCCAGTCTAGGTGTAATCACTGCTAAGGGATAGTATCTTGCAAGGGCTGTGTAATGCCAGAAGAGACCCTGAGGAGGGGTGGGGGGAGGTAGAAGCCCTGATCGATTGTGATACTGTGGTCTCCTGGATTTTCTTGCCTTTCTTTCTGCTCCATTTTGTTCTTTTTTCTTTTCCATCCTCTTTCCCCCCTTCCCTATTCTTTTTTTTGTTGCTGTTTCTTTTAACCCCCCCCCCGTCTCTTCCTTTTCTCGTCCCCTGCTTTCCAAAGAGCGATGGATCGTCTGTGGATGTTCATATAAATATGGACCAGGCTCCCATACAGGTACAAGTGGGATGGGAAGACTGGAATTTACTGGGCTATGGTTGTATATTCTGTTGGGGGTTGTGTGTGATAGAAATATATGGGGAGGGAGACATAGATTATGATTTCCGTAGCATGTCAGTGATGCTTGATTTTGTTGAGGGGTTAATTTTCCATGAAGGGAACTGCTTGTGAGGGTTATGTAAGTTGCCAAACCTTAAAAGCTAATTTAGATACTTTTCTGGGAGCCTTCAACTGTTGCTCAGGTGTCAACTTTGACTGTTCGTGTGATGCATGGTTGACCCAATTGGTTGACAGGTTAGTCACCATTTATTTTTCCTTGGCCAAATAGTCCATGGAGTCAAGAGTGTTTTTGTGTAGGTGGCAACCTACCTTTTATTATATTGTATCACGGGGTTATCTGAGAGGAGTGAGGACGCTTCACTCCCCAGCCCTGCAGGATTTTGGGGTGTGTGTCTATCTGTTGCAATCCGACACACAGTATCCCTGCCACATTTAGCAACAGGCAACCGGCCTTGCTGCTTCGTCCGGAGAACATCTCTGCTCTTTTTCTTTCCAATGAATTGGATGTGGCTGAGCTTCTCCTGCTGGCATCATGGAATAGAAACCTGGCTTCAGGAGGAAACCTGAAGCAAACACACAGATAAATGTTCCTTGTGGTAGCCCAGGTTGATGGTTGCCAGTTAGCCTCAATTGGACACAGGGGTGGGAGGTGGGAGGCAGAGGGAGAATGAAGCATTGGCTCCATTTGCAAAGCAGTGCATGTGTGCATGGTGAATGCCAGTGGTGTTACTCCAGGCAGCTCTGCCCCTAAAGAAGAAGTAGACCGGAGAGAGTGAGTACCATTTTGCAGCATGCAGTGAATGAGATGCCTCCATCTGTATTGGCCTGCCAGGTGTTGTGCAAACAAGCCTGCCTGTCCAGAACAGAGCGCACCCCTTCCATGTCAGATGGCTGCCTGCCATCTTGTCCTAGCATGCTTCCGAGGCAGTGTAGCGTTGTCTGCGGGGCCACTGCTTCCCTAGGTGGTCAGGTTGAGGACTGGCTACCAATGTGTTTCCGGTCCAGATTCAAAGTGTTGGTTCTTACCTATAAAGCCCTTAACGGCATTGGACCGCAAAACCTGGCGGAACGCCTCTCCCGCTATGTACCTACCCGGTCGCTGCACTCGACGTCGAAGGCCCTTCTCCGTGTCCCAACACATAGGGAGGCACGGAGAACGATAACTAGAGCTAGGGTCTTCTCAGTGGTGGCTCCCGAACTATGGAACGCCCTCCCTGACGAGATACGCCTGGCGCCTTCTCTGCTATCTTTTCGGCGCCAGGTAAAGACCTACCTCTTTGCCCAGGCATTTTAAATTTTTTTAAATTTGTATTTAAATTTGTAAATTTTAATTATATTTCATTGTGTATTGTATTTACATCCACCTGTATTTTAACCTGTTTTATTATGCTGTACACCGCCCTGGGAGCTTATTGCTATAGGGCGGTCTAAAAATGTAATAAAATAAATAAATAAATAAATAAATAAAGATACAAAAGACCTCTTGGAGGCTGGGCCTGGCAACCAACAGGTCTTTTGTATCTTTTAAAGTTGTGGAGGGAGAAGTGAGAATTCCACCTTGTGGTTTTTCCCGTTACAGGGTTGCAAGAACACCCGCACTTGGCTGACTTTCTCTTCTCCTAAAGATACAGGATCAGTCTCAGGCCTTGAACCTGGCAGCCGTAATGCACACCCATGAGAGAATTGTACCACATAGCTGCTTTAACTGCTTTTAAAGCCTCACTATTCCACTCAACAACTACCCAGTAATCTTTCATTTTCAAGTACCATGAAAGACAATCTCCTTATCCCCTTCAACATGCAAACCAATCCCACAAACTAACCAAGCAGGTGCACTTAGATTTAACCCTGTTTTTGTCCCCAAAATAAATTTAAGCCCAGGTGCTCTGAATTAATGAATTGCAGGCTAAAAGTTAAAGCTGCATATAGGTATACCATTCATATGTCATTTTGACACTGAATAAGGACACTTACCCAACGAAAACAATTCATTTTCATTTGAAATTAACAAAATCCAGATGACATTTTTACAATTAAACAATAAGTAAAGGCAGATTGTAACAAATGACAGCATCATATGGGAGATTAAGAGCACTTATATCCCTGGGAGAAATTACACAGATGTAGCAAACCATAAAGGTGAGACATCAAAAGAATTCTCAGCTGTATTAAACAACATGATCCTAATAGTAGGCATTTTAGCACTACTGATTTTTAATAAATATAGCTTTTTATTTTTATGTTCTAGAAATAAAATCATTAACTTTGTTATGCTGCTTTATTCCATGCCACAGACTGTTTCTGTTTTATGCATAATATTGCGCAGAGAGTGCAGAAAATATTGCCTTTGTGTAGCTATGCTCTATTTGTGTAATGAGAATTTAAAAGCATTCAAACGTATTACAACATATGCGTGCATTAAGACTTTATCTTTGGAATTACAGTTCATATTCTTACACTGTTTTATTTGATGAAATAACATCATCTTTTTGATTAATACATGGTTGATCCACAACTTAATTGTTTTTAACTGTTTTATTTGGTGTGCTTTTAGCTGACTTGTTTTACTGTATATTTTAATTATGGATGTGTGCAGAGCAATCCATCTTATTGGAGACTGGCGGGAGCAGAGCTGACAGAGGCAAAGCTGGTGGAAGGGGCCACTACATCTAGGTGCCGTTCAAGAGCCTCTGGGAGAGAAGGATGCTGGCTGTGCTGGCAGGAGGCGGCAGGAGGAAACAAAATACATGTTTCCTTCCGCCACCCCTTTTCCCAGCTTACTGGCTGTTGGGATGGAGGGCCGCGGGAGGGAGCCGAACGGACCTGGATGTATTACAAGTCTCCCTCTCAGCCTCTCCCCCCAACATGTCCCAGGAGATCCCCTTTTTGGGCCCGTGCGCCAGCTTCCACCCTCTTCCCCATGCCGGGCTGGGCTTCTCAAGCAGATCCCTGACTGAGCCAGGTTGGGTCGGCTGCCTTGAAGCGGCGCCACAGCTGTGCCGGGGGGGGAGGGGGCTTCTGTCAGCATAGCCCGGCTGACAGCTGGGACCTAGCCAGGGATCCACGGTAGCCACCTCCCCTCAGCCTGGTGTACATACATATGATTTGGATTGCACCCTTAATTATGTATGTATTTTATAATTGATTTTCTACTGCTTAAAAGCCATTTTGGCAAGTATATCAATTAATAAAACAAATAAATAAACCCTCAATATGATCAAGAAATCAAATAACTTAAATAACCTTGAAGTATTTGGATATAAGTTAATCTAATTTCATTGCATCTATTCAATTAAATTAGTTCAAATTTAAGTGTGGTTACTGATTCAGTTTGTGATCTTGGGTTCTTAATTCAGTTGAATTATAATTTTTGGTATGGTAAATACTGCAATTGGGTTCAGTGGGATTTCTCTGTTGTTAGCAGTCACTAAATTACCCTGCAAGTGTGACATTAATCAGTACCAAATCAGAGGCAACATGAATTTATGCATTTTGGTTATATCCTGACTTTCCTCTAAGGAATTCAGTGCCTTACAAATGGTTCTCCCCTCCCTTTTATCCTTGCAACAACATTATGAGGTAGGTGAGGCTGAGACAGCATTACTGGCCCAAGGTCATCCAGTGAGCTTAGTGGCTGAGCGGAGATTTGAACCCTGGTCTCCCCAGTCCTAGTCCAATCCTACATCCACTATGCCACACCAGCTATCTTTTGTATTGTCTATTAAAATAGAAACATTACTGCAAGGTGGTTGATGATGTCACATGACAGAGGTTTAAGTTTATGTTACAGCCAAGAAAACTGTGTTACCATCATATTAACCAGTCCTATTCATTGGCAAATATTGTTTGAGTTAAATGAACATTAAAATATACTGCTTTCATATCATTATTGCCTGTTACATTAGGAACCTTTTTAGAGAGTCTTTTTATACAAAATGTCCACTATTTTCAAATGACAATCTCCTTATTCAGAAGGCTAGGAGGATAAATGTGAATTTGAATGAAGATGAAGACTCTAATTCCATATTTTAATTATTGCAAACTGGGCCAAACTGAATGTGCCTACAATTTCAGTAGCAGGCAGCACTAATAAAAAGCATGTAAGGCTTATCCTTGTGTAATGGCAGGATTTGGGGGTTGGATGTGACAGAGTAATAATAAGAAATTTAATTGTTCCTGTTTGCAAACCACATCTGCAACTATTATTATTATTTATTAAATTTATATCCCGCTCTTCCAGAAGGAGCCCACTATCTCTTACAATTGTCTAATATTTTTGGAATGAAATTAACCCCAATTGAACTTAAGTTAACTACAAGAAGATTCATGAGTATCCACAAGACTACACACCTCCTAATTAGTTTGTAATTAAAATAAATCATGCAATATTATTTATGGATCAAATTAAATAATTATTTAAGACATAAAGCACTGCAGTGTACAGGCACCCTTGTGTCTGCAGCTTTTCTCTGAATATTTATTAATAAATATTAATAACTTACTTCCTTATTAAGCCCATAGAACTTGTTTCTGTATTGGAACTGAGATGTCCCTATATAACAGCTAAAAACTTCAGATCAAGTCTATGCATTGCCGGAGCATAAATAACACAACCCAATATATAAAAAATGATTTCTGAAAAATGCATCTTTCAGTTTGCTTGTTTATCCACCCCAACTGTTTTTGCAAACTAATAACGTCAGAGAGAGAGATGATTCATGCTCAGTTTTCCTTAGATGTCCCAAATTACACCGTTCCTCTTGAACCAAACAACATCTTACCTGCCTTGGGAACCACAACCTGAATAACAGAAATCTCAGTGTATGTTTATTGTCTCCGATACAAGAGCCTGGTATGTCAGGAAGGCTCATCAGCTATGCTAAATTTGGGCTTTAACCTGATAGATCTTTTCCTACTGGTGCCCCTAGGTGACAAGGAGATACTGTCCAGGATGCTCCTGTTTTCTTCCAGTTGCCTAGCAGTGCAGTTAGGAGTGGGCACCTTCAGAGTGTTGCCAAACTTGGAGTAGTCTACGGAATACTGCCCATCCTCTTCTGTTACTATAGGCACAAACCGTTGGCCCCAGAGGATCTCGTCAGCCAGGTAGGACGTTCTGGCTTGAGTGGTGATGCCAGTGGTTTCCACCACCCCTTCTAGGATGACAATAACTTCTAAATCCTCGTGGTGGTGAAGATTGTCTGGGGCCACGTCGTACAGAGGGCTGTTCTTGTCTATCACGTGGCAGATGATGAGCGGGGAGACCAGAAAAATGCTGTTGCCCCCTACCGGGTTCTCCATTTGGATATCTATCTGGTTGAGGGGCACCACTTCACCCTCCGGGGTGGCGGTCTTCCTCACCACTTGCATGCAGATGGTGGCGCTGATGATCATGCTCTTGCGCAGATCGCCGACGCGCAGCATGAAGCACAGCTTGCCCTCTCGGAGGGCGATCACGGCGTGCTTGCTGAAGATGAGCGTCTCCGCACGACGGTGCGCCTGGGCGGTCTTCATGAAGATACAGCCCAGCATGATGGCGTTGATCACCAGCCCGACGATGTTCTGCACGATGAGGATGAGGATGGCGGCGGGGCACTCCTCGGTCATCATGCGGCCCCCAAAACCGATGGTCACCTGCACCTCGATGGAGAAGAGGAACGCCGAGGTGAAGGAACGGATTTCAGTCACGCAGGGCACGAACTCCACCGCCGGGGCGCCCAGGAGCTGCTGGGTGCTCTGGTCCAGGTCCCCGTGGGCAAAGGCGATGAGCCACCAGACCATGGCGAAGAGCAGCCAGCTGCACAGGAAGGACATGGTGAAGATGATCAGCGTGTGGGGCCACTTCAGGTCCACCAGCGTGGTGAAGACGTCCTGCAGGAAGCGGCCCTGCTCCCGGATGTTCTTGTGAGCCACATTGCACGTGCCGTTCTTGCCCACGAACCGGGCCCTCCTCTCCCGAGCGCGGTAGCGAGGGTGATCGGGGACATCCTCTGCCAACCGGGTCAGCACGTATTCCTCCGGAATAATCCCTTTCCTGGACAACATGGCTGGCATGGGTTCCCCCTGCCGCCCCTAGGCTTCTTACCGCCCCATGCCCGCTACCGCTGCGGCACCGACGGGGTGAGACGAAGCCATCACTCTCCCAGTTCCTCCGCCTTCTTCACCGGGACTCGGACTGCCCTGGCCGGCTCTCCTTCCCCGCCTGCCCCTCTCGCTGGCAGTCTCTGCAAGCCCGATCCGGTCCCCCCAGCTGCGCACGCCAATCACAGCCCTCCGCAGCTTTTGCAAAGGAGGCGGCTTTTCGTGACTGCCTCTCGCAGCCAACCAGCCTGCGACGAGAGCTTACCCAGCTAGGCACCATCTCCCAAATCCGTGATCGCCTGCGCTGCCGGTTGGGGAGAAGCCGGCGGCGGAGCCGCATCTAGATGCCAGATGGTTGCAGCGATTGCAGCGCTCCATGAACACTAGCCAGGGGCAGCAGGGGACGCTGCGGAGTAAGGGAATCCCAGCACAGGTGACTCCTGTCACCCTTGTGTGTGTGTGTGTGTGTGGGGAGCGCAGTCACAATAACGGCCTGCCTGCTGCCGAAGGCGGAGGGCACACAAAAGGGACAATAGAATTAGGGAGTTGAGCTAGACCCCACTGGGTCTAGTCCTGCCCTCTGGAGCAACAGAGAACTGCTCCCTCTTCTGCCTGAATATTTGAGGACCACTATCATGTCACCCCTTAACCTTCTGTTTTCCAGGTTAAACATGCCTATTCTGCTAAGTGCCATGATGAATGGGGGTGGAGGGATTAAGTGCCCACGTGCAAAGAGCTTGAAGTCTTCTTGCTCATTGCACCTGCTCAGATAGTCTGCATTTTTTATTTATCAGACACGAACCTCCCACTCCTATGCAAAATTGAGCATGTCTAACTGTGAATAGGATTGGGGTGCTGATGAGTCAGAGAGCTTGGAGCAGGGGGCCCAGGGTCAGAAACATAATCCAGAAGACTGACATTAACATTGACCAGTTGCCACCGAAGAGCAGCAGCCACCACTGCCAGCAGGTGAGCTCCTTAGGACGTTTGGACCACCCTCTGATGAGCGCCTCTCCTTTTTGCTTCTTTTCCGCTTTCACCTTTCTACAGGTAGAGGGTAGGTGAAGGAGGAGAAGGGATATTGTAGTAATGGGAAAAATGTCAGGAAAGGGCAACCAAAATGTTCAGGGGACTGGAACAATTTCCCTAATGTTACATATTTGCAGCTTTTTAGTTTAGGAAAAAGGTAAGAGGAGCCATGATAGATCTGTATAAGATTATGCTTGGTGTGGAGAAAGCGGACAGAACTCAGGCAGGCAGCCAATCCAGCCTTCTCTCTACCTGTCCCACAAGCTGATGTCACATATGACATCTGGTGTGGGGCAGGTGGGAGTGGTTTGGGGACAATGGCCTCACAGCTGAAATTGGGACCTGTGTTGGACCAAATTTGGCCCATGGTCTGGAGGTTCCCCTCCCCTGATCTAGACAGATAGAGCAAAGAAGTGGCTAGCCCTTGCTGAGCAGAGAGGTGGCATCACTAGAGAAAGAGTGAGCACTGCTGACACCTTTTCTTACTTGCTGGTGGTCTCTTTTTCCGTTTTGCCCAGAAGTGGTAAGAGAGTTATTAAAATGTAGAGAGCATGAGGTAGGTGGTGTTTTATGCACAAGTCTCTTGCTGCACAGATTGTTGTTCCCTAGGTTAACCAATGTTCCCATTCCAGTTATCACTGGTAATTGGTTTGCCCAAGCTATCTATAATGCTCTTCTGCACACAAGATCTGGGTAAAGTTCAAGAGTTATCTCTGGCCACCTGGTTATCTTTGGTGTCCTTGGGCTGCTGAGATATTTTATGGGTTGAGGTTTCTCCACCCCACCCCACCCCACACCACCCACAGGAATATTTTAAGAATACAGAGTACACAAATACACTCCAAGTAAGATCAAAAAAAGGTTAGCATAAGATTATCAATTGAAGTACTACGCAGGGTATTAGAAATCCTTCCCCTACCCCCCATAAGGAGATAGAAAATAGGTTTTATTTGCATATGGGGAGCTGACTTTATGCATAAATCTTCTGTTGTATTTTTGTGAAGTGTTCCTGTGGTAATTTAAAAATAATAAATTATTAGTATTATCTTCATCTATGTAGGTAAGCAACTCAGCCGATCTTATTTTACTACATAAATATTTTGAGAAGTACACCAAATCTACATTCAACAACTTCTGTTGCAAAGTAACATTAGACCATTATTTTAAATGTTCTAAAATAGTAAAATCTTTGATTTAGTACTGAAGCAACAGATTTTCATTGCTACCTCTTAGAAGAAATATTATTGCAAGTTGTTTTCCTTTATAGAAGTTTGTTCTTGTACAGTATTAATATTCTACTATATAATATTGTCTTTTGAATCAGTCATTAACACATTATAAACTTAATCAGATTTATAAGTGCTTAAGTCTTGAAAGAAATAACTATGGGCATCATTTTCCTGGACAGTTTTTAAAAATATTACATAGGTTGTATGAGCTAATCAAATGATAATGTTAAGATGAAGGTAATTTTATATATATTTGCTTTCCCCACTAATCTTGTGGCAAACAGGTTTTTTTGCTTTACTCTGATATTCACAAGGACATAAATGTTATCTCTTGAGATCATCACCATGATTGCTTCAGATATTATGGAGCAGATGGACACACTCTGTAGGGAGGCCATCCTTCTAACACACTGTGGGTTTTGTTCTGTGTGGTGGGTTGTCATTTTTGTTTATTATTGATTCTTTGGGATTCTCTGCACAGTTGGATTTCAACTGTGCAAGAAATACTAATTTGTTGTGAAGCGTCTCCTCAGTGTTGCATTTATGTTACAGAAATATCACATTCCCAACACTGGACGTAACATATTTGGTACCAAGGAAATTGTTAATATCTCTTCTCCCCTACCCAGTACTATATCCACCGATTGGCTGATTACAGTGCATTTCACATGTTACATTGAACATGTGGATGGAGGACACATGATCACACATCATCCCCACTTCTGACCTCCATGTCATTAATGTAACAGATGCATTAGTCCTATGCATGTACTACTCAGAGTTCCTGAACCCTATATGTGCATTGGATCTCTGTGTAGGATCTATGCATATGGTACACTAAATTCATAGTGATCAGGTCACCGTATCCAGTCCCCCTCCAGATGTAAACTTTTGGAAGTAGAGCATTAAACAATGGGTAATAAGTCACAAAATGGTGTGAGGGCTGTGGCATTGACTTGTCACAATTACCAGGGGCAGATTGTGCACGTAAGAACATAAGAAGAGCCTACTGGATTAGGCCAGTGGCCCATCTAGTTCAGCATCCTATTCTCACAGTGGCCAGCCAGTTGCCCATGGGAATCCTGCAAGCAGGACTTGACTGCAAAGAGCACTCTCCCCTCCTGCAATTTCAGCAACTGGTATTTGGAAACATATTTAAATTGGTTTTTTTAAAAAGTGTTTTTAAATTTGTATATTTGTTTTTAATGTTTTTAATTGTTGTAAACCGCCCAGAGAGCTTCGGCTATGGGGCGGTATACAAATGTAATAAACAACAACAACATTGCCTCTGCCTATGGAGGCAGAGCATAGCCATTATGGCTAGTAACCATTGATAGCCTTTTCCTCCATGAATTTGTCTAATCCTCTTTTAAATCTATTCAAGTTGGTGGCCATCACTGTCTCTTGTGGGAGCAAATTCCATAGTTTCACTAGGCTCTGTGTGAAGAAGTACTTTCTTTTGTCTGTCCTGAATCTTCACACATTCACCTTCATTGCATGTCCACAAGTTCTACTGTTATGAGAGAGGGAGAAAGGCTTTTCTGTATCCACTTCCTCTATGCCATGCATAATTTTATAAACGTCTATCATGTCGCCTCTTACTCTCCTTTTCTCTAAACTAAAAAGCCACCAATGCTGCAACATTTTCTCATATCCCCTTGATCATTTTGGTTGTCCTTTTCTGAACCTTTTCCAGCTATACAATATCTTTTTTGAGGTGAGGCGACCAGAACTGTACACAGTATTCCAAATGCGGATGCATCATAGATTTATAGAATGGCATTATGATATTGGCAGTTTTATTTTTTATTTCTTTCCTAATGATCCATAACATGGCATTTCTGACGATTATATTCAGAATCTGGCATTGTTAAAAAGAACTATAGCTAGCTGTTCATATTTGTTGCTGCCTATTAGTAGCATATTTTTCTTTGCATTTCCAAAAACTAGCAATAATTACTGACTAGGAAATTTACTGCTTGAAAAAAATAGACATAGATAATGTGTTAGTACTTCAGAGTTAAAACAATTTTGTTTTTTTGTCAGAAAATGGAGAGACACAGCCCTGTATAATTAAATCAGTATTTTTATTTACAGTTAATTTACTTAATTAGAAAATGGATAATAAAATTTCACTTTCAGAGATATAGTTTATTTATATTTACTTGTCCGCTTGGACAAAAGAAGCAAACACACTGTCTTCTTGCTCCAGCAGATGTTCTGGTTTGTCATATTCCAGAATAACGCCTCTCTTCATTACAATAACCATGTCTGCATTAAGAATAGTGTGCACCCGGTGCTATAAAAAATAATTTAAAAATAGACATGATGAGAATTCTAATTAACTAACATAATCTATGATAAATATTTTTAGATAATTCATGTTAGTACCAAAATACAAGTTTGAGAAAAAATGATTCAGTTCTGCCAAAATTTTTCTGCCCATTGGAATGTAAATTATCACCTTGATCTAGAGAGCCACATAGCAACCCTATTGTTGAACCCACGTCTCAGACCTATTACTCCACTTTTGTTCCATTCAGAGTGGCTGCTTGTTTGTTTTCAGGCATAATTTGTGCTGGTTCTTGCCTCAAAAGCCTAAATGGAATGGCACCAGGATATTTAAAGAACTGCTTCCTCTCATGTGATCCAATCCACCGACTGCATTCTGTCAGGCTTAGGTGGGCAACACAGCCAGTTCCAGACAAGACTGTTAGGAGTTAAAGACACAGTGAAGCCAGTAATTGACAGCACTTGGCAGAAACGCCCAAGGTCAGGCTGCAGCTGTAACTGATAAGTGAAGCAGCAATAAAAAGGCTTCAATGAGCACACAGAGGTGTGGGGGTAATAGGAAAGCATTATAGAGTTGGTTGGTGAGCAAGAGACGGAGCACGGTGTGAAAACAGTAAAGTTTTGTTTTCTTAAAGACTTGGCTGATGGTCTATTATTACGGTCGGCAACTGGCACTGATAAGCAAGCTAAAATGCTACTGGACTCTACTGGTTATACTGGTTAATAGGTGCTGCACTCTACAAGGGTTATGGGCCCAGTTCCAAACCAGTAACACCCAGTTAAAACCAGTGAGCAAGCTTGTGCTACGCCGGACAACCGAAGGAAGCTGAGCCGGAGAGCTGGTGAGCTGTGGGAGAGCGGCAAAGCAGAGATAGAGAACCGTGTTGCCTGGAAACCAAAGTGATAAGAGGTCTGCAAGAATGACTGGAGTAACTTTGGCTGGCATTCCACTGGAACGTCTCTCTGAACGAAATTACTCATGCTGGCGGCTGCGGATGCAAGCCTATCTAAACAGAGAAGATTTATGGAAGGTAATTGACCAACAACCCCACTCCGTTCCACCACCTGCTGAATGGCTACGCTTGGATGAAAGAGCGAAGTCATTAATTATCTTGGCTGTTGGAGACTCGCAACTACTGCTTCTAAGAGGTAAAGAAACTGCTAAAGAAATGTGGACTGCTTTAAGAGCATATTATGTTCAAGAAACAGCTAGCAGTAGAATAAGTCTTGAGAGAAAACTATACAGAATGCAGCTAACTGACGAAGTAACTATGTCAGAACACTTAATGAACATTACAAGCCTGTTCGTAGAATTACAAGAAAGGGGAGTGGAACACTCTGAAACGCAGCAGATCTATATCACTCTTTCAACACTTAATGACTCTTGGAATCCTGTTATTAGCGCACTTGAAGCGATGCCCGATTCTGGACTTTCGTTTCGATATGTTGCAGACAAACTAAAGCAAGAGTGGGAGAGAAGAAAAGAAACAAAACAAAGGCAGAGCAATTCAGTGCTGATGTACAACTAAAAGACTGCAAGCAATACATGCAGTGTGAAGTATGTCAGCAGACAAAGGCCACTGTAGCTCCAATTAACAAAGTAGCTGAAAGAAATACAGATAAGCCTTATCAGACAATACATGTTGATTTAGCGGGACCATTTCCCAAAACAAAAGGTGGTGCTAAATATTTTCTCGTGATTGTTGACGATTTTTCAAGATTTTGTCATGTAAAGTTATTGAAAACAAAAGATGAGGCTGCAGAGCAATTAAAACGTTTTCTAAACAGAGTAGAAGTGCAGCATGGTACACAGGTGCAACAGATTAGATCTGACCAGGGCGGGGAGTTCACAGGAAAGTCCCTGGAAGAATATTTTGAAAAGAAAGGAATAAATCATGCTGTAACCGCCCCGTTTTCTCCACATCAGAACGGGACAGCAGAAAGGAAAAACAAAACATTGCAGGATGCAATGAGAGCAATGTTAAAGGATTCAGGCCTTGATCAATCTTTCTGGGGAGAAAGTTTAATGTATGCTGCTTATATTCAAAACAGAGTACTGCATAGAACTATTGCCATGTCACCATATGAACTGTTGTACAATAGAAAGCCCAGACTACTACACATACTGAGATTTGGTTCCCCATGCTGGGTGCATGTTCCCAAGGGAAAGAGAAAGGGAAAATTGGCTCCCAGAGCGAAAAAGGGATATGTGTTGGGGTTTCAACATGTGAATTACCGCGTGTGGGTTCCACAGGATGGTAGTGTAACACTCAGCAGGAGTGTTAGAACACAAGAACAAGACTCAGAGAACCACAAAACATATGTAAATCTAGATTGCAGTGACACAAATGGCATAAATGCAACACAGCCTGCTCAACAAATAAAACAGGAAAGGGAAGAAACAAAACAGGAGATAGAGACAAGCAGCTCTGCTTCCAGTAGCAGTGCATCAAGCACAGACATAGATACAGAACAGGAACAAGAAACAGAAACATTAAGGAGGTCAACAAGACAAAACAAAGGGAAACCTCCAGAATGTTTCCAAGTATCAGCCATACAGGGTGAGACAAACAAAGAGGAAAACAAACAGTGCAAAGTAATAACAGACAGTGATACTCTGTTCATCAATAGCATAAGAAAACGAATGGCAAAGTATGCTCAAGAAGGTGACAGTGACTGTGCATATATGTGTTAAATGTGTAAAGAATGTAGAAAAGTGAAAAATGCCTGAAGACTGTACAAAGTAAAAAGCAAATGTATGTAACAAAGGAAATGTATAATTGTACTGTGAAAAAAAAATGTAAAATTGTAACTTGAAACGTCTGTCTGGAAGGTGGGGGCTGTCAGGCTTAGGTGGGCAACACAGCCAGTTCCAGACAAGACTGTTAGGAGTTAAAGACACAGTGAAGCCGGTAATTGACAGCACTTGGCAGAAACGCCCAAGGTCAGGCTGCAGCTGTAACTGATAAGTGAAGCAGCAATAAAAAGGCTTCAATGAGCACACAGAGGTGTGGGGGTAATAGGAAAGCATTATAGAGTTGGTTGGTAAGCAAGAGACGGAGCACGGTGTGAAAACAGTAAAGTTTTGTTTTCTTAAAGACTTGGCTGATGGTCTATTATTACGGTCGGCAACTGGCACTGATAAGCAAGCTAAAATGCTACTGGACTCTACTGGTTATACTGGTTAATAGGTGCTGCACTCTACACATTCAACATCAGAGGCCGTGCTATGCATACTGCCATCCACAAAGGCATGGTTAAAACAAGATGACATTTTCTGTTGCAGAAGCCACGTTGTGGAACTTTCTCTAAAGAAGTTCAGTGGACTCCCTCCCTTTGTAAGCTTTAGGTGAGCTATCAAGATCTTCCTAATTTTTTTGCCTAGTTCTTAATTTGGTTTCAAATTTTAATCTCCCCTGTTGATTTTGATATTTATTGTTTTATTCTGCTCTTGACTTTATTGTACTTTTTCAGTTGTTTCATATTGAGTCACGTTGAGGGCCCTTTCGTGGACAAAAAGTGGCTTATCAATGATTGAATAGACTAAATCTTGATTTCCCCCCCTCAAAATTGCCTGTGCTTCTGCCCTCTTTCTGTGTTGATGAAAACTGCCTGGCATAGGATAAGTTCCAAGGAGCACCATCATGGAGATTACCCCCCTCCCCATGGAAGTTCAGTTTGTTTGAAGTTTTTTATCCATTAAAATACTGCTCTTCAAGCCTGCAATTTCAAAATGCCACCCGCTCAAGCTGAGGAAGTAGTTCATAGATAATAGCAGGTCAAGATTAGTATTAACATGGCTACACGTGGGTTCTGTACATTTTTCTCAGATGGAACTCCTCGTTCATGTTAGCTGAGAAACAGACAAATCATAAACAAGCCATCTGGGAGCTGCTGCTGGGAAAGGCTTTGCAGAGATTCCCAGTTGAGATTCTCTTCTGGGCAGTCCTCAGGATCACTGCTGACTATTTTCTTTTTGGTTTGCAGCATACAGCTTTCCTGAATTAAAGCAAAACATCTTGTGGCTATAAACATGTAGTAACTCAGCCTACTGAAACATTAAAAGAATATATCTGTTTTAGTAGAGATATTTTATTGACAACATTTTATTTTATTGTAACAGGTTGTCTCTTGTCAGGTGTTATCCAGAGTCAGATGTGTAACTCTCTGAAATATTTTATATCTACTGAAAATTAAAGAAAAATTCTCACTTTAATTAGATATTTTAGAAGCAAAAGTGAAGAGGCCAGGTTAGTGACAGTTTTAGTTGTGTTAAAAATACATAACACAATTGCAAAACCATCTCATTAGCAAAATACAAGTTATACTTACTGCAATTGTCACCACAGTACGATCAGCAAATGCAGTCATTACAACCTTCTGAAGAATGTTTTCCTACACGAACAGGCAAAAAAATATTTGTATTCATTCACTGACATGCATAAATGGAAGCAAATTGCACTATCTAGCTAATTAAAAAACAAACAATTTTGCATCTTTTTCAGGAATATTATATCATTTGTAAATAATTTTTGACACACTTAACTTACAGTTGCCATGTCAATTGATGCTGTGGCTTCATCCATGATGAAGATACTTGTTTTCCGTACAAATGCCCTTGCTAAGCAGAACAGTTGTCCTTGCCCTTGGCTGAAATTTTCTCCACCTTCGGTGACAATAGCATCTGATTAAAACAAAATTAACATTTAGAGGAAACCTGGGAAAATACATAGATGTGTTCTGTTATAGCAATTCACCATTCTTTCTCTCACACCCACACCCACACCCACACCCACACATGGCACTTACACTAGGCAATCCCTTCATTCATGCACACGCTGTCCCTACTCAGCTGCCCTATTCATTTATCCTCATTTAAATACATATGCATACATACAATTAACAGTAACACATCAGTTTCACTCCAATTCAAAATCACAACACCCATACTATGTTCAGAGATGGTATACAAGGGACTGATGCTGTGAGCATGTCCTGTGCTTGTTTGTATTTTTCCACAATGTGGCTCCTTTTCTTATTTCAGTATAAAGTAATTCCCTTATTTATTCTCAATGAAAGCTAGAGAGGTTCTAAACATGGGAATATAGATATGGCATAAATATTTGCACGCAAATACATAAAGCAAAATCCAACAAAAGTCATGCTTGCCCCATTAAAATAAATGGTACTTAACCAGCCACAACTCACAGAACAATCCTAACTGTATCTACACAGAAGTAAGTCTTATTGAAATCAGTAGGGCTTACTCTTAGGTAAGCAGAGTTGGGATTGCAGCCCAAGTCTCCTTCAATTGCATTTAATGACATTTAGCTGTGACTGATGCAGTTTGTAGAACTGCATCCACTAGTTTAAAGGGAAGATGATGCAAATCATTCATCTCGTCTGATACTGAATTATATTCCTCAATGAGTTCTTCCATCAATATGACTATAATTGCAATTTAAGAAGGATTATTTTGAAAACCATTTCCTCATCATAAACAATCTAGATCCAATACAATTAAGTTACCTGCATGATTAAGTGAATGGGATTTAAGTTTGTTAGGACTAATTGATTTCCATTGATTTCATTGGCTTGCAGCCAGACTTAACTTAAGCTCAGTGAAGTTTTGCTGGGGCTGAAGAAACAGTGAGGGTTGGCAATTTTCTCTCATTCCTCCTTCCCCCAGTGCCACCTCTCACATTGTTTTGGGGGGTTAGAGGATCTTCTAGACAAGAGAAGGAGGTAGTGCCGGGGGCTGCAGGGGAAATGGAGGCACTTGCTGACATCAGGGGATTGACCATGAGCTGGAAATTTAGCATAGGCCCACTTGGGGGTGGGGCTCCAGTGATGAAGCACTTGGATGATTGCTGAGGTAGTGGCGGTACAGCAGTTTTAGACCTGCACCTCACCAGCCTGACTTTCCTTTCTGTGCTGCTTCCTCATCAGACAGATGCCTTTTCTCTATAGGCCTCGTGCTCAGGCAGAGGAAAAAGCAGGAAAGAACTTGAGAGGAATAAACGGTAAGAGGGAAAACAAAAGGAATGCTTTAAAAATAAACAAACAAATATAAATAAACAGTAAAGAGGGGAAAATCTGAGAGAACTCTGAGAAAATAGCTGCTCAGAAAGAAGTCATATACTGATAGAGAAGGAAAGCTGCTCTGAACAGGGCAAAGCTGGGAAGGAACTAGGCTGGGGCATCCACTGCGTGCCTAAGTATTTAAAGCTGTACCATGTGACTCTGCCTGTTCTGGCAGTGGCTGGAGACAAGCCATATCTGGATGTAATTACAGTCCATTACAATCAGGAGAATCACATTTCACCCCCCCCCACACACACACACAGATTCTGTTGTCCCCAGGGAGTGGGATGGAAGCAACTTTTCTTTAGAATAGGATCCCCTACTCTTTTCAACACGGATTAATGGAGCTGGCCCCTACTTCAAGCCCCATTGTAGTGGCTTTCCTTTTTTTTTAAAAAAAAGCCGAATACAGTGGAACAAATTACCATATCTGGATGTCTCCCTCCCACTAGACAAAGAAGGGGACTGGGAGAGCCTGAGAATGCATTCAAGCTTGTTCTGACTCATACACATAGCACTAAATTGGGGGCAGGGAACCTCTGGCCTGTGGGACTAATTAGTAGGGCTGTGTGCTGGATTAGGTTGAATCAAGTTGAGGCAGCCCTGGATTGGGTTAGACCACCAACAACCACAACCCAAGTAAGCATGTGCAGCAGTGGCTGGCAGGGCAGGGCAGTTTTGTTTACCTGGCTTTCCAATGCCATGCATTGCTGCTGGTAACTGAGAGAGGAAAAGGCAAGGCAGCAGGATATGTGTGGCATATGCACAGTGGCAGGAGCATTGAATTGGACACTGTGTCCCCAATAAAAGGCTTCCCCTTGCAGTGATGCATGGCACTGGGAAGCCAGGTAAGCAATGCTACCCTGCCTGCCCTGCTAGTTGCTACTGCCCTCTCCCTTTTGTCAACCAGCAATGATGTGTGCCATCAGCAAGCCAGGTAAGCAACACTGCCCTGCCCACCTGCCAGCCACTACTGCTTCTTCTGCCCCTGCCTCACTCCTGATTTCATGTTTAATTAGGGATTAAAAACTTAACATTAGGACTGGCCCCCAAATTGATCCAGGTCTGATTGGAGCTGACCCAAAGTGCCAAATGGAGGCAGGGGGCGGGCACATGCACAGCTCTACTAGTTAAGCCTGCTAGGCCTCCCTTTTTGGTCTGTGAGGCAATTTTGGTTAAGCCACGCATACCAGGCATCAACTGAAAAGGGTTTGCAAAGGGCATCACAAGACCAGTCAGGTCATTGTCAGGTCTTCCACAATGCTAACACAAAGTGCTTTGCAGGCTATGCATTTGCCCACAGAGTTTGATTTGAAACTGTGTGAGCAAAAAAGGGTCACCTGATATCATGGTGATGTCAAGTGATTGACAGGTGGATGGCCCCACCTACCTATCTTACATGGCCTGCAGGGGGTGCTGGAAAGTAATGATATTGCCTTCCGGCCAGATCAATTTCCCCACCCCTGCACTAAACAATGGATTAAGCATTACATGTGAACCAGTTCATGCTAAGCCTTTCCCAGATTCTTTTTGAAGTTCTGAAGAAACAAAAAACCAGTTTGACAAAGATCACAGGACAGGAAAAAAAAGTAAATTAGGGGTAGTGTATTTTGTGCAACTTCACTCTCCATTCTAAGAAAAGCTATAATATACACCTAACTTCAACTACAAATGTTTTTAATGCTGGTTTGCCCTCACAGGTAAAGGAGTTATTACCTAGACCCCCAGGTAAAGTTTTCACTACGTGCTTCAGTTGTGCGATTTCTAAAGCTTCCCACAGCATGCTGTCTGTGCATTTTTTTTCTGGATCCAAGTTAAATCTGTGAAAAAGAAAGATAAAAGCAACTAAATAATATCAAGTCACATAGCTGTTTTGACACCTGTAGTAAGTAGCAATTATTGTAATTATTGCCTTGTGTCTTATGCAATTTAAGATACAGTAGGGCCCCACTTATACTGTGGGTTACATTCCAGGCCCCCGCCGAAAAGCAACCCCCCCCGTAAAGTGGGACATAGTGCACGATCAGCTGTACAGTACAGCTGAGTGTGCTACAGCTGAGCGCTGTCAGCTGGAGTGCGGCGACTGGAGCTCCCCATGCTACAGCTGATCACACACTACAGCTGTAATGGGGAATTTTATATATCCATACATGTATGATCATAATTATTAAAAGGGGTATATGTTTACAATCATAGGGACCTGAGATTCAGGCTAACAGGGAGTCCTGAATCTTAGCATTTTTTTCAGGCTAACAGCAAAAACCTGCTGCGATAGAAACAAGTCACAGTGGTCTCCTGTTTTCATGCCAAATCGGCCAGGTACATGACTAGGCTGAGATTAATTACTTTATTGTTTGGAATCAAGAAGCATTAAGACTATGAGAGAAGCTGTGATTGATGAAATGAAGTAGGGATTGCCAATGTTTGATTCTTGAATGCCATCTAAAGGAGAAAAGTTTTAATGAAGAGAAATAGTGAGATTTTAAATGTATTAAATTGAGAAAGTATAAAGACATAAAAACCTCTATGGGAAAGGAATAGAACTGGGGGTGCTCATACATTCACACACACCCTGAGTTAAGTTCCCAACCTTAACTCTAGGGAACTTGTCCAAATTTCTCCGATGTACCTGGGTCAGCCTGACTGATCAGAAACAATGAAACAATGGCATATGGAATGTACTGGGTATGCTTGAAAACATTCACAGTAGTAACTGTTCCAACTAGTACCAAAATTCATTAGTCTTGAAGAGACAGTAGGACAATGGTAACATTTATGATATGGACAGAATTTTGGAATCACCACTGGAGTTAGCTAATGCTTTCTGATTGGTTTGGAATGATGTTATGTGGGCAAGGACTCATGAGATTGGTGAAATCATTGTCACATGCTGTAATTGTACTCTATAAAAGAGCTTGCACACAGTGCCGCAATGCAGTCTCTCCTGGATGTTTCTAGAGGCTGACCCTGCATGTGCATATGCATATGCTTGTAAAGAATAAAGGCCTACCTTTTTGCTCCAAGCCTGTGACTTCAATTTTATTCATGAACCCCCCGCAAAAGTTCCCAATGGAGAAAGAATTCTCCTACAGCTGATCACTGTCAGCTGGAGGGCGGCGGCTAGAGCTCCCTGTGCTACAGCTGATCTCACACTACAGCTGATCACTGTCAGCTGGAGCATGGCAGCTAGAGCTCCCTGTGCTACAGCTGATGAGCTGTAGTGCGCAATCGGCTGTAGCGCAGGGAGCTTTAGGGGCCAAGCACTGTCAGCTGGAGCGTGGCGGCTGGAGCTCCCCACTCTACAGGTGATCGCCCCACTGGCACCATATTAGTGGAAAACTGAAAAGTGGGGCACCGAAATCAAAATATTACCAGTCTGGCAAGAGAGCCATGATTAATTTTTTTATACGACTGTACACGGTATACATACCTAGCGTATGATCCAAACATAAAAATGCTTGGAAAAGGTTAAGTAAACAAAATGAATACAGATAGTCACTTTTTGTTATAAATAACTTGTTCTGTGTTTAGGTAAACAGAGGAAGTCATCAGTCACATATTTTCATGGTAAAATCATTCAGCATATCATAAGAGAAGATACCGCAAGCCTGGGATGGAGAGGGCACATCTAGAAACTCTGCAATTCTCTGCTTTCTAACTCATTTTCAGATAACTGTGACTTTTGGACTCATGATTTGGTCACAGAATCCAAAACAAAAATGCACTGATGTTCTCTAGGCTCCTTTATTACAGACAACATTCCTCTTATTGAGAGATGGTGGAAGAGCAAGTCCCAGCAGCAATCACCAATGATTTTGCAAGAGCAGTCCATGGAAATTGTAAAAAGTGACAGACAGTGCAGACCATAATCATGATTGTGCCTAATTACTTACATGATCACTGTAGCACTTACCGGATTGTGCCGCTGAACAAAATAGGGTCTTGGAGAATGATTGACAGCCTGGATCTCAGTGTTTGTAAGGGAAGCTTGGCAATGTCTATGCCATCTATAACGATCCTTCCTGTAGGTTGTTTTTTAAAAAGGAATGGCGTTCATATGCTTCATCACATGGCTTACTTCTCTAGTTATGTTATATTACACTGAAGGTAAAGCACATCTCATGGGCACAAGCTGCTCTTCTCTGCAGCTTAAATAGATGTATAGAACTGGGAGATTAGCTGTTATAACTTTATCAATGTCCAGGGCACAATGACTACATCTAAAAGAAATATTTAAGTCTTATTTGTGTATTTGGGTGCAATCTTGATCAAGAGAGCTGCAGTAATTCAGTAAAACTCAAATGGCATAATCCAGCCAGCCAAAGTTAAAACTCCCTTCAATTCCATTGAGTTCAATGAGAGAAAAAAGGACATACTCCATTTTCTCCCATTTAAATAAATGCAACTTAAAGTACCTAACTTTGACTCTTCATGCCTTTTTAAAGAAACACTTCTTAAAATAAAAGCTGGGGTTCTTAAGATATGGAACGGTGCATAAACATTATGGGTTCGGTCCAAAAGATGCTGTTTGCTGAACAAAATCAGCTTAGATCTTATGGAAGCCTTCACAAATGTGGGGCGTTAGGGAGAGATGATTTTTTTCCATTTCCTCTAGCAGCCCCTGCATCACATCCCACACTATTCCAGAAGGTCCCTCATTCCTCTAGAGCAGAATTTTGGGAGCATGGGCAGGAAGGGGCCAAGACCCATGAGTACAACTTTCCATGAGAGAAACTCCACTTCTATATTATAGTTTTTTCTGTTTTTTCAACATATACACCACCATGCCCCACACCTTGCACGGTGCTATGGACTGAAGCTCTATGATGGTATTCAACTAACTTTTTGCACTAGCACAAAGATTAGCACTAATGCAATGGAATTCTCCCCCCTCAGCCCAATGTGCGTACCCTGTGCCAACTCCAAATGAGGGTTGGGGAAAACCCCAGAACAGATTTAGGGTGTGGGGGAGGGGAGGAGAAGTGTGATGGATTTATCTTCCCAAGGAGAAATCCTTGCACTGATGGAATCTTAGCCTTAGTGCTACATTGAGTACAATCCTACAAGAGCAGCCAGTTGCGGTTAGATGGAGTGGGTTACTGATGCTTCTGATCCATCCAGAACGTTTCTGCAGTTGCATGCTGTTCTGCTTTTGAAACTGATTTGTCATGAAAGAAAGGCCTTCGATTCTCATTATGAATTTGACATATCCTAGTTAGTACACACTTGAGAACACAAAGATTGCAGATTAATTCAATTCTGTAGTAAATGGAAATTTTATTATTGACTTCAGTGAAAACAGCTATATCTAGCAGTGCAAGCATGCTAAGATGTTAGTTACTATGCAGAAAGAAAACTCTAAAGTCTGGTTTAAAAAGGAAAAAAAACTTTGTTCTGCTATTTTATGTGGGAGACAGAGAACAACCAAGTCAAATAATATTTTGGGAGATCAGTGTGGCAGGAACAGATGGTCACCTCATTTGGAATAAAGCCAGCAGCAATGCTGATATATATAAAACAAAAAACTCTAATACTAACTCAGCCTGATGTGCACAGCTATGGATTTACCTTCAAAGGTGTCAACCATTCTGAAAAAGGCAAGAGAAAAAGATGATTTTCCGCTGCCTGTTCGGCCACATATTCCAATCTGTGAATCAAAAATTAAGCAGTTTTATAACAGGAATGGCAGAGAAAAAATTAATTCAGTAGAATGAGAAACACATGTACAGAGAGTGATTGTTAGTAATGTTAACATATAATTGGCAAATTAAATTTTGTTGGAGGAGCCAATAATTTATGACCAACTTAGGTTTCAGGCGCATTACCAGCAATGCTCATTGTTCCAGAAGCTGAGTTGGATCCAGGCTTGTGCTCAGTGGAGTTCTGCCCCATTCTCACAGATTCCTCCTTCTCCCTGCAGCTCCCTGCAAACTGCTCTGAGAATGGGGAAAAACTCAGAACAGTGTAGGAAGTAGCTCTAGAGGTGGCAGGGGGAAGGGAGAATTGGTAAAAATCACTATCCCCCTTCTCTAGTGGGAAATCTTTGCCTGATCGCACTTTAGATCCAACCCACTCTGTCTGTGTGAAAGAGATCTTCCACAGAATAGGAGTAACGTAGATTGGATAGATAACACATATCGTTTTAATTTTTCAGGTTCACAGAAAAAAAAAGATTAGGAATTTGACTAGAGAGTGGTGAAAGTTCGGCAATCAAAGAGAAATGAAATGTTACAGGATTTTTCTTTTTTATTTAAATCTATGAGTTGAAAGTTTTTGAAAGTGTAACTGATTTTTGTTGTTCTTATATGCCTTCAAGTCGATTACGACTTATGGCGACCCTATGAATCAGCGACCTCCAATAGCATCTGTTATAAACCACCCTGTTCAGATCTTGTAAGGTCAGGTTTGTGGCTTCCTTTATGGAATCAATCCATCTCTTGTTTGGTCTTCCTCTTTTTCTACTCCCTTCTGTTTTTCCCAGCATTATTGTCTTTTCTAGTGAATCATGTCTTCGCATTATATGTCCAAAGTATGATATCTAGAGATAGAACTATCTAGTGACAGTTGTGGTTTAATTTGTTCTAACACCCAATTATTTGTCTTTTTCGCAGTCCATGGTATGCACAAAGCTCTCCTCCAACACCACATTTCAAATGATTTTTGATTTTTCTGTTATCTGCTTTTATATATGTGAAAAAAACTGAAAATACTAGAATGAGGAGCAAAGAGGAACCTCTTTTCATAAATCAGTTTGTGTTACTGTTAGGCATGAGATCTCATAATACCAGGAGCTTGGAAGGTGTAAGCATAACTTAACATTGCAACCCTGTACATGTTTACCTAAGAAACTGAGATTTACTTCAATGTAAACTTGCTTAGGATCACACTGCAGAGATGTCAATATTTTAATATGCAAACAACAAAACCATATTGAAAAAAAGAGATCACATTATTTTATCCTGTGTAATAGGGCCAATTTTTCTGGAATAATTGCTTACAAGAATATAGTTTTCATTGAATTTTGACTTTGACTACTAAAGACATTGCCTTGAGTGATTGTTTGCATTACCTTTTGTCCCGGAGAGATGTGGGCATTGACATGCTTTAGCACAGGCTTCAGAGTAGTGTCATAGCGGACACTCAGATTCTGTATTTGAATCTCCCCCTGGTCGGGCCAGTTCTGAGGAATCTGCGCTGGAGCTATATCCAAAGCAAAAATAATATATATGTATGAAAATAACAACCTTGATCTTCTAAATATGGTCTTCTAAAAGTTCGTGGTTATTAATGGTACTTAAGTGGGAATTATTAAACATTTAACAAGCCCTTTCTGCAACTTATACAGCATCATACTCACACAGCAGCCCTTTATAATTTTCAGCCTCTGTTTTTATGAGGCCATTGAGTCTTTTCACCGCTCCAAGCTGGAGTTCCATATCAGCCAGGTTGCGAACCATCCAATTTAAATAGTTAGATACCTAAAATAAATAGCTAAATAAGATTTGTGTCTATAACTGGTATGAAAGATAGCAAGGATCTCATAAGCCAAATTTCAAGTTATCCAAAGTCACTGTCTGTTCCCATCATAAATGAAGAGCTTCCATTTGTCCATATGTCTAAATATCTGACTATTGTGCAGGTCTTCTAGATCACTCATACTTCTATCATTTAGGCTATACAATATGAATAAAACTGTTGGGTTATTATGCACTTCAATTTGTCTCAGTCCATTTTTATGATTACAGTGTTTGGCCACCAGGTGCTGATTTGCTAAGCTTGAGACAGTTAATGCATAGGTCTATCATACACTCCTTATTTTCAGAAACAAATGCAGACTGAATGGCAACTTTAACAGTTGAGCCTCTCCTCTTTAATGTACTTACCATCAGAGCATAGGTTAGTCCCAAGCCTACAAGACCCGAAGAGAGATTATTGTATAGAGAATTTGTAATTGAAGCAACAGCTGCAATGAGCACCACACATGCCCCAATATATTCCTAAAGAAATAACAAGAATATAAATCATCATAGCACACAATAAGATATCAACAGTTCAACTATTTCTGATAACTTCAGAATCAAACATTAGACCTTTATTTACCAAAACTAACATGTAGCAGTCAACAAAAGATCATCTGGCCAGGTCAAGTATTTAGGCAATCACAGAAAAGAAGTGGACAAGGTGCTTGGAATGGTGCGGGCGACCACGTCTGTGCTAGATCCTTGTCCATCTTGGCTAGTGAAGGCTAGTAGGACTGGTACCACCGGCTGGGCTAAGGAAGTGATAAATGCCTCCTTGAGTGAGGGAGTAGTCCCTAGTAGCCTCAAGGAGGCAGTAGTAAGACCTCTTTTAAAGAAACCTTCCTTAGACCCAGATGACCTGAACAACTATAGACCGGTGGTGAATGTCCCCTTTTTGGGCAAGGTTCTGGAGCGGGTGGTTGCCGGTCAGCTCCAGGCGCTCTTGGATGAGACCGATTATCTGGATCCGTTTCAATCCGGTTTTAGGCCTGGTTTTGGCACTGAAACAGCCTTGGTCGCCCTGTATGATGACCTTTGTCAGGAGAGGGACAGAGGGAGTGTGACTCTGTTGATTCTCCTTGATCTCTCAGCGGCGTTTGATACCATCGACCATGGTATCCTTCTGGGGAGACTCGCGGAGTTGGGAGTTGGAGGCACTGCTTGGCAATGGTTCCGCTCCTACTTGGCGGATCGTCACCAGAAGGTAGTACTTGGGGAACATTGCTCGACACCTTGGACTCTCCATTGTGGAGTCCCTCAGGGGTCGGTTTTGTCCCCCATGCTTTTTAACATCTACATGCAGCCTCTGGGTGCCGTCATCAGGAGTTTTGGAGTGCGTTGCCACCAGTACGCTGATGACACGCAGCTCTATTTCTCCTTTTCATCCTCTACAGGTGAGTCTGTGGATGTGCTAAACCACTGCCTGACCGCGATAATGGACTGGATGAGAGCTAATAAACTGAGACTCAATTCAGACAAGACCGAGACACTGTTGGTGAATGCCTTCCCTGTTCAGATGGTGGATGTTTACCCTGTTCTAGATGGGGTTACACTCCCCTTGAAGGAATAGGTTCGTAGTCTGGGGGTGCTTTTCGATCCTTCCTTGTCTCTTGAGGCGCGAGTGGCCTCGGCGGCAAAGAATGCGTTCTACCACCTTCGGTTGGTAGCCCAGCTACGCCCCTATCTGGACAGGGATGACCTCGCCTCAGTTGTTCATGCTCTGGTAACTTCTAGGTTGGATTACTGTAATGCGCTCTACGTAGGGCTGCCCTTGAAGACAGTTCGGAAGCTTCAGCTAGTGCAAAATGCAGCAGCCAGACTGCTGACAAGGAACAGCCGGTCAGCACATATAACACCTGTTCTGGCCCATTTGCACTGGCTACCCATCTGTTTCCGAGCCAGATTCAAGGTGCTGGTCATGACCTATAAAGCCTTACACGGCGTGGGACCGCAATATCTTGTGGAACGCCTCTCCCACTATGAACCTACCCGGTCACTTCGCTCAGCAGCTAAGGCCCTCCTCCGGGTACCAACACATCAGGAAGCCCGGAGGACAGTTACACGATCTAGGGCCTTTTCTGTAGTGGCCCCTGAATTGTGGAATAGCCTCCCCGAAGAAATACGCCTGGCGCCTACGCTGCTATCTTTTCGGCGCCAGGTTAAGACCTGGCTATGCTCCCAGGCATTTTAATATGTGTATTTTTATATTTCTGTGGTTTCTGTTTGTGTTTATTATTGTTCGGCTGTTTTTATTATGATATTTTGTATTTTAATCCTTTTGTACACCGCCCAGAGAGCTATTTGCTATGGGCGGTTTAAAAATGAAACAAATAAAATAAATAAATAAATAAATAAAAGAGAAAAATCTTATGGTAGGTATTATTCTTGGTGACCCACAGAGTGGATGAATAGATGTGTGAATGGGGTGTTAATGCTGATGAGGGGTGGATGGAGTTGTGTGAATAGGATGCAGATGGGATATGGGTAGATTTGTCTGAATGGAATGTGGATGAGTGTGTTTGTGGGACAGGACAAGCTTGGACCTCACACACTTTTGACTTTGGTCCCATCCACATTTGGATTTGGCCCTACTGACCACTGGCATGTAGATCCTGGAATGTTAGTCATGAGGGAATGTTGCACCTGGACTGAAAAAAATTCCCCACCCTGATTTACAGGGACAATTTGCAATGTTGTTAACTAAGTCAATTTTGCATTGTCAATTTTTGTTCCTGCATAATAAGGCTCTTGTTCCATTTATGCAACTGTTAAAGACATAGGGACCTTACCAGAAAACAACTGGCAATACTAAACCAGCTAGTAAGAATGGACCATTGGTCTCACCTGAAGGGTGATTTTCCTATGAGTACGGACATCACAGCGGGTATTAGCTCCACCTATCGTGTGAAGGCAAGAATGTCTTTGAAGTCAAGACTAGGGGCGTCAGGCCCCTCCCACTCTCCAGTTCATTCGCAGCGAGTCTAAGGAGAAATATCTAAAAATACAAGAACAAGGCCAACAGGCCTGGCAGCAGGAAAATAACACAATAGTACCATGCATAGTAACATGATTCCAACATAGCGGTATAACAGAACTAGAAGTCTTGACTTCACTCTTAAATTTAAATATAATAGCGTAACAGTAATATATAACACATTAGAAGATATATAGTCATCCTCCAACTGGGAGGGCCGTGATGTCCGTACTCATAGGAAAATCACCCTTCAGGTGAGACCAATGGTCCATTTTCCCTATGAGTCCGGCCATCACAGCGGGATGTACCAGAGCAGCCCATACAGGGTGGGACCACATACTAGTCCTGATTAAGAACCTGTTGCAACACTCGTCTGCCAAAAGAAGCGTCAGCAGAGGCATAGCGAACAATTTTATAATGCCTTATAAACGAGTGTGGGGTAGACCAGACTGCAGCCCTACAAATATCGGCAACAGGAGCATTAGTGGCAAAAGCAGCCAAAGTGGCAGCTGACCTGGTAGAATGAGCCATTATACTAGCTGGAACTGACAGCTTCAGAGACTCATATGCTAAAGTAATACATGCCCTTAACCAATGGGATAAGGTAGAATTGGATACTTTATGTCCCATAGACCTTGGATGAAAGGATACAAACAGAGACTCCGTTCGTCGAATCTCTTGGGTCCTAGACAGGTAGGTCTTGAGAGCCCTCTGAACATCCAACGAATGCCAAGCCTTCTCGAGAGGATGGGTAGGATTCGGGCAAAAGGAAGGCAAAACAACATCCTGGTTGCAATGAAAAACCGAATCAACCTTGGGATGGAAGGAAGGATCAGTCTTCAGCACAACCGAGTCCTTATGGAAGACGCAGAGGTGTCGAGCAGAAGACAATGCGCCCAACTCCGAAACACGTCTGGCAGATGTGATTGCGATCAGGAACAAGACCTTGAAGGACAGTATACGGAGGGGCACAGTCCTGATGGGTTCAAACGGAGGGCGTTGCAAGGCCTGCAGAACTTTCGGCAAACTCCATGAGGGAAACCGATGGACAACAGCCGGAGAGCGTAGGGCGACTCCCCTCAAAAAAGTTTGATGAACGGATGTGAGGAAATAGGAGCTCCAGTAGAGGACACTGAGAGAATGGACGACAGAGTGGACGCATGTCGGCGTAGAGTGTTGGGTCTAAGTCCCATCATGAAGCCGCTATGGAGATATTGCAGCACCTGTTGCATGGTGGCCTGGGAGGGATCGTGGTGGTGAAACTGGCACCACTTGGAGAAAGCCACTCAAGTATGTTGATAAATACGAGTGGTAGATGGTCTTCTCGAGGCCAAAATAATATCAATCACAACGTCAGACAGGCCAGCTAACCTCAAGTGTCCCCGTTCAAACGCCACGCTGTTAGATTGAGTCAAGTAGGGTCCTGGTGCCATACTGGACCCTGGGATAGGAGGTCTGGCCTGACTGGAAGTGTCCAAGGCTCCATCATTGGCATTGCCAGAAGATCTGAGAACCACGGTCGGCGTGGCCAAAATGGTGCTATCAGAACCAGCTGTGCCCTCTCGGTTCGTGGTTTCCTCAAGGTTTTGGCTAACAATGGTATTGGAGGAAAGACGTACAAGAGACCGTCTGGCCATGGTATTGTCAGAGCATCTATTGCTTCCGCTGTTGAATCCAGGTATCGGGCAAAGTACCTGGGAAGTTGGCAATTGCGACTGGAGGCAAACAGGTCGATTGAACATTCGCCGAACCGACTCTGAAGACTATGGAAAATGGCTGGGTGAAGTTTCCATTCCCCCAGAAAAACCTGTTGTCTGCTGAGCCAGTCTGCTGTCACATTCCAAATCCCTCTGAGATGTTCTCCTTTCAGGGATTGTAGATGATGTTCTGCCCAGACAAAGATGAGGGAGGCTAGGTCCTGCAGAGGACGAGACCTGGTGCCCCCGTCTGTTCAAATGTGATTTTACACAGGTGTTGTCCGTTCGAATGAGGACATGGTCCAAAGGGAACAGAGACTGAAAATGAAGTAGAGCTAAATGTACAGCCTTTAGCTCCAGCCAGTTGATGTTTTGAGTCTGCTCTGTGGTGGACCAAACCCCCTGAACGTACTGGGAGTTGCAGTGGGCTCCCCAGCCGATGAGACTGGCATCTGTGGTTACAACAGTTCTGTGTGGTTCTCTGAACGGCGTGCCCTTGGAGAGGTGTTGGGACCTCGTCCACCAGCGGAATGATAGGCGCAGCGCGGGGCTCAAGTGAACTTTGCGATGGTTGGAGCTGGCAATGTCCTGTTGAAAGGGCAGTAGAATCCATTGAAGATGCCGAGTGTGGGCTCGAGCCCATGGCACAATATGGATTGTAGAAATGAACATTCCGAGCACCCTGGCTAGAAGCATGACATCTGCTGATGTTTGTTGCATCAGGGACCTTGCGATGCTTGTGATGGCAGTGATGCGATCTGGAGCCAGGAATACCATTGCCTGCAGGGTGTCCAACATTGCCCCTAGATGTAGTAGGCGTTGAGTTGGTTGGAGATGGCTTTTGTCGAAGTTGACAAGCCAGCCGTAGGTCTCTGCCCTGGAAGCGTCGGTTCCAGGAGCCCCTGAATGAGTTGGGGTCATAGGATCTGAAGTTGCGGCCTCGTCCTCCTGGCTGCGTTCCTCGAAAGGGCTGGTTAGTACGGAAGGAAGGAGATTGCCTGAAAGGCCTGTTGTCGATGTTCTGGACAGTGGCCAGAACCGGTTTGTGGGCGTCTTTGGGATCAACCAGCACTGCCTTTAGAGCTTCCTCGCCGAAGAGTAACGATCCGGAGTAAGGAGCCCTGGACAGATTCATTCTGGCCGCTGAATCAGCTTGCCAGTGGCGAAGCCAGAGGGTTCGTCGAGCGACTATCTGAGCCGTCATGGCTCGTGCCCCCAATTGAGTGGTATCCAAGGTGGCATCGGCCACAAAAGCTGCTGTCTTACGCAACTTTACCAGTGACCTTCTGAGGGCGACAGGATCAGGGCTAGTGTCCTCTAGAAGATCATCTAGCCACATCATAGCTGCTCTGGAGAAAATGGAGGCTGAAGTGGAGGCACGTATGGAGAGGGCAGTGGCCTCGTGATTTTTGCGGAGGGCGAAGTCTATTCGTCGCTCAGTAGTGTCCTTTAGTTGGGATTCCCCTTCCCTGGGCAAGAGAGAACGTGAAACGAGGTGAGCGATTGGTTCATCTATGCCAGGGACGTCTAACTTGGTGGCAAAGTCCGGAGCTAGGGCGTAAAACCTGTCAGCCAGGTTCTTGAAGCGGCGAGAATGGAATGGGTGAGCCCATTCTTCAGAGGCCAATTTGGCAATTGGGTCCGGCACCGGAAGGTAATGTTCAGTAGGTGCAGGGGATTTGAGAACCTTGGCCCCTTTGATGGCTGGGGTGGAGGAAGTTGAAGGCGCAGTCTGGAGACCAAGGGTATTAACTACCCTGCGTGCCAGGGGCTGATAGTCTGAAGTATTAAACAAGTGATACGATGTATCCTCCTCATGATCTGAATATTCGCTCCAGTCATCTCCTTCAACATGGTCAGTGAAGGATGACTCCTCCGCATACGAGGCTTCGTCAAAAACTCTGCCTCTGGCTACATCAAAGGGGTTAGGTGAACAGGAAGGATGAGCTTCATGACACGCATGTTGGTCCATGTTGAGTTGGGGTATGGCAGGAACTTGTGGTGGTGACTGCATTTGGGTGAAAAATGCCAGCATGGCTTGAAGTTGGAAGAGGAAATCAGGGGACGGCAGCAGCCCAGTTGTGGTAGATGTTTGTGCCTGAGTGGCTATTGGAGCAGATGTTTGGGACGGTAAAACGGAGGGAGGCTGGTTAGGCGAAGGCTGAGTGTGGAAGCCAGCAAAATCTTCCTCGTCAGAGGAAGCAGCAGGGGAATGAAGTATATCGCTTATGTGTGCCTGAGTTGCTGTGGTAGTGGTGGGGGTTGGCACAGAGGCATAGCGTGGCCGCTTTGGTTTGCTATGGCTTGAAAGATGTTTTGTCTTAGCCATTGCTTTAACATGCTTAGGCTTAGTCGCCTTAGAGTGTTGCGGCTGGGCTGTTTGTGACATGCCTGGCTGATCTGGTTTGCTATGGCTTGAAAGATGTTTTGTTTTAGCCATTGCTTTAACATGCTTAGGCTTAGTCGCCTTAGAGTGTTGCGGCTGGGCTGTTTGTGACATGCCTGGCTGATCTGGTTTGCTATGGCTTGAAAGATGTTTTGTCTTAGCCATTGCTTTAACATGCTTAGGCTTAGTCGCCTTAGAGTGTTGCGGCTGGGCTGTTTGTGACATGCCTGGCTGATCTGGCATCATATTGGCTGCTTGCGACATGCCTGGCTGTTCTGCCATCTTATATTAACTTGGGTGCAGTACACGGCCACAGAGGGGGCAGGATGTAAAGACCCGAACTGGCACAGTGTACGACCACAGAGGGGGTAGGATACACTGGCAGATGGCTAAGTGCACGGCCACAGAGGGGGCAGGATGCACTGTGGTATCAGCGTTAAAACAATATAGGCTGTGTAATATAGGCTGTATATTAGGCCTGGTACACGGCCACAGAGGGGGCAGGATGTACAAAATATAGTTCAGATTAGTGCTGTAGGCTGGATTTCAGGCGTGGTACACGGCCACAGAGGGGGCAGGATGTACTGAATATAATTCAGATTTATTACAAGTCAGGCACTGATATTAAAGCTCCAGCCTTGATGATACTGAATATAATTCAAATTTAGTACAAGTCAGCCACTGATATTAAAGCTCCAGCCTTGATAATACTGAATATAATTCAGATTTAGTACAAGTCAGGCACTGATATTAAAGCTCCAGCCTTGATAATACTGAATATAATTCAGATTTAGTACAAGGCAGCCACTGATATTAAAGCTCCAGCCTTGATGATACTGAATATAATTCAGATTTAGTACAAGTCAGGCACATATATTAAAGCTCCAGCCTTGATAATACTGAATATAATTCAGATTTAGTACAAGTCAGCTCCAGCCTTGATAATACTGAATATAGTTCAGATTTAGTACAAGTCAGCCACTGATATTAAAGCTCCAGCCTTGATAATACTGAATATAATTCAAATTTATTACAAGTCAACCACTGATATTAAAGCTCCAGCCTTGATGGTACTGAATATAATTCAAATTTAGTACAAGTCAGCCACTGTAAATTTGTGTGTAAGGAAGCCCTGTAAGTCTGTCTACAACACACATACAACACACATACAGATAACTTGCAGGGAAGGTATCCGTTGGTTAATAAAGGGGTAACAAAAAAGGCGGGGAATTTGAATTTAACAAAAATGGCGCCCAGAAAAAAGAGCGGGAAAAAATGATCCGAAAATGGCGGAGGGGGAAGAAGCAATGGCGGCCGACTGGTAACGAACTGGGGGAAGGGCTGCCCAGCACAGTCTCGCAGGGGGAGGCGCGGGGTCTATAGTCGCACTTGCGGCTCTAAAAAACCCCAAAAGGAGACTGCCGAGAGACGCCTGTGTCGGGAAAGGCAGCAGGAGGGAAGCCGCTGTCGCCGCCGAGTAAAGGGCTCTCCGCGGCGAAAATTAAAGTCACGGAGAGAGAGGGAGAAAGAGAAGGCAGGAAGCCGCAGCCGCAAGCTCCCACCTGGGAGAGAACCGCAGCCGCGGTCTCTCCAAAAGCTCCTCAGAGCGCTGCTTGAGACAGCCCAGCAGAAGGAAAAAATAGAGCCGCGAGCTCCCGATGGATGCAACAGAGCCAGGGGGAAAGCTCAAAAGCGGACAAAAACGAAGAGAACCGCAGCCGCGGTCTCTGAGGGGACCCTCAAACAAGCCTCAAACAAGTAAGGGAAATAAGCTTAAATAAAAAGCGGACAGAAACGAAGAGAACCGCAGCCGCGGTCTCTGAGGGAACCCTCAAACAAGCCTCAAACAAGTAAGGAGATATGCTGAAATAAAGGCTAAAAAAATAAAAGGCTTAAAATTGGCCAAGAAACGTAGAGAACCGCAGCCGCGGTCTCTGAGGGAACCCTCAAACTTAAATGGAAAGTTAAACACAAACAGGGAAAGGAAGGACTTCAAACAAATACATGAAACTTAGCTAAAAGCTACTTGCTACGCTTAAGATCCAATCTTGTTCGTACGAAGGCAAGAATGAACTGGAGAGTGGGAGGGGCCTGACGCCCCTAGTCTTGACTTCAAAGACATTCTTGCCTTCGCACGATAGGTGGAGCTAATACCCGCTGTGATGGCCGGACTCATAGGGAAAATAATAAATTCACATGACAAAACAGATAATTTACTGCCATTTCTATAGACTTAAAGACAGGTGATGTACTTGCCATCCGAACTTCCAGCCAGCGATTGGCAGCTGTAAGGAAAAGGGAAGCGATGTTGTTGGAATCCGTATATTCAAGAAGCTTCTGTTTAAACCTGGATTCATACCTTTATAAAAGAAAAATGAGAGACATCCAGATGTTAGGGTGAATGTGCATTCATATCAGCAAGACATATTTGTGAAAAAGGGATCTTACATGAATAAATACAAATAATAACAGCCATTAATAGACATGCTAACAATTAGTAGGAGAACTGGGGCAGAGAATTTGGAGAACAATACAGGTCTAAGATTAAAAGTATTCAAAATACTGTGCTGTAGTTAAAAAAAATTACACTTGTGCCAGTGAATTGCTTAGTTAAATTTTTAATTATTTGCTTCTGAACAATTACTTAGATATAATCAAAAGTGTGTTTTATGTACATCTGATGAATAGTTTAGATAGAATAAAGTAAAAGACCAATGCACTGAGCAACAACAACATATAGAAATAGTGAATTATAAAAATATATTTGATGAAGATTTATTTGCCATTAAAAAAATCAGATAGATTTTTTCCGCTTGCCCATTTTGATCAAATTCGGGACTTGCCATGAGGGTCAAGAAAAGCAAGGACTTGCCATCTAGAACTTAGTTCTGTTTTAGAGCTAATTTTAGAAACTCAAGATCTGAATACTTTGCTGAGAGATTAGAAACCAAACTTCAAATGTCACTTCTACTGCACATAAGGCAGCTGAAAAGAAGCATCTAAATATAGCTAAGTTGCACACAGTAGCTTGACACTAAATACAGGAATGGGTAAATGTCCGCTTCTGTTTGGGTCAGAGGTTTATCAATTAATCTGAATTCAATTGCCTACCTAAATTCTGAGCTCGCCCTGCTTGGTAGCAATTTTTTAAGGTGACAGCTTGACTTCTATAGAGAATGTTTTAAATCATAAGTGAGACAGCAAAAGGAATCATTTGTTCCTGCAAAGCTTCATACAGCATTGTATTAATGGTTACAAATTTTTATCTTCTTGCCAAGTGGGGAAGACAATATAATATAAAAGTCAGGGATTAAATACATAATGGAACACAGTGATTTAATTTGCCTGGTGGTATATAAATGTGAAGTAAATGCCAATTAGCAGGGACAGACTCTAGAAGCCTAACAAATATGCGATAATCATTGTAATTAAAACAAAAATAGAATTTTACTTCTTGCTTGGGTTCTACCCAGGCAGTCCATATAACTGAAAATACAGTAGCTAGCAGGCTCTAGCGACTCAGTTCAAGTCAACACAAATACTGTAAAATAGTGCACTTGAACAAAATGAAACAAACAGAAACATACTAATTTCTAATTTGGCTCCTCATTTTATTATGCCTACTGCTGCTATAGCATTGGAGTGCCAAGGCTTGTGGCTGGGGTTGAAAGAAGTAGAAACACACTGCACAGCCAGTGCTCTTGACTTGGTCGTTTTGGACTGCTTTTCCTTAGCCAGGGTGGAGAACCTTTTTCAGGCTGAGGATCACATTCTATCACAAGCTACCTTTGGGGGCCACATGCCAGCCATGGGTGGGGAGAGAGGCAAAAAGTAGGTAGAGCCAGATGCAAAAGTCGATGGAGCAGTGGATGTGACTCTTTGAAAGGTAGTCTTTATTGCAGCCAAGTGAAATTTAGAGGTTTCTGCCTGCTCACAGACACATCTCTCTAAACTCTATCCAGATGCATCATCATAGTTCAAGGATGCGTTCAAGCCAGAAAAAAACACCTGAGAAGGGTGCAAAGCAGGGTGGTGAGGGGTGTGGTCTGGGGTGAGTCCCAAGGGCCAGATAGAGACGCCTGGAGAGCTGCATTCAACCTCCTTGTCCATGGTTCTCCACCCCTGCTCTAACCTTTAATGCCCCCAAAATGCTGTAATGAATGGAGTTTGTGCCATTCAATGACAGTTCAATGTCAGTTTGTGCCATTTAGTTTTTACACTAAAAAAGACAGAGGTAGCAGGAGGTTGCTTAGGAGAGTACTCACAACCACTTTTCTGTAAATCCACCTTGTCAAGCAATGCTCTCAGTTACTATCAGAAAGATCTTAACATGGCAACAAGTTGATTTGGTGGGGAGATTCTACACATGAAGCCACTCATTTCTAAGACCACTATTCTGTAGTGAATTGTTATGGCAAATAAAATACTAATTTGTGCCATAACAGAATTCTCCACATAGTGTACTTGGAGCTCTACATGAACATCAACTTAGGTTTTATATACCTACATCTGTAGTTTCCCAAACATTTTCCAGAATTGACCCCCACAACACACAGACTTCCTCCCTGAATTCTCTTCGTGCCAAGATATGGGGGGGGGGAGGGGGAAGCTTGCTTGGGAAAACACAAAGAGCACAAGCAAGCAGACCATTAGCCTAACACCAGGCTGACACACTGGAGGGAAGGTCAGGAATGTGGGAAACTGCTTTACACTTTCAAAGCATGGGTCCATCTAGTTCAGTACTGTCTACACTGACTAGCAGTGGTGCCCCAGGATTTCAGACGGGGGTCTCTCCCAGCCTACTTGAAGATGCTGGGAATTGAACCTGGGACCTTTACATGCAAAACAGAAGCTCTGCCACTGAGCTATGGCCCTTTTCTGTGAGCTGCAGCCTAATGTGAAAGCCACACTAGTGAAAGAAGAAATACAGATTAAAGAATCATGATCAGACTGCGAGGGTGCTTCCAGACAGCACTTTCATCACCAGTGTTTCACATTTAAAGCAGGTTTTTTGAAAAACAAAAATAAATAGTGTGTGAAAGTGCAACTCTAAGCGTGGTGACTTTTATAATTACTGACACCTTTGGTGTGGGTAGGTGGGGAACATAGGGATGTGCCATATATCAGGACAGACTTTTTGATTATTCAGTGCAATATTTTCTATTCTGACTGGCAGCAGCTCTCCAGGCAAAGGCCTTTCTCATCACTTACTATTTGATATTTTTAACTGGAGATCCTAGAACTGAACCTGGGGCCTACTACGTGCAAAACATTTGTTATGCCACATACCAGGGGAATAGTGTGGGATGATGTCATGGGCACTATGAAATGTGTGTGCAATGGATGAATATCTGCCCATACTGAAAGTGCCCTTAAATGGGTTACATTAAATATGATGAAGACTACTTTTGAACAGTTAAATATATTACACATTACTATGGTAGTATAAACTAACAATTTAATAGATTGCTTCAGATAGTGTATTTAGATAAGCTGAGGTTATCTATTCTTATCAAACTTTTAGGACACAGTCAGGCAGATTATTTATGACAAAACTACAAAATTCCTTGCAGTTTTGGAAAAGCTATACAACTTAAAAACAAACAAATACCTGAATGCTCGTATAGTTGTTAGACCTTCAACCGTCTCTGAAAAGTGAGAAAGTAATGGGAGCTGTGTACTGTCATCCAATTGCTGCAGATCCCTGAAAACAATCAATGGTTTGTGGTGTTTTTTTAAAAAAAGTAGTCAGTTTTTTTCCTGATAATAAAATAAATCCACCAATCTAGATGGATTTAAAAGAGGATCAGACAAATTCATGGAGGAAAAGGCTAGCCTCCAGAGGGGAAGCAGTATGCTTCCAAATACCAGTTGCTGGTATTTGCAGTTGCTGGTAACTGCAGGAAGGGAGAGTGCTCTTTGCACTCAGGTCCTGCTTGCAGGCTTCCCAAGGGCAACTGATTGGCCACTGTGAGAACAGCTGCTGGACTAGATGGGCCTTTGGCCTGATCCAACAGGCTCTTCTTACGTTCTTAAGATTATTTACTGAATATTTAACTGTTATGCAACTGTTAAAACACAGATGACTTACCAGAAAAAAATTGGCAATCCTAAACCTAAGCCTAAAGTTTTATCTTTTCCAAAGAATAAAAATAAGTCAGGAACTTCCAGGAAATGAGAGATGATATTTGTTAACTCAAACATGGGTTAATTGTGCCATCTTTTTCATTTCTATTTCTACATTGGCTCATATATACATACACACAAATTTATGTAGGTATATAGATTTGTGTATATGTATGTATACAAACAAACCATTTTTCATACATTGTAATGTACTTGTAAAATACTTACCTTGATGCTACTCTAAAGTATTTCTGGATAAAATAGCATATGACGGCAAGAGGAACTAGAGCTATGAGAAACACAGGTGTAACATACGAAATCACAGCAAGAGCTGATAAACAGAGCAGTGTAGAACGACTTAAGCACTCCAGGGTAGCAGGAATGTGCTAAGCAAATAAACACATAGAATAAAACAATGATAAATATTAAGTGTAATGCAAGTAAATCAAAGCTAATACAAAATCAATAGTTCATTTGCTCTTTCTTCCCTCTTTCACAATGAGCCATATATGGTTTTTGAGTATTTCATTTGAGATCTTTCAGTAAAATGAGTGGCGGATGCTGATGAAACTTTGTACAGCTTCATTGGTCAATCTAGTCTGTATGTGTGTAAACTGAATGAAATTTTAAACAATTAATGGCATGATTCTTTGCAGAATAGACTTAACTCTGTTTCCAAGACCAATTCAAAGTGCTCTTTTTGACCTTTAAATCCATTAATGGCCTGGGACTGCAGAATCGGAAGGATTGCTTCTTTCCATATGTTCCTATTCATGTCCGGCAATCATCGCTGGAGACCCCTTTCTGGCTGCCCCGTAGGCTGATATAAGGCAGGTGGCAACAAGAGAAAGTGCCAACTCAGGAGAGGCCCCTTGCTTGTGGAATGCTCTCCAGAGAGGCTCACCTGGCACCTATGTTAATATTGTTTTGGCACCAGACTTTTAAAAGTTGGTATTTTTACCACTGTTTTATTTCTAGAATGTTTATATGTAGAGCTATATACTGCTGGTTCAATTGTTTTTATATGGTATAGTATTTTATGGTTTTACTGATTTATTATGATGTACATTACTTGGAGAATGTTTGTAACGCAACTAAGAAAGCTAGTAAATATATATCTAATAGGGATATAAGCACTTTGCCAATTAACAAGAGTAATCCTAATCTCTAGACCTGCTGGATGGAGGGGGTTAGGATTTGACAGAGGTGTTGTGGTACAGAGGCCACATCTGCCACAAAATCCATTGCTATGCTCATGGACACTGATCTACTGCTGGTGACATTAGGCCCCAAAATGGCTCATTTTGGGAGAAGGGTAGAGGGTGGCCTTGGATCTTCAGGATCAAAAGAGCCTTAGTTCTTTGGAGAATCTCCACAAGATGGTCTCCGTATCCTCTACTGTCTGGAGTTGGCAATGAAACCAATGGAGGTGAATTTTTTTTTTAAAAAAATGGATAGGGATTTCAAAAACAGTAAGTCTGCTCCCCATCTCCTGCCCTGCTTAGCACTAACCAGCAAGACTTTGAAGGTGGCAGTCAATCCACTGCTGTGCACCCCTGTTTAGGATTGCACAGTAAATAATTACAGCCTGATCCTAAATATGTTTCATCAAAGGGCCTTATTTCTGAGTAAACAAGCAGAGGACTGGGCTATTAGTGCTACAGACACTCCAGACATATCCAGTGGGAAACTCCATAAAGCCCAGTAGGACACTCTAGAAAGTTCAATGGAAACTCAAGGAAGCTCAATTGATTGTCATTCTTATTTCAATATGTCATTAATTATAGCTATATCTACCTTCAGTATTTCTGTGTTAAACAAATGGCCATCACCAAAATCTGTTACTGTTCAATTTGAACAGTATTTCTTATCTATATAAGAAAAATGTTGGGAACCTATTCCTACAATAGTTCTTTGAGCAAATTGTTCCAGTGTGGAGAAACCAAGATGGAAAAAGTAGTATGATCATAAACATGTAGAATTTTCTCTGAACTAGAATGGCATGAGGGTAATGGTAGTTAGTGTTGTGAACAGAGTCATGCACATGGGGAAGCCATTTGTGAACAGGTGCTGCAGGAGGTGGAGGCACCGTCCAGTATGAAGCAAGTAAGCAGCATATTGCTTGGATTTGGACATAATGTGAAATCTGTGCAGAGCTTGGAAAAGTTACTTTTTTGAACTACAACTCCCATCAGCCCCAGCCAGCATGGCCACTGGATTGGGCTGATGGGAGTTGTAGTTCAAAAAAGTAACTTTTCCAAGCTCTGGACCATGATTTGTCCATCTTAGCTCAAAACTGCCAAATAGCCATGGTTTGTTTGGAGCCAGAGTCCAAACCAGTTTCAAGTAGACATGCAAACAACAGTTGGTGCCAAACCTTACAGACCTTACAGACAACTGACAAACCACAGTTAACAGTTAGGGCCATTGGTGTCCAACCAATGGAGATGGGGATGACTTTTGAAACTGAATCCTGAGCAGATGGGAAACAAAAACAGAGAAGCAAGCTCAAAAGCATGGTTTGCCTGTTGGACATCTGGAAGCTCAAGCTATAGTGTGGGCTCTTTAATTTGATTAGCACAAATGTGTTACATCTCAACCTAGTCATTGTCAAGCTAATGGAAATGGGCTAATTAAAAAGTTAGCCACAGTGTTAGCCAAGATCCTTTCATGCAGCTGATCAGGCCCTGAATATGTGATACCCTTTTTATGTATTTTTACTATCATATTACATTGTCCTGTAATGAGATATTCCCAACTTTTAAATTTATTCTAAAAGATTTCTTCATGGAAATTTGTATTCATGTTACAAATGTTCTGACAGCATTAGTACAATATATAAAATACTTTAACATTATTTCAAACCAGCATTATTCACATTGTCCAAAGATGGTTTGAATATGATTTGCTTTCAGATTATCTTTTGTACTGAAATGACTGGAAGAGATCAGAAATTACTTTTAATGACTGTGTTTTAACATACCTGGTCAATGGTGTTACAATCAGCTGAAAATCTGTTCAAGATACTTCCCAGTGGTGTTGTTTCAAAAAACCTGTGATAGGCAATAGAGACCACCAGGTGTGATACTAAAAGAAGTTTTAAAACTGATTTAATGCCTAATTGTTATTACCAAACTATGAATTACACCAGACTATACAGAACTCTGTTATTTTCCCTCAGCTAATGAGGGACCTTAAATAATCTAATAAATTTTATATAATTCCTGATCATTATACTATTTTAAATTATATACATGTATTATAGAAGTATGAATCACTCTTCAGATTTCTTATTTCCTTGCACAAATTGAATGATATAATTAAACTCACAAAATGTTTTCCATTCAGAGATAGAATTCCATACAACTAGCAAATTATTTGGAGATCAAATGAATAGCAAAACAAACAAACAAAAATTAATGAATTTACTAAAGGAGAAGATATGGTGGTTCTAAGACTCAGCCTACAGATTCAGACCAAAACACATGGTTCTGCTCTCGAAGGACGATATGACTTCTGATTGCAGGTAGGAAAATGTCAGGTGTCACTCATACCTGACTCCTCCATCTAAAAAATTAACATCAGCGAGAAGACATAATAGGCTAGAATTCTTCTCCATGCCATGTTATGGGCCAGCGGCTGGGAGTTTCTGACATAGGAAGATATTCAAATATTCAGTCTCCTACCTTAAGATCTAAGAGAGATGTTTCACATTATTCTTTTTAACTACATTTATATCAAGTTACTACAATTTGTGTGAACTGTTCAATTACTTTATTATATAGCCACGAGATTGTCTGTATACTATAGCCAGCATAGGATTTTTCACATTCCACAATGTTAAATTGAAAATACCCTCCATGCCATTCTGATGCTTCCCATAAGCTCATTTCAAAACAAAACCTTACAAAACCTGAACTTAGAAATGCTTGCTTAAAAACTCTCTAAGTTTTCACAGTGATACACAAAACACTCAGAGAGAGTCGAGAATTCAAAGTATAAAACAAGAGGAAAAAAAATCCAGACCCTGTTGGACTTTTTTCGGTCAGTGGTCTCATAATTCACTGAAATTAATTAAAAATCAGCTATGTTCGCAGCCTGTAATCCTATTACTGACCTTGCCCCATAGTCTGACCTTCATTGTCTGCAGTTTAAAAGTTAAAAAATGCCTGGTGATTTTTAATAAATTGAAGTCTATTATAGTGTCAGGCATGCTCAGTAAGAACCAACTGTTAGTCTTCTAAAAGCCAGACTCACAGCTGTTTGGCTTGGCTAATCAGGTGGCCACACCCACACCAGACATTTATTTCACTTTAGACAGTCATGGCTTCCCCCAAAGAATCCTGGGAAGTGTAGTTTGTGAAGGGTGCTGAGAATTGTTAGTAGACTCCTATTCTTCTGACAGAGCTTCAGTGGCCAGAGTGGTTTGACAGTCAGCCCCTCTTCTGGGGATTGTAGCTCTGTGAGAATAGGGCCTCTCCTAGCAACTCTGAGCACACTTCACAAATTACACTTGTGAGGATTCTTTCGGGGAAGCCATGACAGTCTAAAGTGAAATAAAGATCTAGTGTGGATGTGGCCAGTGATGGCTTTCGTTTAAATTTGGGTTGAAGACTACATGTGCCTGCTGTATAATAAAAAGGTGGGGGAAACACTGAAAAACAATGATACTGTTCACAGTGTTTTCCTTTTGGAAAGGAAAAGGGCTTTCCCTTTGCCCAGTGTCTGCCCACCCAATTTCTCCCCCTCCTCTCCCCCTTCTTCCCTGCCCCTACCCTTCTTCCTCCTTCCCCGTCCTCCCCTAGTCAGTTTCACCTATCCTAAGCAAGATTGGATAGCAGTAAATCCCACTAAACTCAAAAAGCATGCAAATGATCAAACCTGCCGTCCCCTCCTCCTCCCTCCTATCACCTCCTTTTTGCCCTGTCCCTCCCCTTCCCTCCCCCTCCCCTTCCAATCTCCTCCCCTCTTCCCCTCTATCCCTCTCTTGTCCCCTCCCCCTCCTCCATGACTCCTCCATGGTAAGTCTTACCTATTCTAAACATGGTTGCACAGGAGTAAATCCCATTGAACTCAATAAGCATGCAAATGATCAGACCTGCCTTTTCCCTCCCCCTTCCTCCTCCCTTCTTTTTCCTCTCCTGCCCATTCCACTCCTCCCTCTTCTTCTCCCTGTAGTCAGTTTCACCTATCCTAAGCATGATTGCATGGCAGTAAATTCCACTGAACTCAATAAGATGCAAATGTTCAAACCTGCGCTCCTCCCCTCCCCCTCCTCCCCTCCCTCCTCCTCCTCTCCCCCTGCCCTTCCTCCTCCTCCTCCTCCTCTCCCTATCCCCCCATGGTCAGTTTTACCTATCGTAAGCATGACTGCATGGGAGTAAATACCACTGAACTCAATAAACATGCAAACCTGCCCTTCTCCTCCACTCCATCTCCTGCCCTGCGTACTCCCATCCCCCTCTTCCCCTCTGCCCTTCCTCCCCAACCTCTGCCCTTACTTTTCTTCCCCCCCTATCTCCTGTGGTCAGTTTCACCTATCCTAAGCATGATTGCAGAGGACTAAATCCCATTGAACCCAATAAGCATGCAAATGATCAATCCATTGTCAGCAATCTTGCACAGGATCCCATTTCTTACCTCCCGGATTAAAAAGCATAGACATCTGTTATTTTGGCTGATTGCAGGTGTTGCCACCACTCACTGTATGCTCAGAGGCACGTGCTACCAAATTCTTCCAAGCTACACAGGAAGTGGATTGGACTGTGAAAGACCAACCCAAAGTGTGTTTGCATTTTTTACTGCCCTAATTTGTAGGGCACTACAATATCTCAGAGAGGTGGTCAGGTCTCCTGCTCCCCTGGTGCATTCATTATACCTGCCAAACTTCCTTGCTTTTTAAAGTTTGATAGAAATATATGTTGGCAAGGTTTTTTTTGCCTATTAGCGAATAGCATTTTATGAAAAGCATAGTAACAATGTGGAAAGTGGGAGCATTTCATTTATTATCCATGATTTACGCCACAATCTATCAAGCAAGTTATGCATAAAAAGGAACACAAAATAAATATGTTTAACAAAAAGAAAATTGTCTTGCTATCATTCTTTATGCTGTGTCCCAATTAGAAATCAAAACTCTAATCAGACCCCTAGTGACTTCTGTGCAACTCTGATGAAACAATTCCCTTTGTGAGGCCTGTAAAAAGCCACTGTGTTCCATGAGGATTGTAAATATGAATTTGATGGAAAATTAGATTTGCTAACCTAATGCAAATAAATGTACACCACAGTTTTCTTCTATTACATTATAATAGTTTTCATTATCAACATTTAATTGGTTTAGAAAGAAAGGAAACAGTCTTCACCCATTATCTAAAGCATTACTATACAATAATAATTAATAAGTAAGTGAATATGTTATTTGTATCTGTTCAGTAAAAAGCCCTTTTTTGAATATTTTGTCTGTAATGTTTAAGTTGTAATGTACAAGTCCATGAGGTTAGAACCAATTTTTCTGAACTGAAAACTCAAACAGCAGGTTACCTTCAAAGCAGACTAAGATTTAAAGGAATGGTACATCACAGTGTCCATCAGGGGATTGTTGAGAGAGACAACAATGTTTGTGGCAGGAAGAAGGGAGAGGATGGATTAAGTGGTGCATTTAATTTTAGATTCTGGACTTAATAGTCTTACTCCTTCCCTCTCTTTAGATGCTAAGGTATATTACTTTAGGCACCTCTCTTTAGATGGTAATACAAGGCAGTCAATGTGATGCCCTTTGGATATTCCTGGAGTACAACTTCCATCATCCATGACAATTGGCTGTGCTGGCTGGGGCCACTGGGAGCTGTTGTCCAATAACATCTTGAGGGCATATTGTTTGTTATCCCTGTGGTAATATGTATCACTTATTCCAAAATGTGTTACCCAGACCTGCTGAACTTAGGAGCCCTCCTGTTCATCCTGCTGAGTGGGGCCCTGGACTTATGCTCCAAAGTCCTATCCTAGGTGTATGCACCACTGACTAGATGTAGATCTAGGGTCAGGCTGAGAGGACTATAGCAGGGCTATGACATTCCCTTAGGATTATGGGATTTGTGAGGCTGGCTCATTGGATAGTCGGAAATAATGGAGTGAATGGGAATTGTGGGTTAGAATAGGTAACTGAGGAGGCCATTCACGCTTTTATAAGTTCTCACCATGTTCTTGTTTGCTTTAGAGTCATAGCCTATTGAGACAGGAAACTGTGTATGCCCTAAGGGTCCTTCAGATAGGGTCCACTAAAATAAAAATCTAAACAATAATTAATCATTTAGGCTATCTTGCAATTACAGGAAAGACTGTTATCACAACATTATCTTATTATTTTATTATAGCAGAATACCTCATTGGGGCCAAAATGATTTTGTTCAGCAGAAAACAATGTAGTTTCTTGGCGACCTTTAAACCAGTCCACTCTACTGCTATCGATGTTACAAGACATAATATAATTCCAAGGCAGCAGAGAATGCTGAATATTCTTGTGTAAGGGAAATGATTAAATTTGGATGCCTAAAGAAGAAGAAGAAAAACTCTAAAACAAAAAACACTCAATACTTTAGAGTGATTCAGAATTACAGAATTAATAATCATAGGGTATTTCCCCCTTTACCTGTCTACACAGTCACATTATAAAATTCACTCTGTCTTGATGCTTGCTGAAATAAGGCATTCAGCATTTGGTAAGATATATAATTATATAATATATAATTTGGCAACTACTATAGCTGAAATGGAGTATGGTCATTTAGTTGTTACTTATCCTGAACCACTGTAGGGAAAGGCAAATGAAGGCTGACATCGAGTGGTGTCAGTCCATCAGTGGAATGGACTTCTGCTTGTGCAACAAGACTACCCTTTCCTCTTCTCCCTGCTGTAGTCTGCTGTGTGCTCCCCAAATCTGCTTTGCAGGGTTAGGTATCGTCTGGAGCAGACTGGGGGTACAGGAGGGAGGAGAGGAAAGCGGTCCCATTGCACAAGCAGAAGTATGATTGTGCAAGGTTTGAATATCACCCAAAGAATGTAAATTATTAATTAATAAATAAGATTGCTTGTTTATAAAGCACACATTGCCTCAAATGATTCAATCTAGTTTTTAATTAAATAATGCCAGCATCATATCTGACCCACAAGAATAATTATCCTCTCCTTCAAACAAGCTAATTACACTGATGCTTTTGAATCAATTCTGTCTTTTCTTTTAACATAGACAAATTTTTCGTGTCATAGCAGTTTGCACAAGATGGAATTCTTCGACTGAGAATACTGGATATATAGAGAAATGAAACCTTTGTAGAAAACATAACTGTAATGGTTGCTTCACATGTTAGCTCTTATGACATGATCCTAATCATGGAGAAATGTATCAGTGATGTGAAGCAAAGGAAGGGAAACTCACATAATGATGTCCTGCCATGAAGGAATTTCAATAGATGTTTACAGGGAATCAGGAGAACAAATGTGGTGATAACCATTTTTGGAGGCAGCCTTTTGTCTTTTATATCTCATTCTGTCAGTGCATCAACATTCTGTGTTCAAAACACTTGTGGTCGCTTGTTCACTCAGAATTAAATCCCATTGAGTTAAATGGGATTTACTCAGTAGTAAGAGGATTTTAGATTGCATTGCAACAGTGCTCAAATTACAGGTGGCCAGAAGGAGGCTAGCCCCATATGATAGATCTCCCTTCTGTATAGCTGCTATTTTGCAGAGGCCATGGAAGGCAGAAGTTAGTTGCAATCGGGAGGACTGGGGATAGGGAATCAAGGATGGGGCACCTGGATTTTATTAAGGGTTTTTCTACCTTTTCCCCTCATAATTCAAACACTGCATTGCAGCCTTAGAAGAGGAGCAAAGAGCTATCTATGAAAGTATCCAATCTGCTTGTTCTAAAACTCCTTTTAAACCATTTGTAGCAGCTAGAACGCTATAGGAAGAATAAAACATAGCAGTAATCTCTATTAATATTATTTTCAAGGACCACATTTCTACAGCCTTTAATTACACAAATGTAAAAATCTGAATAAAACGTGAATTTTGTAGACTATATATCTTAGCAGGAAACTAGGGATGTATTTATTTAATTTAATTTATATCCTGTTCTTCCTCCCAAAAGGAGCCTAAGGTGGTATATTACTTTGCAGGTAGATATCAGTATAGGGAGAAATGTCCTTATCAAAAATAAATAAATAAATAAATAATAGCTTAGAAAGCACCATACCTCACAAAAAGAGCAGTTATTTCCCACCTTGGAAGAAATGGCATCAGATGTCCACTGGGCTAGCCAGAAGTCAATGAACACCATAATGGAATGTTTTAGGAGCTGTGAAAGGATGAGCAAAGGCAAGAGGAGGAATCCTGCTGAGGTAAGATACTTCCCACATGCTCGCCAAGGCATCTTTGCTCTTTGATGAAGGACAGAAGATAGGTTATCATCATCGTCATCACTTTCTGGTATTTCATCTGCAAATCCACAGGGGGAAAATCATATTGGACTATTCCATGAAAATTCTCACTTTCTTTTTCTCATCTTTATGTGGTGCTAACAGTACTTTTAAGTGCTATATGGAAAACAAAACCACCTGGAAGCAGAAATAGCCCACAGAGCAGGGATGACTAGCCTATAGCCTTCTAGAAGTTGTTGGCCTAACTCCCATCAGCCACAGCTAGTACAACCAGTACTCAACGATGATGGCAGTTGTAGTCCAGCAACATTTGGAGGGTTAAAGGTAAGTTATTACCGCCAGAGATGGTTTAACATGCTGAGATGTAAGGCCTGCTATGTTCAATGGGACCTACTAACAAGCAAATGAGGAGAGACTGAAAGAACTGGGCATGTTTAGCCTGGAAAAGACTGAGGGGAGATATTATAGCACTCTTCAAGTACAGGAAAGGTTGTCACATAGAGGAGGGCTGGGATCTCTTCTCGATCGTCCCGGAGTGCAGGACATGGAATAATGGGCTCAAGTTGCAGGAAGTCAGATTTCGACTGGACATCAGGAAAAACTTCCTAACTGTTAGAGCCATAAGACAATGGGACCAATTACCTAGAGAGGTAGTGGGCTCTTCGACACTGGAGGTATTCAAGAGGCAGCTGAACAGCCATCTGTTGGGAATGCTTTGATTTGGATTCCTGCATTGAGCACGGGTTTGGACTTGATGGCCTTATAGGCCCCTTCCAACTCTACTATTCTATGATTCTATGAAATGCTCATAGGATTGCAGTCTCCTTCCAGTTTGGCCATTATGGTCTATGAATGGCTAGGTGTGTGGGGTGAAGAGGCACATGAACATAAAGCCTTCTTCAAATATGTTAACATGTAGAGATTCTGAGGTAATTTGTGTTCATGCTCAAATGTGTGTGTAGGTGTATGTAAACAGAGGCAGAATGGAGCAAAGACAGGATATTTTAAAATAGCTTCCCTGATTTCAATGGCTTCTACTTCCAAAGTTTTTGATAATGCATTTTTACTAGCAGCTCATCATTAATTCACATTTAAACAGTGTTTAAATTATTTAACAGAATTTTCTCAGGATACTATGATTTATAGATGCATGGAGTAATCCAGTCTTAGCACTCTAAAAGAAAAGTGACCTATGTATGACTTCTGAAGTCTTCACTATGAAATAAATACCTACATATGCATGAATGCTAGATTATGGCCTCTAAGGTGCAGTTAAAATTAGTTCTGCTGAAATAAGAACTCCCTATTAAACTTATGCTACCAAATAAATAATACCTTTAACTTGAATGTAAGCTCTTTAAATTACTTTTACTCTGCTGTTTTTCTGATTGATTGATTGATTGATTGATATCCTGCCCTTCCTCCCAGCAGGAGCCCAGGGCGGCAAACAAAAGCACTAAAAACTTTTAAACATAATAAAAACAAACTTTAAAACACATTAAAACAAAACATCTTTAAAAATGTTTCTTAAAAAAAGCTTTCAAAACATCTAAGATTAAAAACATTTTTAAAAAGGTTTAAGAACAAATTAAAAAGCAATTCCAACACAGACGCAGGCTGGGATAGGTCTCAACTTAAAAGGCTTGTTGAAAGAGGAAGGTCTTCAATAGATGCCAAAAAGATAACAGAGATGGCGCCTGTCTAATATTTAATATTCATTTTATTTATCATATTTGCATAACACCATTTCTACAAGGAGCTTAGGAAGTTTTTATTTTTTTGTTCACAATACTTCTGTGATGTAGGTTAGACTGAGAATTAGTTGCTTGCGCTCCAGCCTTGAGGTTTTGCATTCTAGGTTAATATTCTGTAGGAAAATCGTTGCTTTTTTTAAAAACTAATTTTATTACAGTTTTGAATATTTTTAATATAATCAAACCAATATAATTAAAACAATTTATATCCACTTACAATCAGGGCCAGCCCCAGACCTTTTGCTGTCTAAGGCAAAGGCCTAGCTATCTTCCACCACATTCCATGTACAGAAGCTGACAGGATTGGCAGGTGGATCTTACTTCAACATAGGTGATTAGACAGCATTCTCAGCTACGTCTGAGGGCAGCAGACTAGTTTAGGAAGTGCAGGGAAGTTTGTATGGAACTCACAGGCCTGCCTTCCAACTCCTTGTCACTGCTTCCTGGCCCTCAGCATCTGCCACTTGAGGTGGCCACCACACCCTGCCGAATGATAGGACCAGTCACAATATGCTAAATAAATAAAATAAAAATACAAAGCCAATATGAAAAGCATTTAGACATTAAAGTTATCCTCCTGAAAGTACTTACTAAAACTTCAAATATAAGTTGAGATTAATATAAAAATCCCATCACTGGATCATCACCTTGTAGTGGTGAGAGGGATTGTGTGTTCCAATGAACCCTATGAGCGATCCGCTGGGAGTCATGTACTCCCAGCAGGGTCACCCATGGCAGTAAAGTCAAGGCAGAGGAACCAGACAAAGAATGATCCAAGACTGTCCTCAACGGCAGAACAGGCAGACGATAACAATGTGTATGTCACAATGGCTGTGAAGGCAGATGAAGGCTGCAGCAGATAAAAGACTTCCAATCATTGTGATATCCGTGCCATTGGATCAAAGCTTTTTTCTGTCAAGATTGTGTATTGATTGTTGCGCACCGATCTCCCCACATAAAACAAATTCACGCACAGGCGTCTTCCAACCAAACCAAAAGTTGCAGGGCGATTGGCGAATGGCAATGGGGGAAGGACTGTGAAATCCTAGCCCCTAGTCATGGACTGGCACATGGGCAGTGGATACAGACTCAATCATCCTGGCTCAAGGACCGAGGCAGTTGAGTGATTCGGCAGCTATATCCACGACTGAGCAGTCCTGGTCAGGATCCACTCGACTCACACCATATGGGGAGGGGGCTAGAAAAGGTGCCCTAAACATAGTCTGCCTCATCTCTCTCCCTGACTGGATTACTGCGTCCAGTGGGGTCACCACTTAGTGGTCGCAAAAGACAATTGAACTTTGGAACATGGAATATACAGACATTGCTGGACAATACAGACAACGAACATCCTGAATGCAGGACTGCCATCATCGCAAGGGAGTTGAGACATTTTAATATTGACATAGTAGCACTCCAAGAAACTCGAACAGCAGGAGAAGGACAACTGAAGGAAGCAAAAGGAGGTTATACCTTCTTCTGGAAAGGACTGCCTGAACAAGAATGACAAATACATAGAGTAGGCTTTGCTATTAAAAATAATCTTGTGAAGATCTTGTCAGAAGTTCCTATTGTCATTAATGAACGACTGTCAACTCTCCGGTTAAAACTTGCCAAAAATCAGCAGGCAACTATTCTAAGTGCTTATGCACCAACATTAGATGCTGATGAAGACGTCAAGAAATTTTTTTATAACCAGTTGGACACCATCTTATCAGAGATACCTAAGGAGGATAAAATTATCCGGCGATTTCAATACAAGAGTTGGGCGTGATTTCAATTTATGGCCAGAAACCATTGGGAAAGAAGGAGTTGGCAATAGCAACCTGAATGGAATTCTACTTCTGACTAAATGTGCAGAGCACAATCTTATTATTACAAACACACTCTTTTGCTGAAAAATAAATGTAAAACATCATGGAAGAACCCTCGGTCAAAACACTGGCATCTCCTGGATTACATAATTGTCCGTGCCAGAGATCGTCATGATGTACTCCTCACTAAGGCCATGATGAGTGCTGATGACTGCTAGACAGATCACTGATTAATTTGATCCACTATGACCATTAATATTGTTCCTCAACTTAGGCTCCAAGGAAGAAAACCAAGGCGTAAAATGAACATCCATGCCCTTCAAGATCATATTAAGCGAGCCTGCTTTCAAACAACTCTCAAGAAACATCTACTGATGGAACTCCCTGAAAATGTCGAGGAACACTGGATTAAACATCCATTATTTCAGCATGTGAACAAACTATTGGATACCAGACTAAGAAACATCAGGATTAGTTTGATGAGAATGATTGAACATATCATCAACAAGGGCAGAAAGACATTAACTGTGCTGCTAAGAAAAAAAATCTATGCCAGTCCAAAAGCTGAGGTCCAAAGAAGAACTAGAGAACTTAAGAATGCCTGGTGGATAAAGAAAGCTCAAGAAATCCAGCACTTTGCAGATGCTCATGATGCACAGGGCTTTTTTAATGCCACAAAGGCCATCTATGGACCAACAAATTATGGTACAAATCTCTTGCGTTCAATGGATGGTACCAAACTTCTTAAAGATAAAGAGTCTATTGCACTGAGCTGGAAAGAGCATTACCACAGCCTCCTTAATTGTAACTTGTGAGGTCTTCTCACAAATTCCACAACAACAAACTAGAGACGAGCTTGCAGTATCCCCTAATTTGGATGAAGTCAGTAAAGCCATCAATCAAATGAAGAACAACAAAGCTAGCGGACCTGCTGAAGTCTTTAAAGAAGGTGGGCCTGAGCTTACACAACTTCATAAGCTCAGCAAAAAAATCTGGATGAGGGAGGAGATCCCGGAAGACTTTAGGGACACTATAATTATAACCCTTTTTAAGAAGGGTGATAGAACAGATTGTGGGAACTATCAAGGTATCTCTCTTCTTGCTACCACAGGTAACATCCTTGCAAGGATCCTTGCAAATCGCCTCCTACCGATCTCAGAGGATGTCCTCCCTGAATCTGAAAATGGTTTCTGCTCTTCCAGGGGGAAAGTGGACATGATCTTCAATGCACGACAGCTTCAAGAAAAATGCCAGAAGCAGAATCGACCTTTATATATGGTGTTTATTGATCTGACAAAGGCCTTTGATACTGTGAATTGAAACGCTCTCTGGACCATTCTTCTGAAAACTGGATGCCCTGATAAATTTGTGAATATTTGCACCTCCTTCATGACAACGACAATTTTGGATAACAATGGCTTTCAGAGCAATCCATTCAGAGACGGATCAGGCATAAAACAGGGATGTGTCATTGCTCCTACCTTATTTGCTATCTTCATTGCTATGATTCTACACCTTACTGAGGGGAATCTTCCTACTGGAAATCATATATCGAACAGATGGAAAGCTTTTTAATCTCAGTAGGCTGAAAACAAAAAGTAAGGTAATGTCAACCTCTGTCATAGAATTTCAATATGCTGATGATAATGTAGTCACACATTCAGAGAAAGATCTTAAAACTATCCTAAATGTCTTTGCAGAAGCATATGGAAAGCTTGGGCTCTCAATATTAAAAAAAAACAAAGTGCTTCATCAACAGGTGTGAAGTAGTCCCTCTGCAGCACCATCAATCCAGCTTAATGTTGTGACGCTGGAGAACGTTGATCACTTCCCCTATCTTGGCAGCCATCTCTCTGTAAAAGCTCACATTGACGCTGAAATTCAACATTGTATTGTTATGTTTTTGTTGTTTGACTTTGTTTTGTTTGTCTTTGTCTTTTGAAAAATTTGAATAAAAATTATTAAAAAAAAAAGAAATTCAACATTGTCTGAGCTCTGCGAGTGCCGCATTCTTGCGAATGAAGAGTAGAGTGTCTGAGGATCGGAATATTTGCAGGGTGACCAAAATGCTTATTTACAAAGCCATTGTACTACCAGCCTTACTGTATGCCTGTGAAACATGGACCATTTATAAACGCCACTCCCAACTTCTTGAAAGATTCCACTAATGCTGCCTCCGGAAAATTGTGCAAATTACTTGGGAAGACAGATGGACTAATGTTAGCGTTTTGGAAGAAGCAAAGACTACCAGTGTTGAAACAATGATCCTTCATCATCAACTTTGCTGGACTGGCCATGTTGTCTGAATGCCTGATCACCATCTTCCAAAGCAGCTAATTTACTCCCAACTTAAGGATGGAAAACGGAATATCAGTGGACAGCAAAAGAGGTTTAAAGATGTTCTTAAAGCAAATCTAAAAAAATGTAACATGAGCATCGAGAACTCGGAAGTCTTGGCCCATGAACGTCCCAAATGGAGGTCAGCTATTATCAAAGGTGCTATGGACTTTGAAGAAGCACGAATACAGAGTGAACGGGACAAACGAGCTAAGCGGAAGACACGTCAAACAAATCCTCATTGCGACCATCTTCCATCTGGAAACCTATGTACTCACTGTGGGAGGCTGTATGGATCCAGAAGTCAATCTTATTTGGCCATGAGTCTGGCAGAAAAATATATGAGCCCCCTGGGAAATGGCCTGTTTGTTGCTTTTGTCGACCTCAAATCTGCTTTTGATGCCATCTCAAGAGATAAACTTTGGGCCAAACTTTCTTGAACTAACATGGACAGGAGACTCCTCTACCTCATTTATCGCCTTCATCAAACCACATCCCTCTGAGTTTGTTGTGGTGCCGATGGGACTTTAACAACCCTATCTCCACCTCCAAAGGGGTCAGACAGGGCTGTATCCTAGCCCCTGTACTCTTTAACATCTTCTTAAATGATCTCAGTACATGTTGTCATTCTCCCGCCTTCCATTCCCCCAAGGTGGCCAATCAAAATTGTCCTCTGCTGTTATACACTGACGATGCCGCCCTCCTGTCTCTGTCCAAAATAGGACTGAAACGGCTTTTCCGTGCCTTTATGGCCTACTGTGCCACAAACTCTTTAACGATAAATTTCAATAAGACCAAAATCCTGGTTTTCTCCCAACGCCTTCCAGTGTCTGATTGGACAATCAACGGTCGGAAGATAGCCCAGGTCAGGCAATACAGATATCTGGGGGTCATGTTTCATTTATCTCTTTCCTGGTCAGCACATATATGTTCTGCAGTCCAAACTGCTCAGAATACATTAAAAGCCATTCTTCGTTTCTTTCATACCAGGGGTGGGCAGTATATACCTGCTGCCACCCAGGTTCTCAAGTTTAAAATCTTCCCTCAACTCCTCTGGGCCCCAAGTTTTAATCCCAAAGTTGAATCAATTTTATCAACCTTTCTAAGAACAATCTTCGGAATGCCCTGATGTGTCCTGGCTGCTGGCCTTCGCTTAGAGTCCGGCCTGCCATCACTTGAATCCCTCACCTGGTCCTTAACTTTCAGATATTGGGTAAAATTAGCCTATACAAGCCCCCCTTCAGGATATCTACACCTCCTTTGGCAAGACGTCTTTTCCAGCTCCTGGTCAAAAACACTTCTCGCTAAATTGGCCACGCTAGGCTTCTCAGTAGACTTTCTGTCCTCATTAGAGCCTGAAGCAGCCAAATGGACCATTGAGACCTGGATTAAAGACGTCTACCTCCAAAGCTCATTGTCAAATGCTGCTAAAACTTGCTCCCCAACCCATTCTGATTTAAGCTTCACATTCCCTAACCCTGCCCCTTATCTGGGAAATTTGACTATACCCAAATACCGCCAAGCCTTCTCTAGGGCCCGATTCAACTGTCTCCTCTCCTCACTTTTAGTAGGCTGGTACCAGGGCACACACCCCGAACTCCTCTTATGTCCCTGCAGGAATGCAGGCGTTGAGTCACTGTCCCATGTTTTCTTTGTTTGTTCCTTCTACAATGCTGAACGCTCTAGGTGTCTAAACCCCATTATAAAAAATTTGCCTGGCAGGCCCACAAATCGTTTACTGAAACATCTCCTGGCCGGTATCGACAAGTCAACAACCCTATCTGCTGCTAAGTTCATTTTCGCTGCCCAAACCATACGTAAGAAGATCTTTCTTAGTTAACAATGCTCTGTTTTAACTTCCATGAGCTTTGCCAGCTCTATTTTATAATCCATGGTTTTTACTACCTGTAAAATCAATTGTATATTGGGTCTATGACCACATAATAAAATTTGATTGATTGATTGACTTGGCCATGAGTGATCACCAATGAAATGAATGAATATAAAAATACTTTTCTACATTGTGGGGGTCTAATCTTTACTTATAAGTTCTCAAGCAGACCAGTCCTATTCAGGGGGAGGGAGAGATTCTGTGGCAGAGCAACTGCCACATCTACGGGCCAGTTGGCCCATTGCAGCAAGGGTGGGAAGTGAAGAGGAAGAATTTTTAATGGGGCTCCAATAGGAAGGAAATACCTTTGGGGTGAATTTTGTGGGCATGTTGGGGAAAATGGGGGCTTTGGATTCTGAGAATCCATGCCCTTCCCTAATGCTCCTCACAAAATGCCCTGTTTCCCCCACATCTCATACCAGCAGACCTCTTCACAGGCATTCTGGAGGTGGTGGTGGTTTCCAGCAGCATGTCATCCCACCTGCAGAAGTCCTTTTCCACTGGGAGAGCAGCTCTTATGCCACTTCCTAGGGCCCCTCAGTTTGCATTCAACTAGCTGTAGGATTAGAGCCTAAATGTGATAATCAAGGAGAGTCAATACTTTTTTATTTCATGAGTCAGTTTGTCCATTTGGACAATATTTCAAATTTTAACATGCCATTAAGGTTTAGTGGGGGAACTATCTTTTTTTAATGTCTGTCAATATTTAATCATTTAAAACAGTTTATATGCCATTTGTCCTCCCTAAGGGGATTAAAAACAGTAAACAACAGAAGTGTGTAAACAATTATAGTTTTCTGCTACAGATTCATATGGCTACTGATGCTGGAAAATATATCATTAAAAAGTAACTTCAGACAAGAGATACACATATATTCATATGCATTTCTCTTAGAGAACAGATGTAGCTTTAACTCTAAAACTGGCAGGTGTGGGCCTCGCCGTTCATGGATATAAAATCACCTGAACAAACTGCCATATAATCCATTCTAAGCTCTTTGCAGGAATGTAAAAAAACAAGCATTCTGTATGGAAAATAGGAATCACTCATAAACAGGAATATTTCTGACAAAGAACTATAATTTAAACCTAAGCCCCTACGACTACCATGCCATTTTAAATGCTCAGAACTCAACAGTGCTGGCACTGTGAACTTTTGCAAAGAACAAAATGACAAAAAATAATCTAAATTGTCCTTTTTGGAAAACCACTTCACCTTCATCCTCTTCATCCTCTTGGAAAAGAGCTTCTCGAGAATGCATTGTTGTTTGGATGTTCTTCCTGTCTAACACATGTTTTCGTTCAATTAAGGTCTCCTAATTGCAAGGGAAACAAGTGACACTGAGTGTACAGTTTTTAAAAAAGGTTCCTGACTCCAAATAATTATATTTTCAATCAATTTGCTATTAGAAATGGTGAGCCAAATGTGTCATAAATTGTAACTGTCATAAATTATTAATCCATTATGTATACATAACGGCTCTCAAAATAGGCACTCCATCTATCACTGGAAGCTGATGCAAACATAATGGTAGCTCAACCATTAACTAAGATTAAGATATCAGGATCACCTTTTCAAAAGCAGGGTTTGGAGCATCACAAATACATGTAACAACAGTCACTTTATACCTAGCTATGCAAAAGAAGGTGGGGGTAATTTACAAATGGGAAATAATGTACTGAGGAGAGAAACTGTGATCTCATTCCTGAGCCCCAGCTAATAGGGCTATGCACAGAAAAACATTTGCCTTGGAAACCCCCCTTGTGCCCCTCCCCAAAGCACTATGATTAGAAGTAAAAGTAGAGCCCTGATAGAATCATGAAAGCTAGAAGCTAGAGCTATGAGTCCCAGAACCACATCCCTTCATTTCCTGACCTCTGTCTCCATTTACTTTTTATTTATACCTTGGGGGTGGGTAAAATGCATTAAACTAGTAAAAACAACAGCAACACACACAACAATGCCTTAGAGGCTTTCCTGAAGCTCCAGAGCCTTAGAGCCAGTCCACTTTGTGTTGGACCACCTTATTCCTAGGCAGTCTGAATAAGACAGGAATGATTTGCCTTAGAGTCATGCCTTGTCCATGTTGAATGCACAGTCCTACCAGCTAATAACCAAACTGGAAAAATGTCTGCTTAAGCCCTAAGTGATCAGATTTGCAGTATATAAATATAAAAGAGTTTTTGCAACTGGTAATTGTCTGAATAAGGGTTGTAACACCTGATCATCCTACTTCTATATAATTTAATTTGTTGGTATTCAGTTTCCATATTACAGAATTTTAAATATCTTTTCCAATATATACATATTATGTTTATATTGGAAACACTGCAAATCAAACCTCCTTTATGCAGGCCTTGTGGAGGTGTCCTGAATAGGTGGGTGGAAGTGCCATTGCCAGCAGCCTGCAGAAAGCCTTGAAATGGGGCATTCCAGGGGTGGGGATTAAGTGAGCCAGCCCAGGATCTGCTGGATCCTGAGCTGGCTCCACTGTCATCACACAATGTCACTGGGCTCCAGGCTAGTGCAGCAACGCACCTACCTCTGCCTTCCGCTAAACCCAGTGTGAGCTGCAGGGTTGTGGATATGGTGGTGGCCCTGCATTCTGTTAAGCCCTGATAGTCACAGACCAGGATTTGGATTGCACCTTAAATCAGCCAACTCAATGGGGTTTTGTATGTAATGAATTTACTTTTATTTATGATTGGTTTAATTCTACATTTCTTATGCAAGAACATCTGCCTGCTAGAGCAGGCACACCCCTTTTCCAGGCTCTGGTAGACTCTTTTAGTGTGGGTTGGAGTAGGGTACATCATTACTACAGAGGCCTCCACTGTTCCCACTGAAACCCAGCTTGCATTCCTGTTGGCAGTAGATGGCATAAGGTCTCAAAACAGGCAAAGCTTGTGATGGAGCCGTTGGATTCAAAGCTGGTCCATTTGTCAGAGAAGGGTCTGATCTAGACCTTGTCCTGCACCAGCCTGGAGCTGGCACCAAAACAGTGACAAAATAATTGCCCACCCCACTCCTATCTTCCACCCTGGCTGGTACAAATAGCATGGCTTCGCATGCCGCAATGGATCCACCACTCTGTTCTTCCCCACTGAGCTCTGGACTGCTCTGCCATTCATTTTAACTTAATTTATTATTCAGTATTATTAAACTGTAAATGCTTCATGCAATGTAGATGTAAATAAAAATAAAACAGGCCTTTTCCAGGTCTTGGTCCTGTCGATTCATGAGTGTTTTCCAGTGTTCAAACAGCTCAGATTCTGATTTCTGAATATCTTTGAGTGTGCCTTCTCTTTGAATAGTTCCATCTTTCATTGCAATAATCTGGAACAATTTGAGTTGTAACTTTTCAAAAAGTCTGCTTTTTAAAAAAACACACATATTAACCCATATACACACTTTTAACTAGTATTTAACCAAAAATCTTCCAGATGAAGATAAAACTTGGAACATCTAAAACTGCAATGGTGGAAAATCCCAAACCCCAAATGGGTTCATTCTGAGGCATGGCCAATACTGCTACATAGCAGTGTGAAGCAACCTGGTTCAGGTGGCACCATGAAGGGGTGAATGGTGGAGCTCACGCTGGCAAGTATATCTGTAACAAGTCAATCATCGGATGAACTGTGCAAGTTATACAAAGTAACAAAGTAAACCCCCTTCATGTCTGAATCACTTTTAGAATCTGTATAGCCTGGTGTACACAAATGAAATTTAAACAAAACATATTCCTAAATTGCTTTATAGGGGTTTTAAATAAGAATGGTGATTTATTGAAAATTGGGGGGGGAGTTGCCTATATAGTTCACTCTGCTTCAGAGCTCTTATTAAAAAAAATATTGGTAGAAAACAGTATCTTATCTTGCTTTTCTTTTCTACTAGTAGAGTAGGTCCTGAGGACTTAGAGTCAAGTAGGCAACTAGTCACAGCAAGAAGCCCTTAAAATCTGTTTGTCTTCAGCAATCTAAAAAGGTGAGTTAAGCAGTTTGTTTTTTCGTCTTCAAAGTTGGTTGGATTTGGAGAAAGTGATGTTAAGATGCTTGCTGCTGCATTTATATTGTATTTCTTTTCCAATTTGTGATTTTTTTAAAAAAAAGCTGGAGGTGTTTTTTTTTTTACAAAGACACAAGGGTCCAGCTCTCTTTCCTCCACATAGCCTTACACTTCACATGACTTGTGAAAAACAGCTAAGCTATGTGAGAAAATTTATTATTCTAATAGGTGATATTGTTTGAAGTGAAGAATGCCAGTTACAGTGTTATCCTATTCTGTTTTAGATGTTTTAGTGCTTTAAGGGGAGCTGTCTTTCATATAGTGCTCAGTTAATGTCTTCTGAAAACCTGTGTCTTATCGACTACTTTTTTATGGACAAACCTAAATGTCACTGACAACAGTCCATTGTATCTCACTTAAAAACATATCTAGACTGCTGCAAATACAACCAGTGGCTAGTTGGTAGAACACCTTGGAAGTAAATGAGATGTCTTCCTTACAATAAATATAGAAGGGGAGATCCATTCCTTTCTCACATTCTGTTTCCACGTTTAACACAAACTGGTGGCCCTATAGATATTGTTGGACTTGAACTCCCATCAGCATCAGCCAACAAGACCAACTGTCAGGAATAATGAGAGTTTTTATTCAGCAACATCTGGAGGACCACAGGTCTCCCACCACCACCAAAGTGAAGTGTGAATTGGCTCAAAGACTTGCTGACACATTACCTATAATAGGGTTGTAAAGGGCTATGGCATTGCAAAGTCGCAAAATATAAATATTTAATCAGGGTTGTAGAGGTGTTGTTATGACAGCAGTACAGGCAGATGGAGAAATAAATATCCAAAGTCAAACATGCTTAAATCTCATTGATTTTAGGGAGAGAGTTAAGCATTTGCTTACAAATCTCTCACTGAAATTAAGTTGGTTCAACTCTGGCTAAATCATGCCTACACACTAGTACAAACATTTACAAGCATGTCGTGCATATTAACAAATCACTTTTTGTTTCTTTATTCAAATAAAGTTTCATTACCCAGTCAGCATGGGGCAGATATTGTAGTTTGTGGGTTACCAGAACAACAGTCTTCTTGTCATCTCTTAGCATATTCAGGATTCCTTCTTGCATGAGGTGATCACTCAAGTGAATATCCAGTGCAGAAAAAGGATCATCCTAATCAAGATAAAATATGTTCTCAGCTATTTCCCTTAGTAATGGTGTACCATTACTTTTGCAGGAAAAATAGGTTTCTTAATAGCATTTTTTTCCTTTGTGTCCTGCTAGGAAAAGAGGAACTTCCCAGTTGTAGGACTTGATTTTAGCGTAGTAACTCGCTTGAAAAAAATGTCCAAACAACTTTCTAACAATAACAAAACATTACAAAAAGATACACACACAGAGGATCCCATCATCTCCCTAGCTAAAGCCACTGTAGGGGACTGTGTCACTCCATGAAGCTACTTAATTTAATCTCAATAGAAGCAAGCCTATTGACTTCACTTCCTGTTGATGAGAAGAACACTTTAAAGCAAGGGTGGCTAATCTGTGGTCCTTCATAGATACTGCTGAACTACAAATCCCATCAGCCCCTGGGAGCATGGCCTATGGCAAGGGATAATGGGAGTTGTAGTTCAGCAACATTTGAAGGGTCACATGCTGCCACATGACCTATGATGGGGTTGCCAAGGACTATGGCAGTATAAAGTCACCCCTACTTTACAGCCACCCCTACTTTATAGCAGAGGAGGGAAATCTCCTGCCTGTAAGGCCATTTTGGGCAAATCACATCCACCCATCACTCATCTGACATGATCAGACATCAGAGGTGGAGATCTGCTACTTCCAGTCTGAGCAGTTTGGGGATATTCTGTGATGCAGCATTATCATTTCTAGCCCAGGTGGCCTTCATGGCTTGGAGTGCCTTTTATGAGCTTCAGCTGGTTCACCAATTACAATTATTCCTTGCCACCAAGATTTATGCTCTGACAACCCCCCAGCTCTCCAGGCACTCTTGGTTACACCAGTTGCTGGAAACTGCAGGATAGGAAAGTGTTCCTGCTTGTGGGCTTCCCAGAATCATCTGGTTGGCCCCTGTGACAACAGGATGCTGGACTAGATGGGCCATTAGCCTGATCCAGCAGGCTCTTCTTATGTCTGAACACACAGATTATTGAGATCTATTTAAATATGGATTCAGGTCATGGTTTGGCATTGGAATAGCCTTGATTGCCTTGATGCTCTGCCTTTTATTTTGTAGTTTGGTTTTAAAAAAAACATTTATATGTTATGTGAATTGTTTTCACACTTTTGTACACTGCCCCTGGAACCTTCTGATGAAGGACAGTAAAGAAATATTTTAAAATTAAAAAATAATAAATAAATAGATAAATCTTATGCGTTACAGAGTTTTTTTAAATCAGAGCTGTTTCTCTTCCTTAACTATAATTAAGAATGCAATCTAAACACTCACCCTTGGGGCTTTGCAGAGTGGAAGAGCCACCAGCACATCCACAATGGAAGATGGGAGAGGGCAGGATGATCAAGCTGACTACTGGGTGGAGGTAGCAGTGAGATAGGCCCAGGATCTAGTAGATCCCACGCTGGCTGAGCACCACTCTTGGAATGCCCCATTTTGGTGCTTTCCACTGGTCCTTGTCAGCAGGGATACCACCTGTGGGCCTCCAACTCAACTGCATGTTCAGTGGCTGGCTGAATCAACTGTGAGAGCTGAGTGGAGTGTAAGGTGGGGGGGTTGGATTGCTTGCTCTGTAAGTGCATTTTTAATAGATGCATATTGAATATGTGTACAGATATGTATCCCAAGGAAAGTCTAAAATAAGAGAAATAATCCATTTCATTAACTGAAATAAGAAAAAAGCAGAGCTACTTTATTTATAGAGAATCTTGAATAAAAAAAATTACAATGGTTTCAGACTGATTTGTTCTAGGCATAGGACCTTCCACACATACACTAAGCTTCCCTACTAGGAACAACTTCCTTATTCCATTTAATTATGTATTTGTGTGCACGGAACAGCTCCTACCATTAGAATGAAAATGAGGCTTCCTACATATTCAAAACAAAACAAAAATCACAGGGCAGTTTATATAGAGTATTTATTTTCAAAATTGTTCATAGCTTTTGAGCAAAATGTATTACCACTCCTCCCCTCTCTTACATCTCCCTACCATCCATTCTGGAGTCATTGTAATGCCCTTATTTCCTTGGTGTCACAGCTTGTACCTTGAGTGTTAATCAATGTAATATAAGCATTGTGCAGATGGATGGCCATATGGGGGCAGCACAGCAGAATTTTGCAAGCCTCAGCTTAGAGTGTGGATTTAGTTATAGTCAGCTTACCAGGAACAAAACATTTGTCTGTTGGTAAAGAGCTCTTGCCACACTGATCCGCTGGCGCTGACCTCCAGAAAGATTAATCCCCTAGAATAAAAGACAAAACAATTCAGATGGAAAAACTATACAATCAATTCTGAAGTAGCATTGGTCAGATTTTGCTTTAACAAAGCTTCATAGGGAGTTTACCAGGTTTACTTTAAAAGCAATACATTCTCTGAACAAGGCAAAGACAAAGAGATCAAATGCGATTAAACAAGACAGCCACTATCTTCATCCTCATTCTCAAAAATGTTTACCCAATTACTATTATATTAATAATGTATGAATCACTTTTAAATACAAGTGCTTATCATTCATTGTATTGCTGACCCTCAAAACATCTCCTGAAATTGATATTTATTCTCATTTTATAGGATGTGGAACTAAGTCTGCAACAGGGTGGGGAACTTGCGGCCCTCCAGTTATTGCTGAACTCCCATCATCCCTGACCATTGACCATGCTGGCTGGAGCAGATGGGAGTTTGAGCCCAACACTACCTGTGGGGTCAGAAGTGCCCCATCCCTAGTCTATGAAATAATGACTACACTAAGATTCTTAAGCAGGGATGGTGCATCTATGGCCCTCCAGATGTTTCTGGACTACAATTCTTATCATGCTTGACCATTGGTCATAATAGTTGGGACTGATGGGAGCTAGAGTCCAACAATATCTGGAGGCCACAGATTCCCCACCCCTGCTCTTAAGGATATGGCTAAGGGTATAATCAGTCTCACATGTCGAAATCCAGCACTTTATCCCACTGTATCTGACAACACTATCCCTGAAAACATACACTACAAGAGCTGAGATGTTTTCTCTGCATCAGAGGACCTTGTTTGGGCAGCTCAGCCTCAGTGCCTTGTATTCTTCCTGTCTTATCCCTAGTATTTCCAGGTCTATTCTCTGAATCTTGTCTGCTGCTTCTTAGCTATTCTTAGTTTTCTTGTGGTCTGTGACAGCTCACCTTACTGACTACTGTTTCATTCTTCAGCTAGATGGCTGAAACTCTCATGTGGGAGATCCAATAAAGCAATAATATCTGCTCTGCTTCCTGATCACCAGAAGCCCTGATTCTGTGTGAAGATGCTAGGGCAGAGCTTGGAAAAGTTACTTTTTTAAACTACAACTCCCATCAGCTCCAGCCAGCATGGTCACTGGATTGGGCTGATGGGAGTTGTAGTTCAAAAAAGTAACTTTTCCAAGGTCTGTGCTAGGCCACAGTATGACAATTGTCACTGGTATCTAAGCATAGGGTAAGCTTCTCCCCAAATTCAGCTTTGTCCCAAGCTGAAGCCCCATTATTTTCTCATTTAAAGCAACAGCTGCCATTTATTTCTATACTAAATATAGCCTGTCATATTAAGGAGCACCTTGCTAGCTCTTACTTAAATTGGAATATTGTAAAATATAATTCACTAATTCAATCTAGATGACTAAAATTGTTATTTCATTCAATAAATATATACCCCCTATATAGCATTTCAGTGATATTGGAAATATTGACTGCAGTTTGAAAGAAATGTTTTGTTAGATAAAATTGCAACACTGTTTACAAAGTTTTCAAATTAATGACCTGAAAGTGTATTTGCTTTACAAATTGGTCTTGTCAAATATTAATTAGAATTTTAAGAACACATGATAAGTTTAGATGCTTAATTTAAAAGCATCTTGTATATGGCCACTAACCCTCTCTCCAATCTGGGTTTGGTCTCCATGAGGAAGTATGTCAATATCAGGCTGAAGAGAGCAAGCATCAATTACTGCTTTGTACCTGTGGAAACAGAACTCATAATTGTCAATTCACCTAGAGACTGCCTCACAAGCACATTTTACTTGCTTTTAAGAGCAAGATCAATCAGCTGGAAAAGTCACATGCTGGAAAATGCGTGTTTGCTAAGCACTAATTGTTCTAATGGGAACTCTGTCTGTTCAAGGTAAATAAATGCCATTTTAGCTAATAATGCACTATACTATAGGTTGTTCAAAGGTTAAAAATAAATGAAGCATGCCCTGGTTTTGTTGTTGGGTTTGATATTCTGTGATCTGAGGAAGTTAACACACATCTACAAGATCAATAGCCATCTTAAGAGGCCAGTTAAGTGACTTGGATAGGTTTATTTGCAATTTTAAAATGGTTAGCACTGTAGGTCAGGTTGGACTGCTCAGACAAAGATTTGAAGTTATAACATATTTATGTGGTCTGTGTAAGGAGAAACTTATTCAGTTAGTTCTACTACTGTAAGAGTAGAACATTGTGTAGGATGTTACTGCAGCATATGAAATGAATTTGATTTGAAAAAAAAGTCTCTTGCACTAGTGGAACAGGAGCATTGTACTGGATGAATGAACGAACAAATGAATAACTATTATGCCATGACTGACAACAGAATACTGTTGTGGTTGTCAACACAATGTTTTGCTCGAGGAATGCTGCATTTTAAAGTAATTGGAAAGCTGGAGTACACACCTATTCTATTCTACAAACACATCCTATCTGAAGATGTGAAGATATCTGTAAATGAACATTCTATGTAAGATATTCTGTTTATTTCTGTAACATATCAGTTGGTAACAAAGTTTCACCCCATGTATTAAGAACACTGATACATTTTACATTTCAATATGTTTTAATTCAAAGCAATTTTAAATCAGATACTTAGGCTGTGAGCACACTAGTTGCCTACAACAAAGAGCTTCCACTGGCCACACCTGGAGGGGAAATGGGTTGTTTTGCCCATCAACTGAAAAATCTGTTTGAAGCCAAATTTTTTAAAAAATGATTTAAGCTGACCCCACCAGATTTTACAGTAAAATGGGGTGGGTTTTGACTAGCATTTGTGTCCCCATTTTCAGAAAAGAGAGGTGGAGGCGCACTGGAACTGGCAGAACAGTAAGAGTCTCTCTATGCTTAGAAGCAATTCCATCAGATTCAACAGAACTTACATTTCCAAATTATGATTGGGATGGCAGTGTTTAGATTAACACAAATATTGAGGCACCATGCAGAGGCTGCTGAAATTGTGAGCTGCAAACTAGAACTAGCTAGATTACATCATAGAGTTTCTGTGCCATGACAAGGACTATATAATGCTAGCAAAAAGTCTCCCCACCTTGAAGAATTCCATTGGACTAGATGATCTATCTATTCAAACATTAAATATAGTTTTATTCTGTTTGAAATGGCTATCGGTCAAAAAGTCTCCCCACACAATTGGGCCAAACCACTTGAAAATTAGCTTCGAATATTGAATCATCTGTGTGACACATCTGCCATGTGGTAATTTTTTCAGTGGCTTCCCTGTGGGTGTTGTAATGATCAGATTGTCACTCAGTCAAGAAGGTGTATTACACCTGCAGTCGATCCTGGACTTCTAAGGAAATTGTGATTTCTGTTCAATATGATTCAATGCTTCAAAACATTACAGTTCAAAGACTACCTCTGTCATAACAATTCAATATTTGTACCATGTAACCACGAGAGGAGTATTGTCAACAACAATAAAAATGTTCACTCTAAGGTGGTAAGGGAGGCTTACTATTATTTGCGTTTACAAGGCATTTAAATATACTACCTTTGTGTATTGAAGGGGCTTTCAAAAGTGATATTCTCTTCTACAGTAGCATTTAGCAACCATGGTTTCTGGGAAGCATATGCCACTGATCCTCTTTTCCTGGAAGAAAAGAAGCCCACAGAAGGGCTCAATTTTATTTTACTTAAACAGACACTGAAATAATTCTTCATTAAAGTACTCATCAATGTCTTCTTTTAAAGATAAATTAATATTCAATATCTCTCCTAAAAAGGTACATTGACACAAGATATGTGTTACTAGTAAAACATTAGTGTACTCTTCTTACGTAAGGTTACAGTCAGGTTACTCTGCAACAGCTTTAGTTTCTGGTTTTAGTATTGCAAAAGGCAGCTAACCTTTGGTTTCCTTTGAACAAAGTTTTTTTTGGGTGGCAAAAGCTGTTGGTGGACCTAGAATCATTACATTGTCATAAATATTAAATATGAAGGATGACATAGCTGAAAAGGATTGACCTAACTGAAAGGATTTTATTGGACCCCAATGAGGTGAAAGCTTTCAGTTTATGCTGAATCATGATATACATATGTTTTTGGCTGGCATAAATGACTCTTTGTGACATGGTCTCATAGAGAATGGAAGAGACTCAGAGATTTAATTAAAAAGAAAGCAACATGAATGAGGCCAAATGTCTTTCTGACATGTGTTTCATAAAGCAAAGTGTTAACATCAGGGATGAGGAACCTATGGCCTTCCAAATGTTGTTGGACTCCAACTCCCATCAGCCTCAGTCAGCATGGCCAATGGTCAGGGATTATGGAACTATATTTATATTTCTCAATCTATTAAAAATGTTACTCTGATGATAAAGCCAATGTCCTTTTGGACAATACATATTTGTTTACAATGCATATTTGTTTCCTTGTCTCTTTGCTTGTTTTTCTCCCTATCTACATCTATGATGTTTTCACACTGAGAAGCCTAGGCCATTAGCCTCTAGCTTTAGAGAAAGAAATGCCAGCTAGCTCCTCTATAAACTAATTATCATCAATGAGCACTAAGTAGCGTCTGCCTTATCTCAGCAACAATGCAGAAAAAGTACTTCTAAGCATTATAAGACAACTTTGCAAGGCTCCGTGCAATACTGGATATTGCTGTTGTAACTACATTCCCTACCAATTAAACAACTGTAATCAGTGTTGGTTTTTTTAAATGAGATGCCAGCACTTGAAGCCTATTTTGTATACCTGAAGCCAGCAGAAAGCAGGATTGAACTTTACCTGCCCTTTGGCAGGTGGGACGGGGATTCAATCTTGCTCTGTTTGGGTGCTCAAGAAAGTCCCTGCAGGGAACTCAATCACACACCTGAAGCCTGCAGAAAGGACTGAAACCTCTGCTGATATCAGCTGATGGGCAAGGGAGTTCAGTCCTGCTTGCTATCTCCCCCCAAACTGTGTTCTGACTTTGACAGGAGGGCAAGGCCATCCACCTGTCAATTATTTATTATTTATTTATATCCCACTCTTCCTCCTAGTAGGAGCCCAGAGAGGCAAACAAAAACTCTAAAAACACTCTAAAATGTCATAAAAACAGACTTTAAAATATATTAAAACAAAACATATTTAAAATCATGTTAAAAATATTTTAATTTTTTTTAAAAAAACCTTTAAAATATCTTAAAAAGCATTTCCAACACAGACACAGACTGGGATAAGGTCTCTGCTTAAAAGGCTTGTAGAAAGAGGAAGGTCTTCAGTGGGTACTGAAAAGATAACAGAGATGCCACCTGTCTAATATTTAAGGGGAGGGAATTCCAAAGGGTAGGTGCCACTACACTAAAGGTCTGCTTCCTGTGTTGTGTGGAACAGATTTCCTGATAAGATGGTATCTGCAGGAAGCCCTCACCTGCAGAGCATAGTGATCAACTGGGTATAGAAAGGGTAAGATGATCTTTCAGGTATCCTGGTCCTTTGTACACCAAAGCCAGAACCTTGAACTTATCCTGGTAGCTAATAGGCAGTCAGTACAATTCTTTCAGCAGTGAGGTGACATGTTGACGATACTCTGACCCAGTGGGCAGTCGCGCTGTTGCATTTTGCAACTGCAGCTTCTGGACCAACCTCAAGGGCAGTCCCACATACAGCACATTACAGTAATCCAGCCTGGAGGTTATTTGCACATGGACAACGGTGGTCAGGCTATCCCAGTCCAGAAACAGCCGCAGGCGTCTTACCAGCTGAAGCTAGTAAAAGGCACTCCTAGCCACTGAGGTCACCTGGGCCTCTAGCAACAAAGATGGATCCAGGAGCACCCCCCAGACTACAAGCCTGCTCTTTCAGAGGAAGTATGACCGCATCCAAAGCAGGCAACTAACCAATTATCTGAACTCTGTGTCAAGAAAGCCTGGTTTCTAGAATAGTTCTGTGGCAAGGAATTGTGGGCGGAAATCTTTCCTGAATTAGGGCCTCTGAGAGGCCATGAAATAGTCAGTTCTCACAGCTGAACTTTTAATTAAGCAGTAAGCAAGAACACCTGCTTACCAGCCAGAGACTAGTACCTTCAAGGCCATAGGCCTAGGAAGGTTGGTGAGTGGTGACCGTTAGGCACGAAAGCTCCAGAAGATGTCATCATCAGAAAGCCCCCTGATTGGCTAATTAATTCCTTGCTGTTGCTGGGCATTTTCCTATAAGAATAGGACCAAGACATTAGGTATTTCTTCCCCAATGTTCTTTGGTGCTACCTGATGTTGGGGTTCCATCTTCCATCTGCTATCCAGGCTATATATCTCTGGGGAAATGCAGAACCATGATGTTACTCTGCTGGTTTACCAATCTTGTGTGAGTATAGATTAGGCTAGACAGCTTTGTTATTTTTTTGTTTGTGATTTGAACACTCTTTGTATTTTACCTAGACCTTGGGGGTGTTTGGTTTAAGGAACTATTTTACTGCCATACTTTGTGGACTTATATTTTATTCTAATAACGTTACCTCTTATTTATCAGTTTGTGTTCATTTCAGGGGGAACTTGGCTCTGAATCCGGGAACTTGGCTCTGAATCCAGCACCTTGGCCAATTAGCCACAGACTACAGTACATTTGAGTATTTTGCGTTCAGGCTCCAAGACAAGAGTGTATCTTTGGCTCTTGTCTTCTGGAATCCTTGGCAGGTCTATTTCTGGCACTTTGGGTTTTCCCTTGGCCCAGAGTGAGTGACCAGGTTTAAGAGGTGGTGGCAGTCTACCTACCTTGCAGGGTTGTTGTTGGTTTATTCAGCCCTGGTAAGGGTGGCATGGGTTGTGCCTGGCCAGGGTCAATTGCCCTGGGTTTGGGAATTGAGTCCTGGTGAGAGCTGGCAGCAGTTCTTGACACTCGGGAACCACCGACCCACAGTGCCTCCATCTTGCTAGCATTCAAACTCAGTGTACTGGTCCTCATCCAGCCCACCACTGAGTCCATGCACTGGTCCAAGGTTTGCACGGCCTCTTCCGATTCAGATGTTACAGAGAAATAGAGATGGGCATCATCAGCGTACTGCTGACACCTTGCCCCAAATCTTCGGATGACCACTCCCAAGGGTTTCATATAGATGTAAACAGCATCAGAGACAAGATGGTACCCTGCAGCACCCCACAACACAACTGCCAGGGGGCCGAAAGATAATCACCCAGTTATTTTCTGAAAATGACCCTGGAGACAGGATCGGAACCACTTTAAAGCAGTGCCTCCAATACTCATCTCACAAAGTTGGCTTAGAAGGATACAATGATCAATAGTATGAATAGCCGCTGAGAGATCAAGTAAGAATAACAGGGTCGCCTTCCTCCTGTCCTTCTACCAATAAAGGTTATCCATCAGGGAAACCAAGGCCAAATCAGTCGCATAACCAGGCCTGAACCCAGATTGGAATGGGTCAAGGTAATCTGTTTCATTCAAGTGTATTTGCAATTGCTGCACCACAACCCTCTCAATCACCTTCCCTAAAAGGGGGGTATTTGCGACTGGGTGGTAGTTGTCACAAGCCAATGGGTGCAGGGTGGGCTTTTTCAGGAGCAGTCAGATCACTGCCTCTTTCAGGATGGCTGCAACCACTCCCTCCTGCAACAACGCATTGACCACACCCTGGATCCACTCAGTTAAACCCCATTGGCAAACTTTAATAAGCCAAGAAGGGCAAGGGTCGAGAAAACATGTTGCTGTCTGCATTGTTGCAAGCACCTTGTCCACATCATCAGGCTGTATCAACTGAAACTGATCCCCAGAAGTTGCAGCAGACATTGCACTGGATATCTCACTGAGGACTACAGTAGATGTGGACGGGGCATTCATTTGCTACGGAGGCGAGCAACTTTACCCTCAAAGTGCCTTGCAAAGAATTCACAGTGGGCCTCCGAAGGGTCTAAAACTCCATTTCCTTGAGTTGATGTCAACAGACCTCTGACAATACAGAAAAGTTCTTCTGGATGGCTACTTGAGGATGGTATAGTGGCAGAGAAGTGGGCCTTCTTCACTGCCCTCACTGCCACAAAGTAGGCACGGTTATGATGTTTTACTTGTGCCCGATCAGCCTCACAGCATGTCCTTTGCCACTTGTGTTCTAGCCATCATCCAGCCTGTTTCATTGCCCTTAGTTCACTGGTGTACCAAGGTGTAAACCGGGCTCCATGATTACCTGATATCATTATGCTGTTGGATGATTGACAGTTGGGTGGTTATCAAAGTTGGCCCAGAGAGTGGGAGGAGCTAATGATCCTGTTCACCAGGTCAAAACACTTTCCCACTACCGCTCTAAAAAAAAAAAGTGCCAATACTCTGTACCAGAGCATACCATCAGAAAAAAAGCACTGATTGTAATTATTTATCTTGCATTCACTATTCTCCATAAGGTACAGCTCTTCAGCTAGCACAGTGGTTAGCAGCAACTCTAATAGTTGCATAATTTTTGATACTGTATTCATCTGCTATTCCATTAATACGTCTGATTAATAACAGGATTAGTTATCTTCTACACAACTCTGTCTAGAAAACTAACAGAAAAGTCCTTAATCTTTAGTGAAGCAAAATGAGAACATTTCGAAAACATCTAAAAGTTAATCCAGTTCATTTTCAAAATAGACTACCTGGTTTCAGTATCAACAGCTGTTTCTCTTTCTGGGCTGCAGAAAAGATAAAATATCAGTTTTATTGTATTTTAGCAAACACTTTAGAAAAGCCTGATTTCTAAAACTCAAGAGAAGACAATAAATGACCTTTAAATTGACAAGCCATGTGGTGCAATTCACTAACCATTGAAGCCAATGACAAATTTACAAGTGATTATTATCAGGTAGCTTTAAGAAGAGGTAGGATCTGCCCTGTCAGTAGGAAAAAGAGAGTGAGAGGCAAGCAGACAATATCATGCCCTGCTCAAGTTAGACAATCCTCTCCCACCCATAGGGCCAACTTTACATTTTAAATAATTTATTTATTTTAGTATTTTAAAATTGTAAACTGCCAGGTACTTGGCAGAAAGGCGGTTTATAAGTGCAGTAAATAAATAAATAGATAACGAAACAGAAAAATTAAAACAGTATTAACATTCATAATTTAATATTATATGACATTTACAATCAATATTTCAATCTTGTGAAGAATATGCTTCACTACAGCAGTATTAAATAGACATCAGACAATGTCTAAAAGGTATTTTCTGCTCTCTTTCACTCTTGTATAGCTTGTAAGCTGTGACATAACTCTGTTTCCACCCACTTTCACTTCCTATGCTGCTATGAATGGGATTTGACCTTTCTCCTCTAGTATCTAGGGTAACACAATCTTGTTGTGATAATAATCATATAAAATATTAGTTCACTCTGTTGTACAGGTACTTGTTTGGTATTGGTTAATATGAACAAAAGGATCTAGTTTTAATTGTACTTTTGGTATTCTCTCTATTCCCAGTTTTAAACATTTGCTTTAGAAAATTTGTAGCATCTTAAACACTATTATCAGTTAATAAATTTTCCAATGTACACCAGCGTATGCCACCATGTGTGACTATCTTGAAATTGTCTATTTTGTTGGATGTTCATTCACTGGTAAACCTAAACCACTACACTATAAGCCTTCATTTTCATAGAAACTAAACAAATATGTGATAATTCTGGGACAGTCAGAAGGGCTTCTTTAGATTATTGCAGTGATCTGGCTGGTGTACAATGGACAAGAAGGTCCTTCAAGTAACTAGGTTCTATGCCATTTATACACTAACAGTAGTAGCTTGAACTTAGCCTGAAAGCCAGTGCAGCTTAATACGTTGATGCTGAGCAGCTCCAGCCAATAGCTGGGCTGCAGCATTCTGCACTAGTTGCAATTTCCAACCCAACTTCAAGGGTAGCCCAACATACAAGCACATTGCAATAGCCAGTCTAGGGTTACCAAGGCCTGCAATCCTGTGGCCAAAGCATCACTGTCCAGAAAGGGCTTTAGCTAACATACCAGATGAAACTAGAAGAAAGCACTCCTAGCCATTGGGAACACCTGTGCTCCAGTGACAATGATAGATCTAAAAGTACCCTGAGTGTCCCCATAGCACAAGTGCCAGGGGGCCAACAGACAGCCAAAGCCACTCTCTGTGAATGGTTCTGTAGGCAGCAGAGGAAGCATTGGAGTACAGTGGGGTGTACACAACCTAATGCTAAGTCAACATTCCATCAGCACAAGGATTTTTCCTTGTGCAACAGAACATTTTCCCCATCTCCTCTCTCCTATGTGCACCCTAAATCTGTTCTGGGGTTCCCCCCATCCCTCTGAAGCAGATTTGGAGATGGCGCGCAACATGCACAGAGGAAGGAGAAAGGAGGGAAATCTCCTGGTGCTAGCCGGAGTACTACCAATTCCCATCCCACAAAGCTGGTGCAGGAGGATGGCATTGAAAACTGCTGAGAGGTTGAGAAACAGCAACAGGGCCAAACTCCCTCTCTGTTCCTCTCATGATAAAGGCCAGGATGATCAAAGCTGATTCAATCCCAAAACCAGGCTTGAAGCCAGACTGAAATGGGTCCAGATAATTGTTTGCTTGTGATCTTGCCCACATGTGTGCATGTATGTGTGGGGAATGGAAGCCTGCTGCCCTTCTGAAACACACAGTCTGAGGGTGGGAGAGAGGCGCAGCATTAACCAGACTAAAAGTGAACATAGCAACAGCCATTGTGTTGTGTTGTAGAGGCCCTTCAGTGGAGACACGTGGGCATCATAATTAGCTCCTCCACCCAAGAAGGCACCGGATCAGACTGATACTGGAAACTTAATGTTGGAAACTTAATGTCACAGCCCTCGCTTTCATTGATTCTTGGGGATTGTTGGGCCCAGTGTTGGTATTGGCTCCAAACAGTCCCTTATTGCAGCAGGTGCTGGTCTGGTGAGGTGTGCATCACCTCACATCTTCTGATGGCTCCTGCTCTGGGGAAATCATGCACTGCCACTCAGTCAAGTTTTTTCCTCTCCCTCTTTACTTTCCCTGTTGTTATGGAGCAAGATACTCTGATACAATGATTGCTTATTTATCTGGCAGGTCTGGATGCCTTTTTCCTTGTGCTGCCATGCCCAGCTGAAGAATCCCAAAGCAGGAGACCACAAAAGGAAACTCGGAGGGAATAAGCTGGGGAGAATGTATCTAAAGAGATAAGTATAGAAAAAGAAGCTGCCAAATGAAAGATACAGAGAGAAAAAGGATATAAAGGAAAAAGGCTATAGAAAAGAAGCAGAGAGCTGAGGCAATTGCTCTGACTTAGGCAAGCTGCAGGACAGAGAAAGGAAGAGTTTGGGAAGCTGGCTAATCTGTTCAACTTGGTCACATGTTCCTGCCTGCGCTAAGAAATTGAGTGGTTAACCCACTGGTGTCTGGGTGCCTTGTGCATGCCATCTAGGAAATGACACAGATAAGATTGTCCAAACATACTTGGCTTTCTGGTGGACTAGCATCTTTAGGATGCTGCAACGGTAACTTGCTCTCAGTGCTATCTCCTGTTGCCATCTTCTTAATTCTATGTAAGTAAGCAAGGTTGGAATGGTGGCTATCTTGTGACACCAGCCCATTCTAATCTAAACACCCTGCAGAATTTTGCTGCTACAAAAGAAGAATCTATTTGCTTTTTATCCCCACCACTCAACACACAAACATTCCTTTCTTTTTAGAGAGTTCAAAAAACAGAACTATCCTTTGTCATTTGTAATACAATAGATTCAGTAAATCATGATGACCCAAACAACATGTATTACTGTACCTGATATCTTTCCCTGTCTCACTGTCAGGAATACTGCTGCATCATCAGTAAAAAGCAGAAAAAATATTGTTTATACAGGACATATGAGGAATTTGCCCACAGGTGGATTAACAATTATATTCCACTTTGCACACATGTTGCACAATATTTTTCACTGAGTTGCTTCAATGTGAGGTCAGTGACATCTTACTTCAGACAATTTACAGTGTTTCAGCAGTCAATTAATGCAATGTGATCAACCTTTTCTGAATACAGATTGGTGGTTTAACTCTTTCAAACACAATAGATAATCAGTGTCAGACTCCAGTCATAAAGCTTGATTTGCCATCATCTTTTCTGAATGTTGCTGTAGCTGTGGAAAGCTCCTATTTAGCTCTAAAAAATATCTATGTGAGCTGCAGTGGTGAATAACATTTGTATGAAGGACTTACAGTTGGGCATTAAGAAATCCTCATGAGTCCTAAAAGTTGCTGACTTATGCCAGTTCCTGGTGGGTTTGATATAGCGTGTGATATTTCAAACTGAGAATGCAAATTCTATGCTGAAATTATGCCCACTTTAATCATAATGCGCGCTCGCTCACTCTCTCTCTCCCCCTGTGTGTGTGTGTGTGTTTTAAAAAGTTACCTGTAGGGAGTCCTACAGATTGACATCACATTTAAAAATTAAGTTGCCAGTGCCTATGTGTGCTGTCTTACATATGCCAAAGCAACATATACTCAGATTATGGATCCCTGGTGAAGTATGATAGAGGTACCAGATGGTTTAAATAGGCCCTTGAACACAAGGAACCCATAGAGGCAATCCCCCCCCCCAATGATTGCTGTTACATGATTTTGCTTTTGTAAATTTATTTCAACCAATTTTGAGAAGCTTGTTTTTTCTGTTAGGCAATTACTCCTTGGAGAGAGAAAAAAACAACCTTCATAAATAGTATTTGCATATAAATTTGTTCAACTTTTTAAAAAAATATTTCATATACTTACACTCTTGAACTTTCAATTCAAAACTTGAATGATAATCTTTTGTAATACCATGTACATGCTCATAAACTTATACTGCATAGCCAAGCTATCACTGTAAAGTGATACCAGTGATAATAAAAAGCTAATAAACGGACAGAACATGATGCATTTTGTTGCATTAATTTAGAATGAGTTATTTACCCAAACTGAGCTAGTGATGTTGCTTTGTCATACATTAAGTAAAGAGATCTGAAATTTGAAAAAACTTTCTTGTAACCTTTCAATACAGGGTAGCCAAAGTGGTGTCTTTCAGATGTTGTTGGACCAACTCCCATCCAACCCAGCCAGCATTGCTAATGATCAGGGATGTTGGAAAATGTAGTCCAACATCAGGAGGGCACAATATTGGCTACCCTTGCTATGGAATAATCTAGTTCATCCAGTTCAACCAATGGTTCTTAAGTTGGACATACAGTAGGGCCCCGCTTATACGGCGGGTTAGGGACCAGCCCCCTGCCGTAAAGCGGAACCCATAGACTATAATGGGGCCGTCGTGTGAAAATGATGCGAAAATGTCACAAAAGAGCAAAAATCGGCTTTAAAATAGAAAACGAAAGCTGCCGCATTAGCGGAACGCCAGGAAGTGAAGCGCCGGTACGCGGGGCCCTACTGTAATACTACTGAAGTCAAAGCGAGTGGTGGCCAGACAGATATCACATACCTACATTCTTCAGTCCTTCCCAGAAGAGGTTAACAGCCACTTCAAGGGTATGTTTAATTATTGAATGAAAAATGTTTGCATTTTAGAGACACTGTCAAAATTTACAGCATAAAACTGAATATCTATTGCAAACTATTGTAAAATAGAACATCATAACCCTAACCTGGTCACAGGGCAGAAAATAGTGTTGAGAAAATAAAATTGTGTACCTGTCTTGCAATGTCAGCTGCTGGATTCAGTAGTGGGTTTTTTTTTTAACGAACTGAATTAAATGCCACTGATCATTAGAATATTATTCTGTGAGCTAAATAAATTATCAATAGACCCATGTTGATTTCTTGATTTTTGAACAGAGTTTCAGTTGTGATGTTTCATTTTTCATGGTTTGTTATAATCAGTTAAACAGGTAAAGTTTGGCATGGGTCTATAATATAGACTCTAAATGTGGTATAGAGAAAGGGACAAGGGACAGCAAGTGAGTTAGAATGTTGACAAATGCTGTGTGCTGATTGGTTGAGTGAATGGGGGATGGTGAATATATCTGGGAGGCAGGTTGAGGACAGTAGTGGTCAGTAAGGGTAGGACAGCAGGAGAGTTAGTAGGACAGGAGGCTTGTATGTTTGTTCTCTGAGGAAATTTTGCAAAGAGCAAGATAAATGAAATCAGTAATCTTTATCTTATAACAACATGGTTCTGGAACCTACATATGGAGTAAACTTGTTTATATTTCTTACATCTGTTAAATACATAAAATTGAATTGTTTTTAATACAGGCCTGATCCTTGGCCTAGTTACCAAATAGAACACATTTAACAGTGACTAGTAACAAAGCTACACAGTAGACTGACATAAGGCAAATAAGGGCAGAAACAGACAGTTATTAGTGGTGGCAGTGAGATTCCCAGTAGAGAGAAGCAGTTACTGGTAGGGGTAGAACAACACAAAGCTGGAATCTTTAAGTGCTATAAAGTATCCTGAGGGGTTTCTGTTGCCAAGGCCCTTTGTAAGCAAAGGCTGTGGGGCGGAGAAGAAAACAAGGACTCTAGCAACAGCTTTGCTAACTTGGAATTAGGACCTCTACTTGCACCAGGCAGACTGTGGAAGTGGGGATTCTGGTAGCGTGCAGAATGAGAAAATCTAAAGGAAAAATAACCCTTTCCTCCTGAAGAGTGGGGTTTGGCAGTGGGAGACACGACATCAGTCCACCCAGCAGTAATTTAATTTGCATGCATTAACAACATAGCTTTGAAGATAAGTCTGCATGCTTTGTAAAAACTACACAGTAACTTAAAGTATAAATAAAATTACCTGTTCCAGATTACATTCCCAGATACCTTCTGCATCTCCCCAAGTATCCCTAGCAAGAGGGATGACTTACCACAGCCCACTTGTCCCACAATCATTGTTAACTGACCTGCAGTAATAGAAAGAATTTTATTGACGTTTAACTTACTAGAGATATTGGCTGACATTCAGAGATTGTTGTTCTCAACTAGTAACCATGTAGTAATACCCTCACACAGGAGCGCTAGGTAGCAGGTGGGCATGCATATTTCCACCACATTGCACATATGGTGGAAAGGAGTACCCCCATCCATACTGTGTGCAGTGCTGCTTCTACAGTTGTGGATGCACATCGGTATCCAATCCATGCACATAAGTCTGTTTTCGCATGGAGTTCTCCCTTGCTGAATCAGGGCTATCTGTAAAAAATGCTTATTATAATGTGTGTGTTAGTACCTTGAGGGATTCGAATATCAATGCTGGATAATGTTGGAGTACTTTCGGGCGTCCAAGTGAAAAATCCATTTGTGACCTATGGCAACAACAACAACAACAAAAACAACAGCAAAAGATAAATAAGCCATGCTGTTGCAAAATCTGCCTCAGATATTTTCTTTAAAAATTAAGTTTTCTGACTAGACATTTTAGCCCCATCTGGATTTATCTGATCTTTTGCTTACCCTTTTTGACCAATTTAATTGGTACTTCTGTCATTTAATCTCTGTTTAAGATTACTTTTAATTGAATTTAGCCACTGTATGTTTCTGAATTTTTTATGTATACCACTTAGAAATTCCAGTGATTAAGCAGCTTATAAATAGCCCAAATAAAATAGAATAAATATTGTAAACCCCCCAGAGAGCTTCGGCTATAGGGCGGTATATAAATGTAATAAATAAACACTATTTTCAGAGATTATGTGGAATGTATTGAAATGGGCTTTCTTACTTTACGTTTATCCATTGGACTAGTTTGAGAATTATTAAATTACATTTTAACAATTATTTTATTTAGGCCACTTTTCTGGGCAAATGCCTATCCAAAGCAGACTACAATAAAAAACAACAACAAAAGATGAAAATAACAATAATACAAAATTGTTCTACAGCTCAGCAACATTCCACTTTTTTTGAACAGTCGGAAACATTCAACCAGACCATCAACCAGCTAATAATGTTTTCCTATTTTTTAGGGTGCAAACCACAAACCTACTGTGCTGATGCAACCCCTTCACCAGTGCCAGCATCATGAGGGAAACATAGCATCTGTGTTCCAACCCTCATCAACCCCCAGGCATTCATAGGAGTCAGGGCACTCAGATGATTTCAACTGGACATCGTAATTGCAATAGCTCCTGGCCAGAAGGCTGTCTGGTCTTGCCATGACCAGATACTGGCAACTGCATGGAGGTGGGTATGTTTGTATGTTGCATCACCACAGTGTTGTTTGGGCATCAAATTCATACTGTCTTACTTTTTAAAAAAAAGAAAAACCTTAATTTCCTTTTTGTAGTCTACACAAAACAAAACAAACACAAAAACCCACAATTCATCCAACTGGGCTTTATAATTTCCTTCCCCCCCCCAAAGGTCAGAAAGCTGGTCACAGAGCAAGTCCTAAGCATGTTTACTCAAAAGTATTTTTCAGTGGGTCTTGCTCCCTAGTAAATATGTTGAAGATTGCATAGCATAGCTACAACAGCCGTTCTTTGTGCACTTGTGGATATGTTCTATTCAGAGCTTTCTTCTGAGTAAACATACAGTGAACCAGGCTGCACAAGTTTAAAAATGCTTAATTAAAAAAAAACTTCATTAAATATAAACTGCACAACTAAAATAGTCATATACTTATACACAACAACTAAATTTCAATTTGAGTAAAGCTTTCTGGGGTGAACTGCCCTCACAAGTTGTTGGGGGAAGGAATTTCAGAGATACAGAACAGCCACTTGTGCCCTCATTGTTAATACTGTATATAATGCATAGAAGGCATTACCAAGAGAACATGAAAAGACACAGGGGTGAAGGTTAGTAAGTGAGGAGTCATACAGTTGGAGGGAGAGATGACTTAATTTCTTAAAAAGGGATCTGCCTGAAAACACCGTACTCTGGACTAGAAAGATTTACTCAAGCCGTTTTGATGTGTGAAGACTCTCTGTACTGTACTTCGTGTTGATAGAAATGCACACTGTACCTTTCAGAGACACATTATCCACTTTTTTCATATGTTCCAGGGTCACACCCTAGCACCGAAAGCAGATGCTAGTTTTAGAACTGGCAACAAATTAAGCCCCCAAACATCTTGAAAGCTAGGCAGAATAAGAGTGTTTCTCCTAGCAACAATTTATGCCTCTTCAAGGAGACCCACCTCACAAACTCATAACCAAGCTGATTATTTCTGTTTTCAAGGCATAGATAAATATTATAGGCTTTCAATGAGAAATTATTCCTTGGTAGCCACTTTTTTTAGTGCAAATGAGGATTTTTGACGCAACAAATATCTGTTGTTTTTTAAAGAACTCTAAGCTTATAAGTAACAAGGATATTAGAAAGAGTGACCTTATTATCACCTTTACACAATAATCATCTGCTTCTGTGCTGCTAACAGGTCTTCTTAAAGGAGAGCTGTAATTGTTCCAGTCTTCTCTGGCAGGCCTCTTACGGTTAACAACTTTGAGGGGCTGTGCAAGGTCAGGAAGACAGAAATACATGGTGAATGGTGACAGGAGTGTGGAAGAGTCTTAAACGGCAGTGGATAATGACTTGGTTCTTTGGTGGGAATCACTCACCACCACTGCAGAGTGATAGAGAGAAGAGGAACCACCCCACCCCTATCGGAAATGGCTGGGAAACAACAGTGGAGGCAGGGTTGTTTGTCAGTCAGCATTGTGAAAGTGTGCAGTTGCTGCCTGACTAGCAGATCCTACACACATCAGCAACCTGTGTCTTTACCAGGATTTGGCAGCCAGTAACAAACTGCATGCTTACATAGCAGTGACTGAGCTACCACCCTCTTCCCCTGCTGCTGCCTCCCAACCATTTTTGGTATGCATGGGCTTTCTCCTTCCCACTTGATTGCTCCGCAATGACAGCTGGCGATTTCTACCAGAAAACCAGCTCTCCATCCACCACTAGCTTTATACCATCCACATGGTATAGCCCTTAATGAGTGACTATTAGCATTAATATTTTTGCCAATGTAGCTATTAATTAGTTACAAGAGGATTGACAAAGTTATTTGAGTGGTTCACAAGAATTAATGATTAGGAGGTAGACAGGTCACCCATTTGGCATGCAATCCAATATTAACACTTACAAGGACCTGGTATTTGCTGTGGTTGTCATTGCATCTTGGCTCTGAACATTTGTCATGCTCCTCTCCAATTTCTTCACTTGAGAGAAATTCACTTAACTTTTGAACGCTACGAAAAGAGGGAAATGGTAGCAAGCTAAGCAACACTTACACGTAGTGCCAGTTTCAATAGCAGTGCTCGTTTCAGAATTCCCAGGTGGCTTGTGCATTTAATTTTGATTTGACATGAGACCAATAAAGCATTTAATTCCTGCAGTTACTTTGAAAAAATATATAACTACTCTTTTAGGAATTTGAACACGAAGTATTAAACATAACTGGTAACAGTTAATTGTTACTTTTACTAAAAATCTTCTCTTTGCATTTAACCATGTCTTGGGTTTTATAATGTTACTGTTATAGTTTGGTCGCACCAATTTTCAGTTTATATGAAAAGTAATTAGAGCCAAACATAATTTTTGAAGAGCTGTGGAAGAGCAAATATCCTTAAGTACAAAAATAGAAGCAGAAAAACTAATATATGACTTTGAGGCATAAGATATTTCCAGGCAGTAGTCTCTTGCTGCAAAAAACAAAAACAGAGTCCAGTGGCACCTTAAAGACTAACACATTCATTATGGCATAATCTTTCATGGACTACAGTCCATTTCATTAGCTGCATGAAGTGTTATTTTTACTCTCTCTCTCTCTCACGCACGCACACGCACACACAGTTCAGGAGGATTATAAACTTCTTAGTAGCCATAGCTAAGAAAATTATAGGCATCTATATGTGTAAAGTGGATCCCCCATGCATGGACACACTGGAAACCCAGATGGGAGAAGGGCATGATAGAATTATAGAATTGTAGAGTTGGAAGGGACCTATAAGGCCATTGAGTCCAACCCCCTGCTCAATGCAGGAATCCAAATTAAAGCATACCCAACAGGGGACTGACCAGTTACCTCTTGAATGCCACCAGTGCTGGAGAGCCCACCACCTCCCTAGGTAATCGGTGTTGTACCACTCTTAACAGTTAGGAAGTTTTTCCTGATGTTCAGTCAAAATCTGGTTTCCTGCAACTTGAACCTATTATTCCATGTCCTGCACTCTGGGACAATTGAGAAGAGACCCTGGCCTCCTTCTGTGTGGCAACCTTTCAAGTACTTAAAAAGTGCTATCATATCTCCCTTCAGTCTTCTCTTCTCAAGGCTAAACATGCCCAGTCTCTCCTCATAGGGCTTTGTTTCTAGTCCCCTGATCATCCTCGTTGCCTTCCTCTGAACTCATTCCAGTTTGCCTGCATCCTTCTTAAAGTGTGGTGTCTAGAACTGGACGCAGTACTCAAGATGAAGCCTAACAAGTGTCAAATAGAGGGGAACCAATTCTTCACATGACTTGGAATTATACTTCTGTTAATGCAGCCTAATATAGCATTTGCCTTTTGCAGCAGCCACATCACACTGTTGGCTCATATTCAGCTTGTGATTAACAACAATTCCAAGATCCTTCTCTCATGTAGTATTGCTGAGCCAAGTATCCCCCATCTTATAACTGTGCATTTGGTTCCTTTTTTCTAAGTGTAGAACTACGCACGTATCCCTGTTAAATTTCATTCTGTTTTCAGCCCAATGTTCCAGCCTATCAAGATCCCTTTGAATTTTGTTTGTCTTCCAAGGTATTAGCTATCCCTCCCAATTTTGTATCATCTGCAAATTTAATATGCATTCCCTGCACCTCCTCATTCAAGTTATTAATAAAAATGTTGACGAGCATTGGGCCCAGGACCGAGCCCTGCGGTACCCCACTCATTACCTCTACCTAGTTTGAGAAAGAACCATTGATACTCTGAGTATGATTCCGTAGTCAGTTGTGGATTGACCTGATAGCTGTTCCATCCAGCCCACATTTAGCTAGCTTGCTATACGGGCACTTTGTTAAAAGTTTTTCTGAAGTCAAGATATATTATGTCCAAAGCATTCCCACAGTCTACAAGGAAGGTGACCCGATCAAAAAATGAGATAAGATTAGTCTGGCAGGATTTGTTCTTTGTAAATCCATGTTGGCTTCTAATAATCACTGTATTATTTTCAAGGTGCTTACAAACTGACCGCTTTATAACCTACTCCAGAATTTTCCCAGGGATTGATGTCACGCTGATTGGTCTGCAGTTCCCACATTCCTCCTTTTGCCCTTCTTGAAGATAGGGACAACATTAGCCCTCCTCCAGTCATGTGGCACTTCACCCATCCTCCACAATTTCATAAAGATAATAAACAGTGGTTCTAAGAGTTCTTCAGCCAGTTCCTTTAATACTCTAGGATGCAGTTCATCAGGCCCCGGAGATTTGAACTTGTTCAAAGCGATTAGGTATTCCTTGACCAATCTGTCAATCTCAACCTGCAGTCCTGCCCCTTCAACTTCACATTTGCCAGGAGGATTATATACCCTCTTTTAGGAGAATACTGAGCCAGAATAGGAATTGAGCACTTCTGCCTTTTCTTTGTCATCTGTTATCATTTTGCCATCCTCATTGTGTAGCTGTACCACTGTTTCTTTTTTGTTGCTTTTCACATCTCTTGCTATCCTCAGCTCATTCTCAGCTTTAGCCTTCTTGACACCATAATCTTTAAGCTTTCTGTGAAGCCACATTAGCATCTCCTGCTGTCTTCCCCCTTTTTTCCTTGATGGAATTGTTTGCCATTGTGCCTTTAGAATTTCCTTTTTTTAGAAACTCCCACCCATCTTGGACTCCTTTTCTCATTAAGGTCGCTTGCCATGGAACCGTACTTACAATTGTTCTGAGTTAATTAAAATCAGCTTTCCTGAAATCCAGGGTACATGTATGGCTACTCTCAGCTTTTGCTTCCTTTAAAATCAAGAACTCAAGTATAGCATGGTCTCTTTCCCCCAGAGTTCCCGTAACTGCCACTTCATCCACCAAGTCATCTCTATTGGTGAGAATCAAGTCAAGGACAGCTGATCCTCTAGTTGCTTCCTCCACATTCTGTAGAAGAAAGTTTTCTCTAACACAAGTCAGGAATTTCTTGGAGGGTCTGTGTTTGGCAGCCCAACAGATATTGGGGTAATTTAAATCCCTCATTACTACTACTACATGCATCCTCAAAATATTGGCAATTTACTTTGCAAAAGTTTCATCCTTGTCTTCTGCTTGATTAGGTGGTTGGTAGTAGACTCCAACCACCATGTTCCTTTTATAACTTGCCCCATTAATTTTAATCCAGATACTCTCAATGGAGTTATCAAGCTCATCCTCCTGTATTTCTGTGCAGGAATGTATATTTAAATATATAAATAGATTAGGAAATATATTGCACAACTCCACCTCCCTTTCAATTCCTTCTGTTCTTTTTGAACAAGTTATATCCTTCAATCGCTGTATTCAGTCATGGGAGTCATCCCACCAAGTTTCAGTTATACCTATCAAGTCATATTTACACTCCTCTATTAAGAGTTCAAATTCATCCTGTTTGTTTCCCATACTCTGGGCATTAGTATACAGACACTGAAGACCATGTGATTTACTGCCTCGCTTCCTTCCGTCATTTTAATGAAAATTATTACTGGGCCCCATTAGAGCCATTCCCTCAGTTCCTCTTACTGTGCACAAGCCTTACTGTGCACAAGCCACCAAATTTATGTCTCCCTTTTCCTTAGGATATAGTTTACAGCTCTCCTGATGAAGTTCTCCATGCTGTGGCCAAATACATTCTTCCCAGTCCTTGTGAGGTGCAACCCATCACTTGCCAGCAGGCCATCTTCCAGGAAGCGTGGCCCATGGTGCCAGAATCCAAATCTCTTACTTTGGCATCACCTTCATAGTCAGTCATCACCCGGAGTATTTTTCTTTTCCTTTCCACTCCTCTTCTATGTACCAGAAGGATGGATGAGAAAACTATCTGGGCCCCAAAGTTCTTGAATTCCTTCTTCCTTCAAAGTCTAACATGATTTCTTTGTAGCTCTGCTTGACAGTATCATTTGTTCCCACATGGATGAGAAGAAAGGGATATCTGTCAGTGGGCTTTATGAGCGATGGCCCCCTTCCGTCACATCTCTAATCTATCTTCCAGGGAGACAGCATGCCTGGCAACTCCATGGATCTTCTCTGCATACTTGGGTTCAATCCCACTCAGTAGGGGTCTCCCACTACTACTACTCTTCTCTTCTTGTCGCTAAGCATGGTTTTATTGCTTGAGTGAGCTTCAGCCTCTCACTCACTGTCGCATGGGGTCTTCTGTAATTCTTCCCCTGCAGGCTGTCCTCTAGTCTCATTCTCAAGTGCCTGGAAGCAGTTCCATAGTTCTACCGGTGAAGTAACCATGGTTAGGAGACAGTCTATTGACAGGAGAATTCTTGGATGTTAAAATGACACTTCTGCTTTCCCAGGTGCCCCATGGATAGTGTGTATTAGCAGCAACAGAAAACAGGATGCAGGGGCTAGACCTGAGCAGTGACAAGAGATTAATAACACTGGCCTAGCCAACATATAGAGTTGCAAATTTATTTCCATAGTGGTTGTTTCAAGAGCAAAAACCTTTCTTCATCTCTGAAGTGGCAGTGGGGACAAGGGTGAGGGACACTGGTTTCAGAGATGGTCTCTGAGCTGAAATTGTTTCCTCCAATGGTTGCCTTATGTTGAACCCTGATTATTAGCGGATTATCTGGATCCATTTCAATCAGGCTTCAGGCCTGGACATGGGACTGAAATTTATTTATTTATTTATTTAACGGATTTATATTCCGCTCTAGTTCAAAAATTTAGAATTCAGAGCGGAGAACAACAAAATATAATTCAATACAAGGCAAGTAAAACAAACAGTAAAAGTACGAGTTAATAATTTACTAATCAATTTTCTGCAGCATTTCCCTTCAGACATTAAAAGCTTGGTGAAATAAAAATGTTTTGACCCGACGATGGAAATCAATGATAGAGGGAGAAAGTCGTATTTCGGGCAGAAGTTGGTTCCATAAAGAGGGAGCAACAACCGAGAAAGTTGTATTTCTAATAGCCGTATGTCGAATGGTAAAAGTCGATGGAACAGTAAAAGTAGATTCGGCGGTCGATCTGATCGGGCGAGAAGACTGAAATTCAGAGAGACGATTAGCCAAATATGTCAGTGCTAATCCATGTCGGGCTTTGAATGTTAGAACCAGAATCTTAAACTGGTGCCGGAATCTAATGGGGAGCCAGTGTAGATGGTGGAGAAGAGGCATAGTATGGACCCATGGACCGGTTCCGGTGATCATTCTTGCTGCTGCTCTTTGTACTAGCTTAAGTGGTCGGAGTGATTTGGCAGAAAGTCCGATGTAAAGGGAGTTGCAATAATCTAACCGCGAGGTCACTAGTGCTTGGGTAACTTTTCTTAAGTCAGACATTCCCAGGAACGGTCGAAGTTGACGGACAAGTTTTAATTTGGCAAATGCAATTCTGGAAACAGCTGTAATTTGGGGTTCTAGGGTTAAAGCTGAGTCCAAAATTATGCCCAGGCTACGGACTTGAGTCTTTAGAGGGAGAAGAACTCCATCTAGTGACGGTAAATTGCCTGCTTCTTGGGGAGGACTTTTTCCGATAAGAATGACCTCTGTTTTTTCTGGATTAAACTTCAGTTTGTTACTGTTCATCCAGTTCTGTACTGCCGCAAGACATTGATTAAGGGGACGAACAGCTTCTTTTGCATTTGGTGGAAAAGAGCAGTAGAGCTGAGTATCGTCCACATATTGATGATAGTGAATTCCAAATTCTCGAATAATCTTGCCTAAAGGTCTGAGATAAATGTTAAATAACATCGGGGACAGAACGGAGCCTTGAGGGACACCAAATCGTAAAAGCCAGGGTGTGGAACAATAATCCCCAAGGGCAACTCTCTGAGACCTTGGCCTTGGCCACCTTGGTGGATGATATGAGGAGGGCGTTGGATAGGGGTGAATGCACCTTCCTTGCCCTCCTGGATCTCTCAGCGGCTTTTGATACCATTGACCACGGTATCCTTCTGGACCATCTGGACAGGTTAGGCATAGGGGGCACTGTATTGCAGTGGTTCCATTCCTTCCTCTCTGGTAGGTACCAGAGAGTGGCATTGGGGGATGAGGTTTCAGATCCTTGGCCTCTCACTTGTGGGGTGCCACAGGGCTCCATCCTCTCCCCGATGCTGTTCAACATCTATATAAAGCCGCTGGGGGCTATCATCAGAAGATTTGGGCTGCAGTGTCACCACTATGTGGATGACACGCAGCTCTATCTCTCATTCAAATCTTCACCGAGGTTGGCTGTAGAAATCCTATCCAAGTGCCTGGAGTCGGTGAGTGGCTGGATGGGAAGGAATAAGCTGAAGCTGAACCCTGACAAAACTGAGGTACTGTTTGTGGAAGACAAGGGAAGGTTGGGGGATGTTGACCTGGTGCTCAATGGGGTACAATTGCCCCTGAAAGACCAGGTCCACAGCCTGGGGGTCATTCTTGACTCCCAGCTGTCCATGGAGGCTCAGGTCTCGGCTGTGAACCGGGCAGCCCTGTATCAACTCCATCTGATACGGAGGCTGCACCCCTACCTTCCCAACCATCTGCTCCCATCTGTGGTACATGCCCTGGTCTCCTCTCGCCTAGAGTACTGAAATGTGCTCTACGTGGGGTTACCCTTGAAAATGGTCTGGAAGCTGCAACTGGTACAGAATGCGGCGGCTCGCCTGATTAAAGGCAGCACCCAGGCAGGGATTGGCCCAAGGGGGTCATAAGGTACAATGTATGTATGATGTATTTATTATTATAAAAAGCTCTGTATTTCCTTGCATTGGTAGAGTGAAGTTCGAAAGAACTTCCTCTCCCACTGGCACCACTGGTTTTTCTGTATTATTGATCAATAAACCTCTGTCCTTTGGAGCACAATCTTTGGTCTGGAATGTTTTTCCTTCAACAAATTCCCTCCCAAATGATCTCCGCCATGCCCCCTCTATTATGAGCTTCCGCCGGGCCTTGAAGACCTGGCTCTTCAGGCAGGCTTTTGGGGTGGGTTAGGATTTATTACTTTTGTTGATTTTTAATGTTTTAATGTATTTGTATGTTTTTATTTTGTACGTCACCCAGAGTGGCTGGACAGCCAGCCAGATGGGCGACTAATAAATTTAATAAATAAATAAATATTTGATTATCATCTAAACTGGTCAACGAAGGGGAGGTATTTTCCTCACAGTTAATTCCTCTCTGTTGACTTTGCAGAGTGCTATTACTTGTTAAGATTTGTGATTTTCTATAGATAATAGATATTTGTATAGATAATCTGGTGTGACTTTTTGATCAGCTAGAATATAAATAATTATTTGTATTGTTTCAGGCTCTCTTGCTGACATACAGCCCTTGGACCCTATAAATTTGCTGTCACTCAGATTCTATTTTGATGGATTGTTGCAATAGCCATATGTGGGTTTTGTATAAGAGATGGGAGCACTTTGGCCAAGTAGTTTTGCTATGACAGCATAAGAAAGCAATTTTTCTCTCTATCCCTAGTAGTAGGTTCCTTCCTTGAAATTAATCTGCACAGTCAAGTTGGTTCTGATCAATAGGGCAGAAGAGACGCATCAGTGTGCAACATGTATAGGCAAGTTTCAGATGGAATTATATTCATACTTGGGTGAGGGCCTCTGTAAATTCACCCATGTACTCTTGTATGCAGCCCCCTAGGTAAATTTAAGATAAACTGCTTTTGAGCATGATAAGAGTGCTTTTCTCTCCCTGTTCTGTAATCACAATTTACACATATTAGGAAGATAGACTTTCATGCAGGTATCTGGAAAAAAAATCTAATTTGACTCAGCAGAATAACTGAGAGTATATAACCTGAGAAGTATTCATTGAAAAGTCACCTGTCTATTTAGAGCTCTGTGATGTCCCTGTATATACATGACTGTAAATATGGTAAGTGCGGGTTTATTAGAGTGTATATGGTAAGTGGACTGAGTGAGAGGGGGGAGTACATGGGCTGGAATGCTGGAGAATGTTGTATTATGATTGGCTGAGCGTTTGAGTGTCTGAAGGTATAAATGAGAGGATGACAGGTGGAGGAGAGTTCAATTGGTGGGAGTTCTGAGGGAGGTTGGAGTTGGTTTTGTGGGTTGGATTGGATAAGGCTGGTAGTAAGCTAGGTTATTGATGACTAGAAACATAAAGAGAAATGCATCCGATGAAACTATACGCTTGTTAACTATACCTTTAAGTAATCTTGTTATTCCTGTGTATATAAATAAATATTTCTTGGTTTACCAGAACGCCTGATCCTTGGCTGGGTTACACAGACCAGAAGGGTGGGCAGGGCTTATACCAAGGTTGGGAAACAGTATCAATGGTGGCAGCGGTGAAGAGATAGTGTAATATCATCAGGTATCCAGAGCAACCCAGGGCTGTATTCTTTATAGGCACAAAAGTACAGGGGGGTTGTGGCCTGCAAGAGCACCCAGACACAAAGTATCAATAGGCCAGGAGGAGACTAAGGCACAGTCTCAAGGCAATATTCAATTACAGGGAGTGACTGGTGGTGCTGCCTAGCAGTGGGATGTTGATCTTTGCTAGAGCCTGTGAGAGAACCATTTAAAAACCAGGACCCTGAGGTGGAACCATGATATGGTGGTTTAAAACCAAATAAGTTTTCATGACTTCTCAATTAGTTTCCCTCCCTTTGTCCTAGGTACCCCTCTTCTACCCTCCCAGAGTAATAATAGCTATATTCATTTGATATAAAACAACAATCTGTACTTTAGAACTGTATCACAATATGCAAACACACTTTTCGTTCCCTTTAGTAACAGACACAAGACTATTTCCTGTTATTTCACACAATTTTCTAACTCTTGACATCATAATCCCAAGCAGGTACACATAGACTTAAACAGATATTCGTATGTCTGTAGTTGTCAAATGGCTTAGAGCACCGAGCCACTGTTGGTTATGTTGTTAGTTAATCACATTGCTAGTTCCCATTAGGTCTGTATAAAGTGTATTTCAGAATGAAATACACATGCTCCATATGTGGTTTTCTAGTCCATCAAAAAGCTGTTATAAAACAATCATTTACTGCAGTGACTACAGTACTATTGGCAGGAGTAAGATGTAATGCTTTAATTTTTCCATCATCATCATCATCATCATCATTATTATTACATCCCACCCTTCCTCCCAATTGAAGCCCAGGGCAGCAAATGATCATGTGGAGATATAACTTTTGCCAAAGGATTTGGCATCCTTACAGTGATATTTTTCCTGCACAATCAAGCATACAGTTTCATATAATTCACTGCATGAGCTGGGAATGTAATGGCAACAGCGGTTGCATGTTGGCTGGTAGAACACACTATGGGATGACCCTGACAAGCAGTGAATTTTACTAGTGTGTGAAAGCACCATAAAGATACCATGATTGGTGGCAAAAGTAAATCTACACCAGCTCTTAACCACTAAGTAAGAAGCTGCATATTTAAGACAGAGGCATCAAGAAACCTTACCTTACAAGAGCTTTGACTGTGGATCTAACTACACTGGAGAGCAGGAACAGGGGTGTGACAAGGATGTGGAAGAGGGAGATTGAAGCAAAGGCCACCGAAGGAGAAAAGTCAGCATTTTCAAATATGTGGGCATGGACCACAAATGTCTTTGAAAAACAAAATAAATTATTTCAGCCAACTCTTATATTATATATACAATGCAATGAAAATATTTTACTTCACTTCAAATGCCCTAATATTTATTTATTTATTTATTTAATATCCTGCCCTTTCTTCCAGCAGGAGCCCATGGTCACGGGAAGGCATTATGCAACTAAGCACTGCAAATTCCTTCAGGCCAACTTTGTATATATCTAACAATCAGCTATAAATATAATTAGAATTTTTCACATTACAAAAACAGATAAAGAAGATACTTCATATTGAAGAGGTAGAATTTATGCCTATTTGAAAACCCAGATGAGTATAGAGTTACTCTCAAATAAGCATTTCTGTGCAAAACTTGGGGGAGAATAATATCAAAGGATGTTTGTGTTGCCCCATTCCAGCAAGATCAATCTATGCATGGTAATAAAAGTCTACACTTGGACCCCCTTACTGGATTGGCTCCTGCATGCACCAAAATGGTACCACTCAAAGAAAAGTGTCAATGGGAATGGCCTGAATCCACATTTTAGATTCTCTAGTCAGTGACCTATCTGTTGTAGAACGGAATCAATTACAGACAAGGAATGAAACAACAACAAGAAGACTTCTTGTATGGTGATTAATTGCCAGAGCTTTTGAAAAAACATGGTAACTGCTTTGTTTTTACTCATCCATCTCTCTGACAGCTTGCATAATAAGAGCACAGGGCATTCTAGACCTAAATATACAAGCAAGGAAGAGTCCTGTCCCACTAGCCTTGTGCAGAAAGCTACTGAGAGAGCAGACTACATCATTACAGTGATGCTCATATTTAAGATCAGAATAGCAGTATGTAAATTGACACGAATACATTCAACAAAAAATCTACTCATTGATAAAATAATGCAAGGTGCACACATATATAAACAAAGGTTCCCAAATAACAAGTTGCTCTCAGTTGCAATTTAACTCTCCATAATTCTGCCTAAGCATGATTCAGCATCATTTTGTGTAACATCTATTTCAGTTTTCAAATATCTAAATTTAAGGACAGGATAGCCATAGAGAAAGTTACTATTTTATTACAGTGTAATTTAAAATTAGCAGAAGAAGGAATAATGCATTTGTAACTGCCTCTTGAGTTTTGAATCTAGACTTTTGTATCTAACTATGTAACTTGAATCTAGACTTTTCTCTAAATGTTAAATATATCTACTTTTATTCCTATAGTAAAATACTTACTATAAGAACAGCTGCAATAGGTATTGCTGCATTCATGAAAACTGTAAGGAAAACAAAACATTTTTCTGATTATTTTGACATACTTTGGCTTGGTAAGACTCTCGCTACATATATTTCTTTTTCATATCTGGAACAGTTTCTTCTGTTTTTATTCTTTTGTGTTATATACCTAGATTACATCTTGTCTTGTTTTGATGTTGCTCTTTAAATTAGGATATTCTGGCACTGCCATTATACAAATGAGTAATCACAATAAAATAACAAGTAGCAGTTTCCTGGAAACATTGACCTTCTATGTATCCTGGAGTTGGCATTGGCTTTCTTGAAGAATTTAGAGGTTGTTATTCACAGAGGTTTAGAGGTTATTATTCACAGATGGCTGGAGATTAGAATGAATATTTTTTTGTCTGGGGTTCAGTATCAAATCTGTCATTAATAAAAATTATCTCCTCTAATGTGACTAATTATTCCTTCATAAGCATTGCCAAAACTTCTTACTGATTTGAACAAACAGCAACCATGTCAAACTGCTCAATATATCTCAATAATAGAATGCGCTCCTTGCATGATTCCTTGGTTCACCCTGTAATCTTGTTGTAGCTAAATATAAACAGGAAATATTTCAAAATTGAGTAAAATTAATTACAGATAAGACTGGAATTCAACTGTTGCCCTTGTATCCCTAAGCGCCTCCCAAAAATCAGCTCCAAAGAATTAGGGAATAGGGTTGTCAGGTCAGAAGCATCCCAAAGCCTGAGATTTCAGGGGCAGGCCCTAGTGATGTCATGGGGGCTGGCCCTAGTGATGTCACGGGGGCAGGCCGTAGTGATGTCATTAAGCATGATACATTAAGCATCAACCACAGTTGCTCGGAGCATACAATTCAAACAAAAACATTTATCTGATTGGAAATTAAGATAGAAATCAAAGCTGAAAGATACAGTCTGGGGAGGGAACATTTAATCCAGCTTGCTTGATTCTGGCAAGAAGGGTTTAAGTGCCCTCAGGTGAGCCCAGTCACCAGAAGGCCACTGTAGGAAGAAAGGAGCCTACTGTTGTGGAGATGTTAGGTATTTATTTATTTATTACATTTATACCCCGTCTTTCTTTTTTCATGAAACCCAAGGTGGCTTACATATGGTTCCCAGGCAGTCTCCCATCCAGGCACTGACCAGACCTGACCCTGCAGGGAGCTGGCCTTATGTGCCTTCAGACCATATCCTGGGACCGAGATAGCAGCACTCAGGAGTAAAGATGGATGCTCCTGAAGGCTGCAATTCTAAACACACTTACTAAGCCCCATAGAATTCAATAGGCTTATTTCTGAGTAGATATGATTTGGATTGTGCTGTTGATAAAGCTTGACTAGGGATCCTCTGCAAATATTTCCATACCCAAGCAGCGTTGGCAACCCCCTTGCCTGCAATGTCCTGCCCATACCTTTCAACAAGGCTGCTCCAAACTTCTTTATAGATTTGACCCTTCACTTCTGAGAGGTCTGAGAAATGAGTAAGAGTAAGAAGATTCTCTACCCTTCTCTTGCGGGCTGCTATACGCTCACTTTGACAGCCAATCCAATTCCAGTGAGTAATAACTGACAGGGAGAAAACACATATGGTTTGATCTACCTTCACAGACAGAAGCTTGGGAACAACAACGATTGCAGCCACACTTCCCAGCCAGTATGTGAATTCTCTTTTGCCACTATTGGGCAAGAAACAAACCATCATGCAACCAAAAGGTGCATCATCAGTGGGTTTAAGGGGGTTGAGCTGAGCTCATAGAACCACTGTTTTTGCATCTATGGATGTAAGGGAGTGAGGATAAAAGTAAATGAAATGCAAACAGAAAAATAAAAATAAAAGACAGTGAGGATTTCCTAAATGCAATACCATACCAACCACAACAAAATTCCTATGAGTAAGGCAGAATACGCAGCATCCCACAACCAGTCAGGATTCCTAACAAAAAACCAAAACTAAAACAGCCAGTCAGCAAAGGTCACGGAAATCCCCATGCAGCACAATCTGACCCAGGGACTGAAGTTAGTGTAGAATGCTGTGGCATGATTGTTGACAAGAGTGAGACCCTGGGCTCCTGCTGGGAGGAAAGGCAGGATATGAATCAAATAATAAATAAATAAAATAAAATAAAATAAACACCTCTGCTCTGAAATCTTCACTGGTTGCCAATTTGCTTACCAGAATGATCAAGGGGATGGAGCGACTCCCTTACGAGGAAAGGTTGCAGCATTTGGGGCTTTTTAGTTTAGAGAAAAGGCGGGTCAGAGGAGACATGACAGAAGTGTATAAAATTATGCATGGCATTGAGAAAGTGGATAGAGAAAAGTTCTTCTCCCTCTCTCATAATACTAGAACTCGGGGACATTCAAAGAAGCTGAATGTTGGAAGATTCAGGACAGACAAAAGGAAGTACTTCTTTACTCAGCGCATAGTTAAACTATGGAATTTGCTCCCACAAGATGCAGTAATGGCCACCAGCTTGGATGGCTTTAAAAGAAGATTAGACAAATTCATGGAGGACAGGGCTATCAATGGCTACTAGCCATGATGGCTGTGCTCTGCCACCCTAGTCAGAGGCAGCATGCTTCTGAAAACCAGTTGCCGGAAGCCTCAGGAGGGGAGAGTGTTCTTGCACTCGGGTCCTGCTTGCGGGCTTCCCCCAGGCACCTGGTTGGCCACTGTGAGAACAGGATGCTAGACTAGATGGGCCACTGGCCTGATCCAGCAGGCTCTTCTTATGTTCTTATGCTTACCAGGCCAAGTTCAAGGTGTGCTTTCCATGCTATGGGTGCCACATAGTACTTGTTCTGCTCTTGTAAAATCACTCCTTTAGTGTGGCAGCATCTACGCTTTGGAACTCCCTGCCTATTGGCATTAGGCAGATGCCTTCATTGTACTGTTTTTGGCACCTGCTAAAAACATTTTTGTTTAGGCAAGCCTATCCAGGCATGTAGAAGATATTGTGTTTTTTATCTGTTTTTAACTCATTGTTGGTTTTATTATTTTGAATGTTTTAAATACCTGACTTTAACTGTTTTTGCCAATATTTTCATTGTTTTAATTCCTTCTGTAAACCCCTTTGAGGTTTTTTTTTACAAGAAAGTGGTATACAAATGTTGTAAATAAAATACATGTACTACCCTATACTGTTCTTCTAATTCGGCTGATTGGGTTATATTTATTTGGCTATTTTGGCTTAATTTGATTTGACTGATTGGTTGCCTGGCCAGTAGTATAATAATGTAAATAGGTTATTTTGGTCATGTTTGGTGGATAACCTGTAACACCCACTCAGAGTTGTGCAGCCCTGATGGGTGTGTGTGTGTGGAGCAGGAAGGCCTCCCTAACCACCCTGCAGGGATGGGGCCCAGTGAAGGGGATTGGGCTTGGATTGGGGAGAGTGTCCTCACCTGATTGGATAAAAGTTAGGTTCTGCAATTTTCTCTGCAGATCATTTATTATGCAATCAAGCACTTAATTGGCTTTATGTGGATAAACGTGGCCCTTGATTTACCCACGCTTCATCCTGTCTTGCCTCTTCATTTCCCGGCTATGGACTGCAAAGAGCGTGGGACGGGGTGTATTTTATCACCCTGTTGTTCGTTTAATCTATACACAGAACATATCATATGGAAAGCAGGATTGGACCAAGATGGTGTAAAAATTTAGGGAGAAATATCAATAATTTAAGATATGCAGATGATACCATTCTAACAGCAGAAACTAGTAATGATTTGAAACAAATGCTGATGAAAGTTAAAGAGGAAAGCACAAAAGTAGGACTACAGCTGAACGTCAAGAAGACTAAAGTAATGACAACGGAAGATTTATGTAACTTTAAAATTGACAACGATGTCATTGAACTTGTCAAGGATTATCAATACGTTGGCACAGTCATTAACAAAAATGGAGACAATAGTCAAGAAATCAGAAGAAGGGTGGGACTGGGGAGGGCAGTTATGAGAGAACTAGAAAAGGTCCTCAAATGCAAAGATGTATCACTGAACACTAAAGTCAGGATCATTCAGACCATGGTATTCCCGATCTCTATGTATGGATGTGAAAGTTGGACAGTGAAAAAAGCAGATAAGAGAAAAATCAACTCATTTGAAATGTGGTGTTAGAGGAGAGCTTTGCACATACCATGGACTGTGAAAAAAACAAATAATTGGGTGTTAGAACAAATTAAACCAAAACTATCACTAGAAGCTAAAATGATGAAACTGAGGTTATCATACTTTGGACACATCATGAGAAGACATGATTCATTAGAAAAGATAATAATGCTGGGAAAAACGGAAGGGAGTAGAAAAAGAGGAAGGCCAAACAAGAGATGGATTGATTCCATCAAGGAAGCCACAGACCTGACCTTACAAGATCTGAAGAGTGTGGTTTATAACACATGCTCTTGGAGGTCACTGATTCATAGGGTTGCCATAAATCGTAATTGACTTGAAGGCATATAACAACAATTCCTTCTATAAATTGCTTTAAGGTTTTTTTGCAATGAAGCAGTATATAAATGGTGTAAATAAAATATATAAATAAATTTGGAGTCACTGTGGCCCTTGGTTCTCTTTCCACTTTTAGGAACAAAGGAATCAACCTCATACCGACTCAGGCCATTTCATACCAACTAGGTCAGTACTGATGACATGGACTAGCATTGGCTCTCCAGGATTCCAGGCAATAGCCTTTTCTAGAAATTGAATTGTGGACCTTTGCATGCAAAGCATATGCCCTACCACTGAGCTACAGTCCTTCCCCTAATTACAAAAGTATCTTTTAAAATTGTTGTTTTCAATTCACTAATGCACACATAGCATACCTAGCGCAGATCCACACCATTCATTTAAAGCACATTCAACACACGTTTGAAGCAAATGAATCACATCACAGAATCATGGGAACTGTAGTTTGTTAAGGGTGGTGGGAACTATAACTGTGAGGTGGCAATGATACTGTCCAGGATTCTTTAGGGGACGTCATGTGCTTTAAATGAAGAAATATTTATATAAGCATGACTGTCAACCTGTAAATATATTTGTAGTGCAATCCTATGTTTGTTTACTCAGAATCAAGTCCTAATGTATTCAACGGGACTTACTCAAACAAGGAAGTGTGCACAGAACCTCAGCCTCAAGTGATAAGGAACACTCACCCAACCCAAAATTCAGGATCATGCCACTTTAAGCTGTTTTGCCACTGTTGATACTGGTTTATGGTTATTGGATTTTAAAGGGATTTATTTCTTGTTGTGAGCTGCCTTGGTTTCCAATTGGCAATCCTACCTCACAGGGTTGTTGGGAAGACTCCAGACACACACACACACTGGAGATGTAAAATACATAGACCCCATATAATAGTTTATTGTCCAAATGAGTTGGTCACTGCAGAATATTTTTTTAAAATAAAATAAAATCAGTATTAGTTTCCTACATAATAAAAGCAGTGATATCTATGTAAACCCTGCCTAGTTGTTTTAAAATAGGATTGGAGGGGGAGAGAAAGTTTTACAACACAAACACAGTTCTTTACTATGTTCACTCAAAAGTCCCATTAATTTGCAGAACAATCCTAACCATGTCTACTCAAAAGTAAGTCCTATTGAATTCAATGGGGTTTACTCCAGGTATGTGGGATTAGCATAGCAGAGTTATTCTCAGAAAAGCAAGTATTGGATTAAAGTTTCATATTGGGAAGGTGTCCAAAACACTGCCATCTTCAACAGCCCAGGAAAATTTAAATTTGTTTGACTTGTAAACACAAGAGAAAAAAAGACTTTTGATAGTGCTGAAAGCTATATACTTACTCAGTTTATGAGATTTTCAGATAAACAGGAAAAAACAATAGTTTTCTACCCTTGCAATGGAGTCTAAGGACTGCCTGGAGGCCCAGAAATCCCTTGTCATTCACAACCCTGACTTCACTTATTGGCTACAAACCTGAAAGGGCAGGGTTAGTGCAGCCAGCAAAGAGATCATTTCATGGAAGTTGTGGGGGGCGGGGCAGCTGACGTTTTGGTGTATATCTAGAGAACCGGACCACCTAGAAACTTAATTTTTTTAAAATGAAATCTGAGAATCTGGAGATTAAGCTGACTCACCTGGAGACCCAGAGAGGACCCCAAAAGCAGGAGTATCTGGCCGAAAACCAGACTTCTGGTAACCATATTAGGGAACCTTGCAAAACGGAGTTGAAAGGAATTGGCAAAATCCATCTCCCATCTCTTTTGTCAGCGGACACCCCAAAAGCTCTTTGACAAGGAACCTGCTAGATTCTACCCATATCCCCTGTACTTAAGTGAATATAATTGGAGGACAGAAAAGCTACAACACAATGGTAGATCATATTCTTAGCATCCCCATTTGCTGAAATCCCAATAGAAAAGAGAGTTTTGGTCTTACCATGAAAACGGTCTTCTCTGTGCATGTCAAAGATGATATCAGGTGGGTAAGTAGCTCCGCCTAGCGGTTGAAGGCAGAAGACCACTGTTGATTTTTGCAGGAACTTCCTGTTCTGTGTGGCTCCCAGCTCAGTTCTTGATGACAAGCTAACTTATATTGAGAGCAGTGACAGGAAGCCCAATATGTAACGTAAAGCAACAGCACTCATACACTCTCTGCTAGAGGGCTATAAGGTACCCATGATTGCAGCCCAGCCCTCCTAGGGAGTGGCCTCATCTTTGACATGCACAGAGAAGACCGTTTTCACGGTAAGACCAAAAGTCTCTTCTCCTGTGCTTGGAAAGATGATTATCAGGTGGGACATACCAAAGCTGACCCATGTAGGGCGGGAATATTGATGGGCTGAACTCATTAACCATTGGAGAGGACAAGTTGTAGCACTCTCCTCCCAAAGGCTGCTTCTGCAGACACATATGTGTCAATCTTGTCATGCCTAATAAATGTATTGGGAGTGGCCCATGTGGCCGCTCTACAGATCTCCGTCAGTGAAGCATTTCACAAGAATGCTGCCGTTGTGGCTGCTGCCCTAATGGAGTGAGCCACTATCCTGGCTGGTCACGCAAGCAGCAGCGAACCATAAGCAAAGGTAATACATGCTTTGATCCAACTAACTAGGGAGGAGGTTGAAACTTTGTTACCCAGGGAAGCTGGATGAAATGAAACAAATAAACTAACTGTCTTGTAAAAAGCCTGTTTTGGAGATATATACTTTTAAGGCTCTTCTCACATCCGGTGAGTGCCACGCCTTTTCTGTGGGGTGCACAGGCTTAGGGCAGAAGGAAGGAAGCACTCACTCTTGTTGACAGTGAAAAGTAGATAGAACCTTAGAATGAAAGGAAGGGACAGTGCGAAGTACTACCCTATCCTTATGAAAAATACAGAAATTCCTATCTACGGAGAAGCAAGTCAACTTAGACACACAACGGGCCAAAGTAATGGCCACAAGAAACAGGACTTTAAAGGATAGCAAACTGAGAGATACTTGACTTAAGGGCTCGAAGAGAGGTTTCTGCAGGGCCATTAAGACTTTGTGCAGGTCCCAAGTTGGGAAGCGGTGGACAGTAGGTGGCGCTGATATTGTTGCCCCCCGAAGGAAACGCTTCAGAAACGGGTGAGAACCCAATGGTTTTTCAGGGAACTTAGATAGGATTAATGACAAAATTGAAGCCTGTCGTCTCAACGTGTTTGGTCTGAGTCCCATTGTTAAGCCCTCCTGCAGGAATGAGAGGATCTCTTTAATACCTGCTTTACTTGGATTTATGCCTTGTTTCTGCATCCAAGACAAGAAGGCTTTCCATGTGGCCTCATACATTCGAACGGTAGAAGGGCATCGGTAGTCCAATACTGTCTCCACTACTTGCATCGGAATGCCTTTCTTCAAGAGACGTTGCTGTTTAATTTCCACACATGAAGAGCCAGCCAGCCGAGATCAGGATAGAGAAATTGTCCCTGCGTCAACAAATCGTGCCTAAGAGGAATTTGCCATGGAGGATCAACCGATAGGTCGATGAGTTCTGGAAACCAAGGTCTCCTTGGCCACCAAGGAGCTACCAGCAGAACCATTGCCCGTTTGGCTCAGATTTTCTTGATTACTTTGGGAAGGATCAGAAGAGGTGGAAAGACATATAACTGACCTGGAGGCCATTGGGCCATGAGAGCATCTATTCCCTCCGCCTCCGGCGTTGCGTACCTGGCGAAGAACCTCTTTACTTGGTGATTGAGACTGGTGGCAAAAAGGTCTACTTCGATCCTGCCGAAGCAAGCCAGTATCGCCTGAAAGGCCAGAGGATGAAGCTTCCATACCCCTGATGTATTTTCTCTCGACTCAACTAGTCTGCTTAACTGTTGTCCTCCCCTCTGAGGTATTCTGCCATGAGTGACTCCAGATGTTCTTCCATCCACTGGAAGATGAGTGACGCTTCTCTCTGGAGAAGGGGAGAACGCGTGCCCCCTGACGGTTCAAGTGAGATTTGGCGAACACATTGTCTGTCCTGACGAGCACTGCCCCCAATCGTCTGTCTCTTGTGAAGTGTGTTAATGCCAGGCGGATCGCCCGAAGTTCCAGTAAGTTGATTGGAAGCCTGGATTCCTCCGGTGACCATGTTCCTTGCACCATCTGACAATTGCAAATGGCACCCCAGCCTGATAGGCTGGCATCTGACACGATCACCATATATTGGGGGGGGTCCCGGAATGGCACTCCCTTGAGTGTGCCCACCACCTCAAGGACTGACAAACCACAGGTGACAGTAACACTTTCTGGTGCTGCCTGGCTGTTATCTCGCTCTGGAAAGGCAATTGCACCCACTGCAGGGGGCGAGAGTGATGACGTGCCCAAGAAGTCGTTTGGAATGATGCTACCATCATCCCCAGAACTGAGGCCAGCTGCATCAGGTCTGCTGATGTGGAAGTCATAAGATGTGATACTGCAGTGCAGATCTTTTTGATTTTGTCTTGTGCTAGCCGTATTATCCCCTGTTGTGAGTCTATTGTGACCCCCAGATGTACAATGCGACAGGAAGGAAATAAGTGGCTCTTGGTTTGGTTGATGAGGAAGCTGTGATCCTTCAGGCAGGCCAAGGTGATGTGCAGATCTTCCTAGGCCTTGCTTAGAGATGGGGATCGAATGAGGAAGTCATCTAGGTAAGGAAATACGTGGACTTCCTGCGTCCTGAGGTGTGCCACTAGGGCAACCACGATCTTTGTGAATACCCTGGGAGCAGACGACAGGCCGAAGGGCATGGCCCTGTATTGAAAATGATCACTCCCCACTGTGAACCTGAGGTTGCATCTGGGGGGGAGATGGAAATGTGGAGGTAGGCCTTCTTCAAGTCGATTGAGGAGAGGAAGTCCCCTTTTCTCAGTGCCTCCTTGATTGAGAACAAAATGTTTATGTGGAACTTGCAGTATTGTATGTATTCATCAGGTTCTTGAGGTCGACTACCACCCTGAACGACCCATCTTTTTTCACTATTGAGATCCTGGACATTGACAGAACTGGAGGGTCTTCAGGGGAGTGTTAGCTGAGGGCCTCCATTGCCTTGCACAAGAGGGGGAGGAAATGGGACTCTTGGAAGATTCTGTTGGTTGACATCTCTTCCAGTTTTGACTCCCCACTCCATTCTTCTTCGTCCAAGACAATCAGTTCATTGTCTGGGTCGATAGGTGTCTCCTCTGTGGGTTGAACGTGTCTACCTTGGGTGGCAGCATAAGGATTAGGTGAATTGTGTGATGGAGGAGGCCACGGGATTGATGATGGGATGGCTGAGGAAGACCCCTGTGCTCCATGCATTCCAGATGTGTCCCTAAAGGGATGCTGTACAAGGATGCCATGCCAGAGAGATCCCTGGCCAAATCCGCTAAGAGGGAATCCCTGAGTTGATCCTTTAACTGTTGTAGTATGTGAGCAGATAAATGTAGTTGAAGAGGCTGAGTATGCGCACAACAGGGATGATATGCCCCTCCTTGCAATCAGTATGTAAGGGGGGAAGAGGGGGGCTGGAAACCTTCCCCTTCTGCAACATGGATGGTTTGGTAAGAGGCAGACGTGTCTGTAAATCCCATGAAATCCTCAGGTGAGGATCTGGTAGAAAAAACCAATTCCAAGCCAGGATGGGCTTGTATGCCTTCTTCCTCAGACAGCAACTCTTGGTCCCTTCAAGTCCTGAAGGCAGTGCTGTGTGAATCCCTCCCCTCATCTGCATTATGATCACCAGAACCTTGCCTGGTCTGGCCGGTCTGAATGCCAGCCATGGGCGCCGCACCATCTGAAGCCACCCTGCCCACTACGTTCATTGCCTCAGCCACCTCCAGCCTGTCGGAAGAGGGGTGGGCCATGGCTGTCTCCATCTGGACGTTCAGCATGAATGGGGACCCTAAGGCCTGACTGGGTAATGGTGGTGGTGCTGCTCCTGGTTTGGGCAGGAGAGGCTTGGGCCTCTTCTCCAGCCTTTCCAATTTGCGGGTTGCTTTCCCCATGGGGCAACCATGCAGAGGGGCTTATGGGGGCTGGAAGCCACAAAGAGTCTATGTTCCACTGATGCTTCTGGTGGGGGAGGCTGGCGCGCCTTGTTGCGGCCCTTAAAAGCAAGGCAGTGACAATGGTTTAGGAGGATAGAGAAGTCCTCCTCCTGGAGCTTGCGCAATGAGTGCTGCTCTTCTGAGGTGGGAAGGGAGCACTGATACCTTAAAAACACTGCCACTAAATCCCTGTCTCCACAGGTAGCGAGTTCCACGTGGGGGAGGGTGTAAGGCTGAGAGCAGCGGTAGCGAGCCGGTCCAGGTGGAAGGGGGGGGGAGTTAAGTCCTCCGGTAGGGTGCCCCTTACAAACTTCCCACCCCAGTGTGATTCAATTGGCGGAAAGGAGGGGAATCCCCTGCTTGGCTTGCCTCGCGCCACGGGGGGGAGGGAGAGGGAAAATATCTTTTTTTTTAACAAGGAGGAGAAAGGTAAGGTAGAAAGGAGGAAAACACAGAAAGATATAAGACAAATATACAAGAAAATATACAGGCCTGAACACAGAGCAGAGAGAGTGATCAATCGTTGTATGTGAAGGCAGAAGAGAGCTGAGCTGGGAGCTACACAGAACAGGAAGTTCCTGCAAAAATCAACAGTGCTCTTCTGCCTTCAACCGCTAGGCGGAGCTACTTACCCACCTGATATAATCTTTCCATGCACAGGAGAATGTCACCCTCCCCCACAGAGCTCCTTTAAAAAAACCCACCCTGACAGAGTTCTGTCAACTCAGAAGTAAGTTCCATTCAGTTCTCTAGGGTTTTCTCTCAGAAAAGTGGGTACAGGATTGAAGCTTTAGTGTCACATGTAATTTGGCCCTAAGTTTCCAACATTTAATGCATCACATTGCCTATAGCCTATTTCCAAATTCAATTCAAAAACTCATATGTGCTGTCAGACATTGACTTACTTTATTTATATTTCACTTCCCAAGAAGGAAAGGGTATGGATTATATCCAGTTGTGTCCTTCCACTCACAGAAGGTTCTTTGCTCCAATGTAAGCTTCTGTGAATGGAATGGGGAGGGAAACAATTTTCATAAATTTTACCTGTGCGGTTCTAAAGGACACCCCCCCCCCAGCATTCTGGAACAGATTTTGGAGAGTACTGGGGGCTACAAAGAAAAGGAGAAATTGGAAAATAATTTCATCCTCTTTGGCTAATGGAAACTTCTGGCTGGAAGACCCTTCCATGAGCTACAGGACACAATTGGATACAAGCCTATGCTTGCAAAATGTTTTTTTTTTTTAACCCTGGAGTACACATCACTGTATACCCATCTAATGCTGCAATCCTATTCACACTTACTTGGAAGTATGCCCATTCAACATATTGAACACCTAAATAGACATGCTTATAGGATTGGCTACACATAAATCAGCCTGCCATAAATTCAGAGTTGAGATGCACTGAAACTGAAAGTAGCCACCATATGCTCATGTGGCCTATAGGAAGGAGCTGGGATGATGGTAGAGCTCTGAACAATTGCTTAATTTGCACTCTCAGGATCAATTCATTGGGGCAATTCATATGGTAAGAATAATACTTACATGCTCTCATTGTGTGAATTGGTCCAAATGCATTGGGGGGGGGAGAGTTGCATGGTAGCATAGCCCAGAAGGAAGCTCTTTTAGGCATACATATACTCTTTAGGTCTGGTGTATGTGGGAAGGCATTTAAATATTGCATCTGGGAAAGGATTTTCAGCCAGCAGACAGAGGCATTTAAATTGGCCCTCAGAGGTTTGCCAGGAAATGCAAGTCAATGACTTTTTAATGCTATTAAATGCTTCTCTCCCAGTTTTCACATCATTTCTTTAAGAACCTAAGATTCCTTCAGACATGATTTCACTGGCAAAGGTAAGATACAAATGCAAAACTGCTATAAATTATGCATTATAAATGAAACACAATTTATGTCTATCATTTTATTTATACCTTTTCCAGAGGGAAAAACAAGATTTTTTGAATCCTATACTGTATCAAATTCTGAACTTTTTTGAAACCAGTTTTTCTCCAATGGCAGTCCCAGTTTAAAGAGCAAATGACAGCTAAATGAGATGCTGCTGGCCTAAGGCTGGCAGAAATGTGCTTACAATTAAAAAATAAGGTCAATGACTTCATGCTTACATGTTTCCTGACATATGCAGCTGAAAACCTGCCCTATGTTTTAACATTTTGTCCGTAATTTCAGATAGTGATTGGGTCCCAATCATGGTGCAAGAACCATACACATGTACAGTTGGCATGTGGGTAAGCTTGGTTCTGATCTTAACAGGAATATACATAGTTTGAGGACATGGTCTGCTGCTATAATCCTTCTTCTTGCCAAAACTATTTACTAACAATGAATGGATTGATTACAAAGGGCTTTAATTTCCAAGGCCACTGAGAGCTGCTCCAAACTTTTTGTGGCTCAGATGCATTCATATTTTAACTCACTTAAATAATATAATAGTGACATTCAAATAATAAAGAAGAAATGTAAAAATCTCTGAAAACTTTACTCTTTCATAGCATTCATAATGGTGCCATTTTATATATTATAAAAAATTCTATACTGTCTTTCATTAGAAACCCTCAGGGTTGTTTATATAAAATAACAACAATACCATTATTAGTTTGAATTAGAGTTTAGCTGAGAACCACCATAAACCTATGGCACTTGTATGTGATCTACCAATTCTATATCTAGAACTTTTAAAGTGATGCTTTCAACAAACAGGCATGTATAAGAGTAATACTTTCATTCATTCATTCACTCATTCATTCATCATTTTATTTGTATGTCATCTTTCCACAAAAAAGTGTGCTCAAAGTGGCTTACAAGGTGAACATCACAAAAACAATTGAAAAAACAATTTCCTAATAACAAAAATAAAACAGTAGCATAACATCAAATAAATTTTACTGTTTACATTTTTATTATGTACATGTTTGATTTTATTTTTGTAAGCCACCCTGAGTGCCCTATTATAGGGTAGAAGGGAGGGATAGAAATATTTTAAATAAATAATAATAAACAAATAAATAAACACAGCAACATTACAACTGTTGGCAGGCAACATTACACTTTCTGGCAAAAGCAAGAAGGGAATTTTGACAGTTTCACTCTGTTCCTAGAAACACTCCTCCTATGATGTTACTCAGAGTCCAGTCTGGCAACAACTACTTTCCCAAAACCCCACCAATTGTCCCTTTCTGATGGTGGTCAGCTACCTGGATTGTTTTTTCTCTCTCAACTTCAACTGCCCAGCAAGTGCTTCTTCGAGGACTATAGCTCAGTGGTGGAGCATATGGTTTGCATGCAGAATGTCCCAGGTTCAGTCCCTGGTATCTCCAGGTAGTGCTGGGGAAAGACTCCTGTCTAAAACCCTGGAGAGCCACTGCTGGCCAGTGTGGATGATACTGAGGTGGACAGACCAGTAGTATGGGGCTTGGTATGAAAGCAGCTTCCTAGTTCCTATGATTTTACAGCCTCCTCAGAAACTTCCTCCCAGTCTTGTCAGTGTGGGGCTTCTTTCAAACCCTACTTCAAATTCCACACTGGGCTGCAAGGAGGCTCATGACTTCAGTGGATATGAACCTTTGAAATTATGCATTTTCTCCACTTTTTCCAATCATATAATGTATTGATGGGAAAGGACCGTAGCTCAGTGTCGGAGTGTCTGCTTTGCATGCAGAAGGTCTCAGGTTTATTTGTTTATTTATTAAATTTATATCCCACCCTTCCTCCCACAAGGAGCCCAGAGTGGCTGAATCCCCAGCATCTCCATATAGGGCTAGGAAAGATTCCCTGCCTGAAACAATTGAAAGCTGCTGCCAGTCAATGTAGACAATACTGGACCAATGGTCTGACTCTGTGTAAGGCAGCTTCCTATGGATGCAAATAGCAGTTCTGCTGGTATATTGGTAGTGGGATTAGATCCTTAAACCTGCAGCACCTTTAAATGGCATATTCACTTATAGCTATGGGAGACTGAAACTGATCATGGGACAAAGGGACGCAAATTACTTACTTGATATGGAGGTATAGAGAGCAAAAGCCTTGAGGCTAGTCATTTCTTTTTGCCGGGTTTCCTCCACACTGCTGTGAAAGATGTGTTCCCAGGCATAGAGCTTAAGGAGTTTTATGCCTCGAAGCATTTCATTTGTTTTCTTCAGCCTCTCATTGGAATATTCCTGAACAATTGACACAAACATTAATTTAAGGAGGTTGACTGCAACACTGCAGCACACATTGTTATTTAAGAACATGTTAGGCTAATATAAATTGGCTACAGAGATTCTAGCATGCTGTATATGGTACTGAACCAATGTGTTCTGCTCATCAGTAAAAATTATTAGTTCCTCTTCAATTCCACTTTGATCTCTCTAGATAGGAGTTTACTCTTGCATAAGAATGTATTTATTTGTTTTATTTAATGTAAATACTTTTATCCAGCATTTCAGCATAAGCTTCCAAGATTATTGGAAGAATTCTGATATGACTTAAAGTGGAATTTTCTGTGTTGATATTGCAAAATACATAATTCCTACTTTAAGCAAATTTAACACCCCATCAAGTTAATATGCTACAAAAGAACTAATACTTCATAGGCTTACCACTGTGCTAAAGACAATGGGTTTTATTAAACTAAGTCTTACTCAGAGTAGACCCATTGAAATTCATGTCTATTAACTTCAATGGGTCAACTTGAAGTAGGACTAGCACTGAATACCACCCACTAAATGAAACTGAAAATATATACTACTACCAATTTATGCCTGTAGAAAAGGAAACGGAGAGATGAAGATGGAAGACACATACTGAGCTAGACTGGAAACAGGCCACAGCTACATTGTCTGACTTGCACTCAGGCAAATACAAGTTGGCCAAGAATTTGCATGTTTAAATGACTGTTAGCATTTGATGATCTACATAGCCTTGCAGGTTGTACAGGCTATGCTCCCCTCAAAGCTCCTTGATGACTGCTCTACAAAACAGTGTTCAGATTAAAGTGATGAGTCCCTCTGGGGTCCTGCATGAGCACAAGCTTGACTGCTGGCACTCTGAAGAAACCCAGGACTCACACACCCAGAAATGAGGCTTATGTGGGAACAGAATTTTTTTAGAGGCTTGTGTTGGGGAAATGACATTTTGGGCTTTGACACGTGACATGAGTGTGATGTTTCCAGCCTACACAAGTCCAGCATTCATCCACTTCACCAGTCTGCAACTGGTGACCAAAGTCCTCACCTTACTAATTCCAAAAAATGTGTCCATGCATGTTTCAGTGAAGGCCACTGTGTTGGGAGGTGGCCAACTCAAATAGCACAATGGCAAGCGGGACAATGATTGTGTTCTTTCTGAATGGAAGGAGAGGACTGCAGCTGTCCCCTTCTCTTTCCAGCCACCAACAAATGTTTTGTCACTACTTATCAGGCTACTTGTTAGGCTACTTCCAAGACAGCACTGCTGCTGAAATCACAGTTTGTTTTTGTCACTACTCCACTGTGCTGCTTCACTGTGTTCAATTCATGTTACCTTTAAATCCCAGAGTGAACTAGTTTTCACTCAGGTCCACTTGGCAGTTTTGCCCCTAAACAACCAGTTAGCCAGGGGAGATGTGACACTGATAGTGGGTGACACAGTCAACATACCAGCCTGCAGCCAGAGTGTAGTTGACCATGCTATCTGTCACTTCTCCCATCTCTTTTTATTCCTCTGCTGGGCACAAATGAGTGGCCCCACTGGAGGGCAGAGGACTGTGCTTTACTTTTTCATCTAAGTATTTTCTCCTCTGCTTAGTGGGTTTCTTAGTGGAGAAGGAATTTGAATTTGGGTTTCTTGCATTCAAGTTCAGTGCTCTAGCCAACTGCACTACCAGACATGTTTTCATATGGGTTAATTTTTATGCAAAAGATACAGGGTACTTTTTTTTACAGTAATACTGTACCTTTCATATTAGAATCAGATAATAAAAAACAAAACTATACTTTTCTTGTTTAATTTTTTTCCAGTTGGGCAGGTAGACAGTGTGACAATACTGATGGACAAGATTCAGGCTGCAGCAGTGCTATAGTCCTTATTTGAGACTAAGCCCCATTGAACTCAGTGGACTTATTTT